>NC_083586.1:13645000-13952500 GCF_027579695.1 Neoarius graeffei
AAATACTTATTTTCCACCATAATTTGCAAATAAATTCTTTAAAAATCCTACAATGTGATTTCCTGGATTCTTTCCCCCATTCTGTCTCTCATAGTTGAAGTGTACCTATGATGAAAATTACAGGCCTCTCTCATCTTTTTAAGTGGGAGAACTTGCACAATTGGTGACTGACTAAATACTTTTTTGCCCCACTGTACATCCGTAAGTGCCTGCACCTTGACAGGATACTTCCTTCACCTTGATGGATGCAGCAGAGGAGGCAAAGCAGACTGCTTTGAGTGCTCAAGGGCACCTCTTGGAAGAACATCAGCAGATACATGCCAACCTAAACACCAGGACGGCATAGCTTGCTTAACACCTTGAATCCTCCACAAGTCCCATCAAACTTCTCCCATTACCTGAGAAATATGCTGGTGATGCTCTCAGCTGGAAGGGATTTTTGCTTCAGTGCTCAATGTATTTCTCTGCAATCCCCAATATCCGAGATGGACAGAAGATCGCCAAGTTTTTCATTTTTAACTGGACAAGCGCTAAAGTGGGCAAATAGGCGAGCATACATCATATGACCTTTTCCTTAAATTATTCAAGTGGGTTTTTGATCATGAACCCAAGGGAATTTAAGTCAGTGAGAGCTTACTGACCATCACGCAGGGCTCGAGAAGAGTTGTGGAATATGCCTTGGACTTCAGAACTCTCACTGCAGCCAGCGGATGGAATGAGCCAGCTCTAAAGGCAGTTTTTCACCAAGGTCTCCACCCTGAAGTTTTGAGTGAACTAGCATGTAGGGATGAACATCTCACGTTGGACTCCCTAATTGATCTGGCAATCCAGCTTGACCATTTACTCTCCAACCAACCATCCCTTAAGGAGGAAATGAAGCCAGCTCCAACCACTGATGCACCAACACCTATGGAGGTCTCTCAAATCTGTTTGAAGTGCTCCAAACGAGAAAGGAGGAAACAGTGGTTTGTGTTTCTACTGCTGGAGTCCCAGTCATCATATTGCTCAGTGCCCAGTTCACCCATCATGTACCAGCTCAGCCGAAGCCACATCTGACCCAGTGAGTCCAGTGATATCTTTTCAAGCCCAATCTTTCAAAGTACCTGAATTACTAAAGCTGTCCTCCTTGACCCACATGTTTCTTCATTTGTTGACTCAGGGGCAGAGGGGAATTTCATCGACAGCTCTATCATCCAGAAGTTTAGTTTGCCTACAAACACTCTGCAGAGCCCACTCGGCATACAATCAATGGAGGCCCAATAGGGGATGGTCTCGTCACCACTCGAATTGCTCTTGTGCACATTCAGGTGGGAGGCCCTTCACTCAGGGCCTCTCATTCTTGGTAACCTCCACCGCTCATCACGACATCATTCTGGGCTATCCCTGGCTGCAACTTCACGACCTGTTAATCTCCTGGCAAAATAAGGAGATCCTCCAGTGGTCACCCACGTGCTTTCAGAATTGTCTCCTGCATCCCCAGTTAAAGTTCTCCTCTACATCTGTAGAAAGTCCACAGCCTGACTCTTTAGAGAACATTCCCGAGTGTTACCTGGACTTAAGGGAAGTCTTCAGTAAAGGTAAGGCTTGTGGCCTACCCCCTCACCACTCATACGACTGTGATATTGATCTCCTACCAGGTACTTCCCCACCACGCAGTCGTATATATCCTCTGTCTCAGACCGAACAAGCGGCAATGGAGGAGTATATACAGGAGGTCCTCAAGCAGGGGTACAAATGCCTGTCCACGTCACCAGCTTCTACAGGATTCTTCTTTGTGGAGAAGAAAAGGGGGAGGTCTTCGACCATGCATAGACTATAGAGGCCTCAACTAAATCTCAGTAAATTACCCCATCCTCTTCCATTCATACCCTTGGCTTTGGAACAGTTAGTCAAGTCAAGTCATTTTATTTATATAGCACATTTAAATACAACAAAGTTGGCCCCATAGTCAGCTGGGATAGGCTCCAGCTTGCCTGCGACCCTGGAGAACAGGATAAAGCGGCTAGAGATAATGAGATGAGAAAGTTGGCCCCAAAGTGCTTCACAACATAAAACAAGATTTGGAACAACATTTACAGGGAAACAGAATAAATAAAGAAATTGGACTAAATTAAAACCCAAGCTAGCAAAAAAAAAGGTGTAAAAAATAGCATAAATGTGTAAAATATAAGGATAAATAAACAAAATTTATAAAATTAAAATAATTAAAAGGGGTAGACTTGACATCACTAATTAAAATTGAAAATAAAATCAAAATTAAAAAATGAAAATAGAAATGGAGCTAATATTGGTTTTAGCTTTCTAATATTTCTCAAATGCAGTGTTTCCCACAGACCAGGTAGCAATTTGTGGTGCTCCACTGTGCCGATAAGGGAATCATGCGCGGTGGTGTCGTGGCGGTCGGTGGAGTCGGTCATTGGGGTGTATGCAAAGTGTTTACAGCGGGCGGTGTTCAAACACACAGCATTTTTCTTCAGAGTCACCTGGTGGGACTATTTTAAAGCTACAAGAAGCATTTGAGATTATTCAGTTCAATCTAAGTTCTTTTAAGTTCTTTAAGAGAAGACAGCTAAAACAATTTTTACCAGAACCTTTACCAGAACAAACAAAAAGACATTGTTCTTTCTTCATGTTTGGTATTAACATATTAATTCCTGAAATAGGAAATTCACACAAACATTTTTTTCTTTTCCCATCCAATATCTGGCACAAAAACAACTTCCCCCTCATATATTATTTGCCTACTGCTATGGAACACCCTTTCATAAGCCTATTTAGATCTGAAAACTTATGCCTTATAGAACAACCCATTTCTTCATTCAATATCAAAATACAAAAATAATTTCCAGTCATACTTATACCATAGCCATTCTGTCATCTTTGTCAAATGTGTATTTGTACAGTAATTTCCAATGGAATCAAGTGCAACCAAGGTCGTAAAACAAACAAAGACATTTTTTTCTTTCTCTCTTTGTACAAATCTAACTAGATGTTTGGTAATAGGCTAATGTATTAATTCCTGTAATGGGAAATTCACACAACCACAAACGTTTTCTTCTTTTCACATCCAATATCTGGCACACAAAAAAAAATCACTATATTTGGATATCCAAATATAGTGAATTTATTTATTTTGTTAACGGCGCGCGCGCCGGAGCTCGTTAGGCGCGCAGGACTGACACTGTTCTGTGCAAGCGCAACACAATCGCACTAGAAAGCGTGTTCAAGCTGCCAGTGTAGCTGCAGTCTTTTTAGTTGCGGATTACGAGTATTTCCACTTTCATCTCTATGTGATACACAAGTTTTAATCGGCAGAAAATCGGCATATTTTAATTTTGACCGGCCAATCGCCAGTCATGGCCGATCACGTGAAAATCGGCCGATTCCAATCGGTGCATCGCTGGTTTTTACCTTAGTTTTTTGCCTTTTTGGTGCCAATCTTTCAATCATTCTTTAGTTGACATTCAAGGAATAAATTGTAAAAAACAAGCTGGAGGTTTTTATTTTAAATATTGAACTCAACACTTACCTCAACCAATACTAAAATGAAATAAATAGTATAATGTAACAAAATAATAATAAAATATCATAATTAGATGTAAGAAACCACTTAAGGTAACACCAAGGCAACTAACAATAATGAAAAAGCATTACCCTAATTGGTGCAGAGCCTGCATGCCCTATCAGAACATTTAATTCTGTGTGGCTTCCTGAAAAAAAAACTCAAGTGCCCTATCATAAGGGAAGTCATTGCTGAAGCGGGATAAATGGGATAATGCAATAAGGCCGGTTCCTTGCGTCAAGCTGCTACTGTATGCATCAAAATTGGTTTATAGCCTGACTCAGTAATGTCCGTTTCCTGTAAGCCAAGAAGGCTATGATAAAGCTCATCACGAGCACGACGTAAGCTACCTTTTAAAATAAAGGGTCGGAGGCGAATCGGGAAGGCTGCGTTATTTTTAATTAGCCTAACAGGCCTACTTGCAGTCCGGGTATATGCGCAACGGCAGGCCTGTGTACACGCCTCTCTATCTCTCGGTCTCTGGGTGTGCGCACGCATGTGAACGAGAAGAAAGAGCACTATGAATGAATGGAACGATACGCAACGGAATTTTTTTTTTCCCCAAAATCACGAGTCTGATTGTGTGGCGATAGGAATCCATTGTGTGGCGCTGCGCCACACAATGGTCTATGTATGGGAAACCCTGAAATGATAACTACCTCTCACCACATTTGCCGCCTGCTTATTAAAACTCAAAGTATTGTCCATAAAAACACTAAGGTTTTTAACCTCACTGTGCAAATATGCAGACAAGGGACCAAGGGTGGGGGTGATACTGGCGGCTGAATTGGAGGGGCCAAAAATGACTACCTCGGTCTTGCTGTCATTCAGGTGAAGGAAGTTTCCTGCCATCCAACGTTTTAATGTCATTCAGGCAGCTAATGAGGCTGTTTGTGGAGTGGGGATCAGGTGAAGCTGACAGGTAAAACTGAGTATCATCTGCATAGCAGTGATGATAAATATTGTGTCTCTTAAAAATTGACCCAAGCAGAAGCATGTATAAAGAAAACAGAAGGGGACCCTTGAGGGATTCCATATTTGATAGGGGTGGAGGAGGAGGAGCAGTTTCCAATCCTGACAGAGAAGTGTCTGTTTGTAAAGGCCCGGTCCCACTGCACTTACGGATGCAAAGAGGATGTAAAACGTAAAAAAATCTTTGCCATCCGTTGGAAAACGCTATGCATCCGTTGTGTACTCATTGCATACGTGCTTCATACGCTCTATCCATCGAGCATCCGTCCACTGTGATTTCATCCGCGCAAAAAGTTTTGAGCTGCACAAAACTTTTAGAACGGATGAACTTTCTGCCGTGTACGATGTAAATCCGCGACATATACGAGCAACAAACGTTCTATGTCCGTTATCATCCGTTAAACGTCTGCTGTATCCTCTCTGCATCCTCTGGGCATCCTCGCAACTCACATCCGCTGCAGCTGAAAACGGAAAGAGGGAGGAAAGATAAGGTACATGAAACGTCTATTCATCGTTAGTAGCACGGAAATAGAAAGGATGTAAGCGTATGCATCTCGTATATAAAGTATTCAAAACGGACAAAGCGTTTATATCTGGGATGTATCTCGTATATTTAGGATGTCTGGAGTATGTCTAGAGTATGTAGAAGGACACCTAGCGGACAATCGATATTTTGTATAAAAAGGGGGAGAAAATCATCTAGTAGTAGAGATGTATCGATGTAGCCGCCAGCACGTCTTTCCGCTTTATGCTGACGGCGTGCGTGCTGCATCCCTTTTTCTCCGCGGAGCAGACGCAATTCATACCGTCGGGGCCAGGCCAATGTGCCCGCATTGACGCGGCAAGCACGCAGTATAGACGCGGTACGTACCGCATCTGTTTTGAACTGAGCTGCAATGTACCCAAATGACCACCAGGTAGCACTTGGGAGCACTCGCCCCAGATAGCAAAATCCTCCAGCCCCCCTCTACTCGCGGGGTAGCCTATTTGCATATGAATAGCAGCGAAACTGCTGCATCAATGGGTAGCCTATTTGCATATGAATAGCAGCGAAACCGCACGTGGTCCGAGAATTGCCTGGCTTGCCTCGAATTTCCTCACTCAGTATTGGATGAAAACACTACTTTTAAACCAAAGAAATCACTCGTGATTGGTTGGCAGATGCCACTAGGCCTAGGCTATTGGTTACCCTGGGTCATCATAACCACAACCTATATATATATATATATATATATATATATATATATCTGTTGTGGTTATGATTAGCTATGATGCTGTATATTCATGTCATTGTTATCCTATCAATGACACACATTTATTGAGGAAGGAAAATTTGCAAGGAACGTTGTATCAAACAAGAGCTTTATTTTCAAAATCAGAGTAAGTACAAGACGTTAAAAAATAAACAAAATGGCACCATTCAGTCAAAGACAAACAGTAGTTGCCTATACATTCTCTAGTGCAAGAGAGATGTGCAGGATACAAAACTAAACAAAAGCAAATAAGCACCGTATTTTAGTCCTACAGCTCCATGAAGTGCATGCTTGCGGTCTCTGAGCTGTGGGGAGCAGGCGGCATTGGACCGACATGCAGTCGTCTGTGGTGGGTTGCCCTGTACTTTGGATCTGCCTCAAGCCTTGATTGCAGTGTAGCACATATGGCCCTTTTCCACTACCCTTTTTCAGCTCACTTCAGCTCGCTTCAGCCCGACACGGCTCGCGTTTCGACTACCTTAAAACAGCACAACTCAGCTCGCTTCAGCCCTGCTTAGCCCCCAAAACTCGCACGGTTTTGGAGTGGGGCTGAAGCGAGCCAAACCGAGCTGAGTGAGGCTGGGGGCGTGAGCAGACTGATTGGTGCACTGATTGGTGAGGAGGAGTGTCCTCACACGCCCCACGAGCACGCTGAGATCTGTAAACCCGGAAGAAGGAGAATTACGAATTATGAGAATTTCTGAAGCCTTATGCGCTTCGTCTCATCTATATACGCTCTTGCCAGTATCTGTTGGCGTTGTCGGTGACAACAAGCCACAGCACCAAGACCAGCAACACTAACGACACCATGTCCTCCATGTTTATTGTTTACTATCCGGGCTGTGAGACTACCGCTTAAAAGATCACTGATGTCACTGTTTGGGCCACTTAACGACATCACGTGACGTCCACCCACTTTCACTAACTCCACCCAATGTGTCCACCCACTTCCAGCCAGCACGGTTCAGCGCGGTTGTAGTCGAAATGCAACTCCAACAGCCCCGCTCAGCTCGACTCAGCCCAACTCAGCACGGCACAGCCGCGTTTGTAGTGGAAAAGCGGCAATAGTTCGCTGAGCTCCAGGTTACGGGACGGCGGAGGCTTAACGATCCACCCAGACACCCCATCCACCACCCCATTTTCCTCATCCGACATCAGGTCTACGGTAGCACACTGCCATACATCCATCTCGTCCATAGCAAGGACACCTCGTCTCGCGTCAAACAGCTGTAAAAACGATCGATAAAGAGAATAAGTACTGAGCAATGCACTGCGTATGGACACAACACATGAAAAACACTGAAAAAAAAAGTCACATTGACCAAAACTGAAAAATCTTACCCTCTTTCTTCTGGAGCGACTACGAGCCGGCTACTTCATTGCTTCTGCCTGCAACGAAAGATCAGGCTGCTGGTACCTGTAGCTCCTGCGTAAGGTTTCGTAATACGTCTTGCAGGCAGCTAGAAAAACAAATGAGAGTACGATTAACAACGTAGCAGTAGGCTAAGCTTAATAAGGGAAAGGAAGAAGGGAAGTGTAGACAGCAGAGAAAGGACAGTATAGGCTACCATAATATTTAGTGAAATAGTTGTTACTTACACACAATGTTGTCTTTGTCAGCATCATGAAGATTTGGATTTGTCGACAAAGCCCGCACTAAATAGCTTGTCACGGCTTCGTTATGAGGCAAAGTTAGTCTGTGAAAACAAGATGGCTACAGTTAGGATCAGGCTAGGATCTGCATCTATTAACGTATCTCATACAGAATGAAAGCATATTCTTTAAATCTTACCCTTGCGCCGGCTCGTATCGCCTAGTGTTTGTCTCCGAGTTGTGAAGACGGCGTACTGTTTCCTGTGAAAAGAACAAAACGTTTTTAAGTCACTTGTCCCTCATAGCTAGCTACTGGCTACTTTTAGCTTGGGCTAGCTGCTATGCTTACTTTTAGGCTATTTAGCTTAGCTAGCAGACACCGGACAAATTCTTACCGCAATCATGGGACTCTGCACCCGTCTTTTCTTCCTGGAGTTTGCGTTTTCCTCAAAGTTACGTCCCTCCAAAGCAGTCAATCTGTCTTCCACGGTGTTGAATCTGTCGTCCATAGAGTTGAATCTGTCAGTTACGAACGTAGTCAGCTTTGCAATCTGACGAGACAACCCACTGAGAGCAGACAGCAGTTTTCTCTCATCGGTCTGCGGACTTCCCGACACAGGTCCATCGCGTCCAGACACAGGAGTCGACGGAGAGTAGAACGCGAGGCGCCGTCCAGCCATTGAAGATCACCAAGCAGCAAAAATCCCAGAAACCAAGAGAAAGTTCCGGAGCACATGAAAACTACGGTACCTGGTAAGCTACGGTACACCTGTTTATACTGTATGAGCCATGCCCATGACCGCCTGGTCCTGGTCCAATCACATGCGAGGTTATTGTTATATGGTACATGCTCGCATGTTTGTGATATACCGGTAAACCATTTTGGATATTTTTGAATATAGAAGTATGAAGTTCCTGCTTACTGACTGAATTAAACAATTCAATTATAAGTAATTTCAAGATTCCCCTGAAATAAACACAGAGGCCACAGATTAGGCTTCTTTTAACAGCAGTTTGAGATGCATACGATTTTTTTTAAACTATAGTTTCACAATCTTTTCATACTCAAATGGTCATGTTAACGATAGCCTATTCACAGTGTTCAAACTATGCCGATATTTTCGGGGGGGTCCCTTTTTTTCCCTTGGGGGGGTGGGGTGCTTGTGCTTGTCTCAGAGTGCGGATCTCCAAACACATGAGAAGCCCATCTTACGCACATATCACGCGGACTCCACACCTCCACACACGCATCGCGTCTGAAGTCATAACTCATCAGGGGAAATCATGTCCGCATTGGCATGTTCAAAAAACAACCTCGCATCAACAATGATATCAATGGGAACATTACCAATGGTAACAATGGGAAAATTCTGGGGATACAAACTAGTAGAAAGGAAGTGTGTTGGCACTGTTGGCACACTTCCTTTCTACTAGTTTGTCCCCCCAACCTGGCAGCAGCAATCGTTGTCATATCGGTTTATTTTATCTTTGATGTGAACACAACACTTCGGATATGCAAATGCTTCCCGTTACACACGATTGCTATGTCAATAAACATCATTTTGCCAATATTTTAGAGACCCCCCCCAACATTTCCCAAATCATGTTTTCAAGGGATCTCATGTCTGTTTCAGGGGATCTCGGATCCCCCGAGTACCCCCGTAGTTCGAACAGTGCCTATTCACTCTGCCATGGACATATTCATGCACTGACTGTGGTCATTTGACTGGTCTCATACTAAAATGGCCATGCTAATGATGGCCTATTCACTCTGACATGGACATATTCATGCACTGAGTATGGTCGTTTGAGGTGTCGAATGTGTGCATTTGCATGCATTGTAATTTATTGCATGGATATGAATTTAAATGTGTTTTACATTTGCATAGGATGAGTATGTGACTGAAGAGGGGGAAAGCCTTGCTGAGGAGCAGAGTGAAGCCTGTCCAGACATACAAGATGGAGAGGGGCATGGAAGTGATCAGTCCAGAAGTGAAAAACCAGAAGACTTGATGAAATTTCTGGCCATGATGCTTTTGTCATGGCAATCAGCCTTCAAGATTTCTGATAACGCCATCACATCGCTTCTTCTGTGCATCAAACAGTTTGTGTGGATACTTGGAAATGTTCTCTGTGTTAATTCCCTCACTGCCTTTTCCAACAATATTCCAGCAATATATAGGTTTTGTACTGTTGCCATTATTGATGGACATATACCCTTGGCTGCTACTTTCACAGTACACTGTTGAAACACATTATTGTTGCATTCATGTCTTTGTTATTTTTAGTACTAGTAAAAAGTTTTTCATCTCACTGTGTACTATGTATGGCTTAAACCTTCTTGACTTGACTTGTGTGCAGCAACTCAGTTTTAAAAAGCTTACAATTCTTACAATTAAATTAATACCTTTTAGTAAAATGTTACCTGGGAACTCCCCCTGCTATCCTGATTTGCATTTGTATAGCCTTCCCTAGGCTTAGGGGAAGGGGGGTCATGGGGGACAACTGCCAAAGCAAGTTACACGTCCATTTCCGACAATTCACAGCAGTTTTCAGTGTTGCCTGCAAATTGCTGTAAATTGTCATAAACCTGAAATTCCACAGAAATCTACAGTCCCGTTTGCTCCCGTAAATCCCACTTTTCATGCAGTGTCATTTCTGCCGCGCATTAAGCTGGAATGCTGAGAAATTAAATGAAACGTCACTGCATGATAACTAGGCTATGTGTTTAAATTCCACTTGTGCAAAAATGCTCAGCCTTCGTCCCAACAGTTTAGTAGCCTCTCTTAACTTTTGTCATTAGATGCGTAAAATAGTGTAAATTATAAACCAAGTTTCACTAGTTCGCCCTTGAGTGCTTGGTGTACAGTAAGCATGTTTGGCATGTCAGCTGGCCTCGGTACCTGGATGCTTTCAGCGGAGATCATACGGGATGAGATCCACTTCACACACCCCCTATAGAGGAATTGCAGCTGGGTGCTCTAGTGAAATGGAGGAGAAGGGGGAGGTGGTGGGACAATTCGAGAAGCCTTCGCGCATGACAGGTGAAAGGAGCAGGAGGGATTAAATCTCCGTGAAGGCGGGAGCAGGTAATGACAGCTGTCAATCACTCCGCAGGCTTCCTCCCGAACTACGTTTATACAAACAACATTTATTTTAAATACCGAAATCATGCACAGCCACTTCACCTCTCTAACTTAAATCCTGGAAGTGTGCTAGAGAATACTGTGCAGTTTAATGATCTTGTTATCAGCTGAATCAGCATGCGCTAGAATATTAATGTTATAAATTAAGTTGGGATATTTATTAATAACTAACATAACCAGACGAACTGTCTTCACCTACAAAACAACAGCAGTGTCTGTACAAAAAATTAAGTGACGGGACATGCCAAACAAACTGTGCAATTGCAATTTTTTTTTTAACAGCTGCATGGAGGAAAGGAGGTGAGAGGAGAAATTGGCGCATCTGCTCAAGTTTGTGGCGTGCAATTATCAACTCGTATGCGTTCAATTGTCTCTGTTATTAGTTAGCAATAGAGGTAATTTGCTATCACCAAATCGCCGATTATCAACGAAAGAAGAGGGAGAGATGGCGGGCGCACATGTTTTGGCGGCCACTGACAAAGCCTACTTCAGTGTTATGCTGCCCCCATGGCTGCAAGTTGTAACTGCACCCTTACCGCAGCTTACCGCGAGGGCCCCTACCGTTCTGCGGCAGACAGGCGAGCATTCTGAGTATGTCACTAGCGGTACCCCCCGCATGCGCAGTGAATGGTCTGCATCCGATATACATCCGCGCAACATCCCCTTTGTTTCCGTTAGGCATACGTGATGCATCCCCTTCATCCGCTATGCATCTGCTCTTTCTGCTATGCGTCCGCTTCTTAGTTATCACCGGTAACCCCTTCAGAGCTGTCATCCACTTCCATCCGCTTTCATCCGCTAGGCTTCTTATGAACATGCGTTTAACATCCCCGCTATATACTACCCACGTCCATTCTTTTCCGTTCTGTTTTCGCAAATTTTCGCCAATTTTGTCCATTTCTGGAGCGGATGAAAACGGATAGAGCCACCCCCGAAATTTTGCTCATCCGCTGTGTCCTTTTTGCATACGTTTTGTGTCCATCGGCCAGTGGGACCAGGCCTTTAGGTAGGAGTGGAACCATTTTAGTACCTGCCCCTTCAAACCAACATCTTCCTCTAATCTTTTAAAAAGAATATCATGGTCAATTGTGTCAAAAGCTGCAATTAAATCAAGCATTACTAAAATAGCACAAGACCCAGAGTCAATAGTGAGAAGGATGTCATTGTGTACTTTTAAAAGAGCAGATTCTGTGCTGTGCCAGACTGAAATTTATCATAAATATTGAATCTTTTCAAATAAGAGGAAATCTGGTTAAAAACAACTTTTTCTAGAATCTTTGACATGAAAGGCAGCTTAGAGATGGGTCTATAATTTGAGGTTGTCAGAGTCAAGTGAGGGTTTCTTGAGGAGTGGCTGTACAATGGCATGTTTAAAACTCAAGGGGACACTGCCACTCATTAGGGAGCTGTTGATGAGGGCCAAGACAATGGGACAAAGGATAGAGAAAGCCTCCTTAAAGAGACGTGATGGCAGGATGTCCAGAGGGCAGCAAGTAGGCTTCATGTTTTGAACCACTTCTGTTAGCTTTGAGCATGATGCTAGCTGAAAATGTTGGAAATGGGAGGTGATGACACGAGAATCTGAGGGGTCTGATAGTGGGGGAATGATACTGGCTCTTATCTGATCAATTTTGTTGGTGAAAAAGGTTGAGAAGCGCTCAAGATTCATTAGATGGGGTAAATGTGCCAGCAGTGGTAACAGGATTTAAAATTGAATTTATGGTGTTGAACAGCACTTTAGGTTGGTGGGCATTTGTAGAAATTAAATCTGAATAATACTGTTCTTTGGCCTTCCTAACAGTACATTGATACATTTTTAAATTATCCCTGAACAACTCATAAGACACTTGCAGCTTGTCTTTTTTTTCCACTTTCGCTCCGCCCTCCTACAGGCTTGTCTTGAGGAACGGGTGGAGTCATTTAGCCAAGGGGTGCGCACAAAAGTAAGGTTGGGCCATCTAGGTTTTAAAGGTGCTACAGAGTCTAGAGTGACAGAGCAGGAGGCATTAAACAGGGAGAGTAGCTCCTCTGTATCATTACAGGAAGAGAGGACAGAAGAAATGTGCTGAGCTTGTGAGACCATGAAAGTGTTAGAGAAATGTAAGGCTGTGGCAGAGTTTATGCGCCTGGTCAGAGAGGGGGGGCAGTGGAGGGCTTGGACTAAGGTGGGGTAAAGAGGAATCAAACACGATCAAGGAGTGGTCAGAGACTCCCGTGTCAACCATTTCAAGACCAGCCACAGAGAGGCCAGAGGATAGGATAAGATCTAAAGTGTGGCCCTTATAATGTGTTGGACCAGAGACAGATTGACAGAGACTGAGTCAATTAAGTTTACAAATTCTTTAACCATGGGTTTGGTTGGGCAACAAACATGTATATTAAAATCACCTAATATTAAGAGTTTATCAGATTGGGAGGCCAAAGTCGATAAGAGGTCTGAGAACTCTTGAATAAAACAGGCTGTTGGTTTTAGGAGGTCTGTAGACAAGAGCACATAATATAGGAACTGAGACATGGATTTTGAGAACTTGAACTTCAAAAGAGGAGTAAGTATCAATGGGCACAGATTTACAATTAAGGCAAGTTTTAAAAATGATGGCTATACCACCCCCACGGCCAGTCAATCTAGGTGAGTTCAGGAAGCTGCAGTGGGAGGGACAGAGGTCTCCAAAAGGAGAGATGTCACCAGCGGCTAGCCAAATCTCTGTTAAAAATAAGTCTAGCATACAAGACGACATAATGTCATTTAAAATAAATGTCTTGTTTGATAGAGACCTAGCATTTGAACAGAGCGAATCTGGCGTTAAAGGAGTCCAATCATTGTGTAGTTGCTGCCAGTAAAATCCTGTGGAATGTCCGGGAACGCAGGTTTTTAACGTCGGCTCCACCATGGAATGCTCTGTTTACAGGGAGGGAGTGTGGCAACCAGTGGACAGGGATATAGTTAGTGGGAGGCAGAGGAGCAGGGAAGTGGCTCAACGGTAATGTTGTAAGGTTTCCATAATTTACACCTCCCTTTCTGAATACTGTAGACGAAGGACAAGTTGACGTTGTGGATATTCGGATGGGGAGGACACCTGAAGATTCTGTATAAGGGCAATTCCATGTAAATGTCAACCTCACCATGCAAAAATAAAGCAACATGTAATACATCAAAACCACTCCCAGAGATATCACCTAGGCCTGTATTTTACAGATGTGAATAAGTTGAACCAATTTGTAACCAACCTAATATGTCACTGTCAGTCTTTCTTTCTTATAATGTAAAACCCAAGCTAAAATCAACTTTGATCATGTACAATTCTATATTATTGCCACAAGCCACAGAAATGTATGCTAAAATCCACAAAACAGCAAAACAATAGCCTTCCTAAATATTATTTAAAAACTTTGATAGTTTTAGCTGATAGAGAGTTTTTCAAAGGGTTATGGTGGTTAAATTGCTGATTTTCTAAACATATGCCATGTCTATTTCAGACGCGTCACATCCATAACGGAATTTCGTCACATCCATAACGCTGACTTTTCCTTCTGAAACTCTGCATGAAATACAAAATATTTTAAACAAAGATTTTTTAATATTCACCTTGGACCCCTCTATCAAATGGATATCTCCATTTCGACATTAGGTTTACAATTTCACAGAGTTTGATAAAAATGTACAGTCACCCAAGAAAAGTGATACTTTTTCTGTCACATCCATAACGCATCTTTTATTGGCATTTTCTGGCATGCCCTAGATGTACTATGGGAATTGTTCTTGTTCTATCACTTCTCCAGTATGGTACAGCCTTAAAATATGCAACACCTGTTTAAATACTGGGAGACAATAAAACATGCACTGGGTCATTTGTTGCCATTTTGAGTTCAAGTGTCACGTCCATAACGCTGGAATTGCTCAGAACAGACTTTGCGACGAGAACCTCTGTGTATGTAGCGAGTGATGGAAAGGTCGACGCACAGGCTGTAAACATCCACATTTAGACGGAGGGATGATGAGTTCATTTTTAGCAGTTCGGCTGGCATATACGATAAGCCCGTGCCCACGCATTGGGTTAGGGAACACCCAATAATAACTGTACTGTTCTCTCTCTGTGTTTTGCTCTTGCGTGAATACAGATAAACAGCCAGCCAAACACCTTATTCAAGAGCCAAGAAGTGAGCGGCTTGCTCCTTTAATATCTTCTCACATATAAGTCAACATTTCTAATTGCATTGAATTTGGTGTAAAACTAGAAAAGAAAGATACAAAAAACGTCTTGATAAACAACCATGTAATTATCAGTATCAAAGTATCAACTGCTTGATATTAAGTTATTAGCACAGCAAGCTAAAAAAAAACAAGGCAAATTAGCAGGTAAATATACGCTCTGCTATCACACAAGCGGCGACATTATACTGCTACTTTAATACACAAAATACCCATAAAAGATATTAACACATCTTATCAAACCTGTAAACAACGTGTAACACCGACAACCATTACTTTCTGGGAGATTAACTGCACTGATGCAGCCATAAGACGATACACAAACGTTTTTCCTCTCGTTTATATTTTTACTTCCTACTTCCGGTTAGTCGGGAAACTTTCAAAATAAAAGAGCCGCAAATACATAAAAAGATAAAACACAGTAAATCAACTTTTCAAAGTCATTTTTAGTGTCTTTTAAACATATTCAGGGCAGAACAGTAATGCTACATAAAATCCACAGCAATCAGCAGAAAAGTTTGAGGCTACTCCAACTTTCAGCACCAGAACGCATCTTGAAAAACTCCCCATAAAATGATAGGTTAGCTAACTATACAAAACCACGTTTTAACCAAGATAGGCCAACAACCCAAGCACACAGACTGACACAAGTCAGTGAGGGCAGTGGTGATATATATATCCTTCTCACCCCTGCGGGGGGGGGGGGGGGGGGTATCCATGTCGTCCTCAAGCTCGGGTCCTCTACCAGAGGCCTGGGAGTTTGAGGGTTCTGCACAGTATCTTCGATGTTCCTAGTACTGCGCTCTTCTGGACTGAGGCTTCAGTTGTTGTTCCTGGGATTTGCTGGAGCCACTCTCCCAGTTTGGGGGTTACTGCCCCAAGTGCCCCCACTACCACGGGGACCACGCAACCCTTGACCTTCCACATCCGTTCCAGCTGCTCTTTCAACCCTTGATACTTCTCAAGTTTCTCATGTTCCTTCTTCCTGATGTTGGCGTCAGCTGGGATCGCCACATCTATCACCACCACCCTCTTCTGCTCTTTGTCCACCACCACTATGTCCGGTTGGTTAGCCAGGATCTGTTTGTCAGTCTGGAAGCTGAAGTCCCACAGAACCTTGGCCCTGTTGTTCTCAGCCACCTTCTGTGGTATGGCCCATTGTGACTTGGGTACTTCTATTCCATACTGGTTGCAGATGTTCCTGTATACTATCCCAGCCACTTGGTTGTGCCTCTCCATGTACACTGATCCAGCTAGCATCTTACACCCTGCTACTATGTGCTGGACTGTTTCAGGGGCTTCTTTGCACAGTCTGCATCTTGGGTCTGATCTACTCTGGTAGATCCTGGCCTCTATGGCTCTTGTGCTTATGGACTATTCTTGTGCTGCCATGATTAGTGCCTCTGTGCTGTCTGTCAGTCCTGCATTATTCAGCCACTGGTAGGATTTCTTGATATCAGCCACTTCCTCTATCTGACGGTGGTACATGCCATGTAGGGGTTTGTCCCTCCAGGTTGTCTGTTCCTCCTCCTCCTCTGCGCTCTCATCAGGGTTCTGCTGCCTGAGACATTCACTTAGCAGTTCATCCTTTGGGGCCATCTTTCTGATGTATTCTCGGATTTTCGATGTTTCATCCTGGACTGTGGTCTTGACGCTCACTAGCCCTTGGCCTCCCTCTTTCCGCTTAGTGTATAGTCTCTGGGTGCTGGACTTGGGGTGGAACCCTCCATGCATGGTGAAGAGCTTTCTAGTCTTGATATCTGTGGCTTCTATCTCCTCCTTTGGCCAGCTTATGATACCAGTGGGGTATCTGATGACTCGTAGTGCGTACATGTTGATGGCTCGGACCTTGTTCTTACCATTCAGCTGACTTTTCAGGACCTGCCTTACTCTCTGGAGGTATTTGGCTGTGGTTGACTTCCTTGTGGCCTCTTCATGGTTTCCATTAGCCTGTGGGATGCCAAGGTACTTGTAGCTGTCTTGGATATCACCTATGTTGCCCTCTGGTAGGTCAATCCCCTCAGTCCGGATCATCTTGCCTCTCTTTGAGACCATCAGGCCACACTTGTCCAATCCGAATGACATCCCTATGTCATCGCTGTAGATCCGGGTGGTGTGGATCAGCGAGTCTATTTCTCACTCGTTCCTGGCATACAGCTTGATGTCATCCATGTAGAGCAGGTGGCTGATTGTTGCCCCACTACGGAATCGGTACCCGTAGCCACTCTTCGTGATGATCCGACTGAGGGGGTTCAGGCCTATGCAGAACAGCAGTGGTGATAGCGCATCTCCTTGGTATATGCCGCACTTGATGTTGACTTGGGCAATGGGTTTTGAGTTGGCCTCTAGGGTTGTCTTCCACATTTCCATTGAGTTCTGGATGAAGGTCCTTAGGTTCCTGTTGATCTTATACAGTTCCAGACATTCCAGTATCCATGTGTGTGGCATTGAGTCATAGGCTTTCTTGTAGTCAATCCAGGCAGTGCACAGGTTGGTCTGTCTCTTATTACAGTCTTGGGCGACTGTTCTATAGACCAGTAGCTGGTGCTTGGCTCCTCTGGTGTTACTGCCAATCCCTTTCTGTGCCTCTTGCTTACTCATGCTTACTCATTTTTGCCGCAATGATGTTGTGCAGAGACAGGCAATTGGCCGGTAGTTGGATGGGATGGGTCCCTTCTGGGGGTCCTTCATGATTAGGACTGTCCTGCCTTGGGTTAGCCATTCTGGGTGGGTCTCATCCCTCAGCAGCTGGTTCATCTGTGCTGCTAGGCATTCATGGAGTGCAGTTAGCTTCTTCAGCCAGTACGTATGGATCATATCGGGGCCTGGTGCTGTCCAGCTCTTCATCTTTGACACTCTTTCTTGGACGTCTGCCATTGAGATGGTTACTGGTTCTTGTTCTGGGAGGTTGTTGTGGTCAGCTCTTAGGTCCACTAACCATTGGGCATCGGTGTTGTGTGATGCCTTTCTTTCCCATATGTCTTTCCAGTATTTTTCCACCTCAGCTCTTGGTGGGTCTGACCAGTTGTTGTTCCCCTGCCACTGAGAGTACACCTTGGCTGGTTCAGTGGAGAACAGCTTGTTTATTCTCCTGGCCTCTCCCTCCTTGGTGTATCTCTTCAACCAGGTGGCCAGAGCTGTTAGTCGCTGTTTGGTAGTTTTGAGTGCCTCTGGTATGGAGAGTGAGTTGTACTTCCTGGGTGCCCCTTTATTCACCATGTTCCCTTTCTGTAGTTCAGCTAGCTGGCTAACTTCTCTCCGTGCTGCCTTTATCTTGGCCTCTAATCGTCTCTTCCATGGTGAATACTGTTTGTTATGCCCCAAGCCCACAATCTCCATGATTACTGTTGCTGTACTGTGTGTCAGCTTGTTGGTCTCAGTGATAGTTCTTGTGGAGATTGTCTTCAGAGCAGCATTCACATCTACTAGTAGGAACACTGTTGGAACACTGGGCTAATAGCTATTTCTTTGTTAGCCTTGATTGTGGGTTTCGAAGTATCCAATGGTCCCACATTCACTGCATGTATCCCCTCTCTCTGGGATTGCTTGTATAGTAGCATTCCAGCAAATCCGTATTTTCTGTCCTTGTCCACCGATGTCTTGTTCCAGTAGTCCATTTCTCATCAGTTTGCCCTGGTTCCCTAGCAACTGACGCAGACCTTGTTGACCCGGGTGACGTCTGAGCCGGTATGACTCTATCAGTTATGTCTTCACTCATTCCTGAGTTAGGCTGATATATCATGAGGGGTCTTGCCTAAGGAACCTTACTGGATGATTCGAACCCCGATCTCCTGCATCGTAGTCAGTGAGCATTACCACCGTACTATCCAGCTGATATATATATATTAGTGCTGTCAAGCGATTAAAATATTTAATCGCGATTAATGTCGCGACGGTCATAGTTAACTCGCAATTAATCACAATTTAATCGCACATTTTTGTCACATGAAAAACCATTGTAATTCTCTTATCAGCATAAAAAAGTGAATGGGCTTGCTCACCGTTCGAACTACGGGGGTACTCGGGGGATCCGAGATACCCTGAAACAGACATGAGATCCCTTGAAAACATGATTTGGGAAATGTTGGGGGGGTCTCTAAAATATTGGCAAAATGATGTTTATTGACATAGCAATCGTGTGTAACGGGAAGCATTTGCATATCCGAAGTGAGCGCGCGATGGATATCCGCGCTCTGAGACAAGCGCAAGCACCTCCCCAAGGGAAAAAAAAAGGGACCCCACGAAAATATCGGCATAGTTCGAACACTGGTTGTACCAATTTTTTTTTTTTTTATTGCAGAGCATAACACGTCTTGTCACAGCCACTGCAAAGTGGGGCTGGAGCCGCCGATGGGAAAATGAAACCTAAGCCGAGCACCGTGGCTCTTCGGGGGAGGGCAGAGGACTCTGGCTGTGCGGGGCGTGGCATCATGTCACAGAGCTTTAATCTCACGATAAAAAAATTATCGCCGTTAAAATTGAGTCAAGTTAACGCGTTAATAACGCGACATTTTTGACAGCACTTATATATATGTGTGTGTGTATATATATATATATATATATATATATATACACACACACACACACACACATACACACACACACATATATATATATATATATATAAAATATACACACACCCATGGGTGCCGCCGGGGGGGGGGGGGGGGGGGAGGTTAGAACAATTCTAGGGGCCCCAGCACTGCCATGGGGCCCTTTAAGGGGCTGATAATATGCTTTTAATGATTTTAATAAGACTTTTGAAATAACAACAATGCAATATTCCATCTGGTAAAATGAGCTAATTGAACAAGGTTGTCTATTTCTTGAGTTCTTCAACATATTGTCATTTAACCCTCCCCCTTTTGCAAAATGGTACAGTTCAGTTCTGGTAGAAGCGCGATGCGTTAAATCTGTGTGCTGATCAGTGCAACGCTACTTGCTGCTGTGTCGCGGTGCAGCAGCCAGCCAGCCAGCAGTGGAGTGCATACAGTCTATGATCGCTAAATATGAAGAGTGGCTGTCAAAAACATAAAGAAAGTCAGCTGAAAGCTGAGAGGGAGGCAACTGGCAACTGGGAGAGGCAGGCAACTGGTCACTCAGTTTTTCCCAAAGAAAGGTAGCTATCACTCACGTGTGTTCAAAATATTACCGAATGGTAAATGAACAGTATGAACGTGGTTGGATTAGCCTATCAAGAGAACACTTTTACAGTTTGTACAGTGACATTTTTTCCATTTTAATAACTGAACTGACTTGAGATAAACAAGATGAAATATTACGTTATGCTGGTACTAATAACTAGTGCTAATAACCAGTTTCATAATTAATGGGGTGCCCTAAATATGCACAGATTCAGCCTCAGGGGGACCTCCGCCCTACCAAACCACTGAACCCCCCCTTTGGAGAAGGAGGTAAGCAGCAATACAACCCATAAATGCTTTAGGATTGAAGTTTTTAATGAGCGAGCGCCATATACAGTTTGCTAGATTAAAGTGTTGCTAATAACGGACACCAGTCAAGTGTTTGACATGGTTACGTGTGTGGAATGTTCACACGTTCTAAACCATTGGTTTCAAATTGAGGAGCTGGAGAAAACTTTCTATGATTTATTAGCAGTCACATCACGCATTTCACTACCAATTGTCCTAGCACAAGAAGGCATGTGGCAAAATCTTGAATTTTCATTTGTGATTGTAAATGCACCAGAATTAGTCACTGACCAGTTTTCATCTAGTCCCTGGTAGGTTAATACATAAAATGTAATAAAGTCACAAACTCAAGGTCCATGGGCTATCAAAAGTCAAATAATGACAATAGTGCAATTGTGACAAGGGTGGGCAAAGTTGGGGGGCCCAAAATTCTAATCTTTCATGGGGCCCAAAATTTCTGGCGGCGCCCCGTATATACCCACACACACACACACACACACTATATATATATGTGTGTGTGTGTGTGTGTGTGTATACACTGTGTGCACAATTATTAGGCAAATTGTATTCCTGATGATTAATTTTATCGTTGAACAAATACAGTGCTCTCAGTCAATCCAAATTGTTAATAAACCTAAAACCAGAATGATTAACAAAGGAAAGGGGAGTTTAGGCCTTCTCAGGGGAATATACAAGTGTGCAGAATTATTAGGCAACATTTAGTGTGCAGAATTATTATGCAACTAAATGAAAAGCTTAAAGTTTCCCATCTCACTTGTTTATTTTAATTTTCAGTGTAACAAATAAACAACTCAGAATTAACAAATAAACACTTCTAGCATTTCAAAAATATTCAGTGACCAATATAGCCACCCTTCTTTTCAATAACTGCCATGAGCCTTCCATCCAGTCTGTTAGTTTTTTGATTTGTTGACGATCAACTTTTTGTGCAGGAGCAACCATGGCCTCCCAAATGCTATTCAGAGTGGTGTATTGTCTTCCCTCGCTGTAAATCTCATGCTTAAGAAGGGGCCACAAGTACTCAATAGGGTTTAAGTCAGGTGAGGAAGGGGGCCATGTCATTACTTTGTCATCTTTAAGGCCTTTGTGGGCTCGCCAAGCAGTGGAGTACTTGGGTGCATGTGATGGTGCATTGTTCTGCATAACAATCATGGCCTTCTTGAATGATGCAGACTTCTTCCCGTACCACTGCTTGAAGAATGTATCTTTTAGAAACTGGCAGTAGGTTTGGAAGTTGATGTTAAGTCCATCTTCAACCTGAAATGGTCAAACTAGCTCATCCTTAATAATAGCAGCCCATGCCATTACCACTCCACCACCTTGCTGGTGTCTGAGTCAAAGTGCCCTGTGTCCATTAGTTATCCAGCTATGGGCCCATCCATCTGGTCTATCCAGAGTCACTCTCATTTCATCCATCCATAAAACCTTTGGAAAATCTGTCTTCAGATATTTCTTGGCCCAATCTTGACATTTCAACTTGTGAGTCTTGTTTAGTGGTGGTCGTGTTTCAGCCTTCCTTACCTTGGCCATGTCTCTGAGCACCGAACACCTTGTCCTTCTGGACACTCCAGGTCGGTTGCAGTTCTAGAATATTGTGGCACTGGAGGATAATGGGTTCCTGGTAGCTTCATGTTTAAGCCTTCTCAAGTCTTTTGCGGTTAATTTGTGTCTTTTCTTCTCCACACATTTTTTGTGACCCTGTTGATTATTTGCAACAAAACGTTTGATTGTTCTGTGCTCACATTTCTATAGCTTAGCTATTTCAAGAGTGCTGCATCCCTCTGATAGGCATTTTACAATTTTTGTCTTTTCAGTGTCTGTTAAATCTCTTTTTTGGCCCATTTTGCCTGAGATAAAGAAGCTGCCTAATAATTATGCACACCTTAATATAGGGTATTAATTACTTTAGGTCACACCCTCCCTCATTACACAAATAAATACAACCTGAGAATGCTTAAATCCAATTAGCATTCAAGTGTATCTAGCTTGCGGTTGGAAAACATGCATAGAAATAATGGTAGGGTCAGAGTACTCACTTGCCTAATAATTGTGCACACAGTGTATATAAGGGGTGGGCAAACATTAAAAATCTTAATCGGATTAACTCAATGACTTCCTGTGATTAATCATGATTAATCGCATGGTACGTGCGAAACCCAGAAATGAATTCAAAGCTGCTTACAGCACAGTTTTATTTGAAAATATAAATGATTGTTGCATACATTTGTAAATGTAAATTTCAACTGAAACAATCTCATGAAATCAAATACAAAATTGAAATATACCACCACGGGCAGGTCATTAATGTTATCCTGCTTGATATAAAAATGAGAATCTGTCAAAAAAAAAAAAACAGTAACCAGTACATAAAAAACAGCCTTTCAGTCTTTTGTCAATTACTAAAGGTCCCTTTTCTTTTCTCTTTATAACTCCTCTGCACAAAGCCTGTTGCTAAGGTACAAAATTATTCACACTTTCAGAGGATAAAGTAAAATAAAAGGCTATTCAGTCCAAATCTCAACTGAAACAAGAAAATCAAATATAAAACTGAAATATAACACCACTGCAAGGTCATTGTTATCCTGTTTGATGTAAAAATGATAATCTGTCAAGAAAGTAAATAAAACCAGAAAACACTTTTCAGTCTTTTGTCAGTTCCCAGAAGTCATTTTTCTTTTATTTTTTAAACTTCTCTACAAGAAGCTAGTTACAGGATTTTTCACATAAATCTCAACTGAAAAGAAGAGCTAATTAAATTCAAAACTGAAATGCATCACCGCTTGCAGGTCATTAAGGTTATCCTCCTTGATATAAAATGAGAAAGTGTCAAAAAACAGCAACCAGTACATATCCTGTACTAACCAGAACATACTTTAAGCTTTTTGTCAATTCCTAGAACTTTTTTTACTCCTCTGCACGAAGCCAGTTGCTAAGGCATACAAGATTATTCACATTTTCAGATGACAAAGACGCTCTTTTCTTCTGCACAACATGACCAGCAAGAGAAAACAACCGTTCACAGGGAACAGACGTTGAAGGTGTACCTAAGTACTTCCGTGCATGGGGGGCTAGCATGCTGTGAGAGTGTGATGTTTGGACCACCACTCTAATGGACAGGAATCTGAACTAATCTGAACTCTGCTCTGTATTGACTCACACTGGTCTCAATTGAGTCATCTTCTGGTTCAGACTCAGATGAATCAGCCAGTAGGGTTAACTTTTTCTTTGATGGCTCTGATTCTTCCACAGGTTTCTCTGCAACAGCCATCTCTTCCTTGAGTAAGTTGGTGATTGAGGCCCACACCTCACTCCTCTCTGCTTTGGGCACACACTTGAGGTCCTTGAATCTAGGGTCCAATGCAGTAGCAATCTTCAGATATGCAATGTTGGCATTTCCTCTGCGCGTCTCTAGGTCCTTCCTGAATGTAGCCTTGAACTGTGTGACATAGGCAGCTGGCCCATAGCCAGGGGGGATCGGAGGGTTCGTTCGACCCCCCCCCATGACATCGCCCCCCCCCCCCTCCCCGGACACACACGCCCCTCAAGATTACTCAAGATTTATTCATTTGTTCATGTCCGATGAATATACATTGATTCACATTTAAATTTACAATATCAAATCCAGACTAATCAAAAAAGAAAAGTAGACTAAGTGAGGACGAGTTAGAAAAACAGGTTCATTTCTCCTATGTTTACACGTTTTGTTCAGACTGCTTTACACCCCAATCCAGTGGGTGGCGGGAATGCCCCCATTAGACCCCTTTCACTGACGTCACCCGAAACCGGAAGTAAACAAACCCTGCGCCATATTGGAAGACCAACAAACTTGTGATTAGGGGGAAATAATGGCAGCGTGTGGTATGTGAACCCATGAGGCACATGGATCATCAAAAACCTACAATGGTAAACTTTTGTGCTGTGTTAGGGTGTTCTAACAAAGCTGATGGGAAAGGTGAAAAGAAGTCTTTCTACAGAATACCAGCTGTGATTGAGACACAAGGGGAGCAAACCAAGGAGCTTTCTGCCAGGAGACAGAGAGAGGATTTAGCTGCTTTATGCAGAGCGGATCTGAATACTTCAAGTCTATTTTGTTACTGGTAAGTCACTAGGCTAGAGTGTTGTAGAACATTTTTTAAATGTTTACTGAATAAAAACATCTTTAATTTTATCAAATATACTCTATATTTCATTTCTTTCTTTTGTTTTAATTTTCCTCCCTCCATCCCTCTTTGGATTTTAAATATAGTTTTTCCCCATGTCCAAATAATTCAAACATATATAAATAAAAAAAAGATAAGTAGTAAATTAAAAATAAATTATGAAATAAAAAAATCCATTCTCCCTTGCCCCGAGTCTTATCATATGGGTCAAACCCATCAATCACAGCCAGTTTCTCCACATACCGTGCCCTTTCTGCAGCTGGTAATGTACGCACATAACCAGAATTATCAGCCATCATGTCACTTTACTCTCGCTCGTACTTTGTTTTATATTGTGAGTATGTATGTATGCATGTACTTGGTCTTCCAATATAGCGCCCTAGCACAATCTTGCAGTACGGTGACATCACGCGGTAGCCCTGGATAGAAGAGAAAATGGGGAAAAAAGAAGATAAAGACAGAAAACGCAAGAAATCTGCTGCTACTTTGTCCCAAAATATTGGTGCCATGTTCCAAAAACGGGCCAAAATGGGTAAGGTGCTGAGTGCAGGACTTTGTTTTTCTTTTGTTTACAACAGTAGTGGTAGATCGATCTGTCAGAGTGATCAGTGGGGGGGTAGCATCAGCCCGTCCGTCAGTCTATGTGTGTCAGTGACACGCACACACAGAGATGAGTTAGGTGGCTCGATGGCTAGGTACTAGTAGCGTCGGACCTGGGGCTGCTTTTATTTTTTTTCAGCTTGGGAAATCGGAGCTGTGGTGTGGTGTGAAGACAGTAAAATGCGAGACTTTAAGAGCACGTGTTTTTCAGTCGTCATGGTAACATGGCATCATGGTAACATGACGCCCTGTCATGGTAGCATGACGCCCTGTCAGTGGTTTGGCATTTGGATCAGAGTGAAAAGAAATGTGTGCACTAGCTGAAAAATGAAAATGTTCAGACCAGTGTGTGTGAAAACACCCACTGTTGCTGCATTTGGGCAATTTTAAATTAATTGTCCTTATAGGGCTGTGCGATATTATTTCAATCTCAGGATTACTTGAAACATTTATCTCAATTAGAAATTATTGTTGTTTTTTATGCTAAAGCATGGGCAGATCAGGGGTGTTCTGATGCCATAAACAACAACTGAAATGAGCAACAGAGACAGACAATGAAGGAAAGCAACAACAGAGACAGACAATGAAGGAGCAACAACAGAGACAGACAATGAAGGAGAGCAACAACAGACAGACAGAGGAGGGGAGAGCAACAACAGAGACAGACAATGAAGGAGAGCAACAGAGACAGACAATGAAGGAGAGCAACAACAGAGACAGACAATGAAGGAGAGCAACAACAGACAGACAATGAAGGAGAGCAACAGAGACAGGAAATGGAAGAGAGAAACAACAGATAGACAATAAAGGAGAGCAACAGAGAGACAATGAGAGAGCAACAACAGACAACTGAGGTGAGCAACAGAGACAGACAATGAAGTCACAGCACAGTTGTAGGAAGATAACAATAATAAGTTAGACAACAGAGAACTTATAACGAATAAAAAAAATGTCTAAATTAGAAGATTTGAAGTGTGCTCGTGTATTTGGGGGGTACGGGAGTAGGGGGCCAGATGAAGTCCACTTTTGGGGAAAAAAGATCCCCCCCTCCACAATGCTGGCTACGGGCCTGGGCAGGGTCCTCATTTGAGCTCTCCATCACCCGGGAGACTTGGCAAAAAGCAGGTAGGGCCACAGAGCATGAGACATAATTTTCTCCTCCTAAAAGTTCTGTCACATACCTGAAACAGAAAATAAACACCACTTATCATAATGAACTGCATACATACTTAGTACACAGAAATCTCCTCTACACATTCATTCTGCATTTCCATTTTTCTTACCTCTCTCTCTCTCTCTCTCACACACACACACACACACACACACACACACACACACACACAGGATAGTGAGAAATATGATGGAAAACATACCTGCAAGGCTCCAGTAGCATTTCCAACCTCCGCAGTTTGTCCATGCCAGCTGTAGTTGGCATGGTGATTTTTGTGTGCGCCGAGAGGACATCCCTCAGTGCCTGTTCGTTTCTGAGGATGCTTTGGATCATGGCCAGAGTGGAATTCCATCTTGTTGGAACATCTTGTACAAGAGATTCCTTCTTTTGTCCATGTTCAATTTGTTTCTGCTCTAACTCTGCAGCATTTGCTGGACTGTGTTTGAAGTGCCCTACAACTTTTCTGCACTTGGCCAGGACATTGTCAAATGGGCTGTTCTGTAGAGATACTGTGATGGAACGCTGGAGACTGTGCACGAAGCAGGGGATATGTTCAAAGGGAAGATGTCTCGCAGCAGCAATCATGTTCCTTGCACTATCTGTGTTAAGTGAGACGACTTTGTTTGATACATTCCACTCCTGTGTAACTTGAAGGAAGTGTTCGGCGCATGTTTCAGCGTAGTGACTGTTGGCTGTTTTCATAACTGCTAGAGCATGTGAATGTAATTCCCAGTGTTCGTCAATATAATGCACAGTTACCCCGAGGTAATTGTGATTACCTACCGATGTCCAGTAATCGCCAGTGATGGCAACTGACGACGTGCTGCGTAGTGTCATCTCTTTTGCATCCCTCTCCTTCTCATATAATTCCTGAATTCTTCTTGTAATGGTGCGGCAAGAGGGAAGCTCATATGCCGCGTTGTTAGTGGCTATTCTTAGAACATTTCACAGGCCTGAGTCATCCACAATATTGATTGGTCTACAAGCTGTAGCTACCCACTTGGCTAGTGCCTCAATTATTTTTTTTCTTTTTGTTTGTCTACTCTTCCTCCACAAGTGGAATCCAGTGTAGTTTGATGAAACCTCGACATCGCATTGAATGATTTGCCAGCTTCAACAGAGTGTTTGGCATTGAGGTGGTACCTGAGAGTTGTATAACTTCGGTGAAACGAAAATTCTGCGTTGCAGTGATTACAGATAACTTTGCTTTTCTCCAGTGTGCCATCCTGCAGAACTCTGTAACGAAAATGGCCATTCAAAAGTTCGGTGTCTTCCTGCATTTTGTTTTGTTGTGCATTGCATAGCTTGACTTTTCTCACTTCTCGTGTCATTTCCGGTGTGAACTCAGCCATCAGCAAGAAGCAGCAACATAAGCTCGCTCCCGACTGACGTTTTCAAAATAAAAGGCAATGAACAACAGTCGTTTACAATTAGTTAACAATAACAGGCTAATAACAATAATAATAAAAACCCGCAGCATTAATGGGAGGAACAAAATTCATCTCATTATCCCTAGCCGCTTTATCCTGTTCTACAGGGTCGCAGGCAAGCTGGAGCCTATCCCAGCTGACTACGGGCGAAAGGCGGGGTACACCCTGGACAAGTCGCCAGGTCATCACAGGGCTGACACATAGACAACCATTCACACTCACATTCACACCTACGGTCAATTTAGAGTCACCAGTTAACCTAACCTGCATGTCTTTGGACTGTGGGGGAAACCGGAGCACCCGGAGGAAACCCATGCGGACACGGGGAGAACATGCAAACTCCGCATTGCTGGCCACGGGGCTTGAACCCGGACCTTCTTGCTGTGAGGCGACAGTGCTAACCACTACACCACCATGCCACCCAGGAACAAAATTGTAGGTGATAATGAACTCAACAATTAACGCAATGTTAACGCGATAATGCTGCCCAGCCCTAATTATATATATATATATATATATATATATATATATATATATATATATATACACACACACACACACACACACACACACACATACATACACACACATACATACATATATATATATATATATATATATATATATATATATATATATATATATATATATAGGGCGGCACGGTGGTGTAGTGGTTAGGGCTGTCACCTCACAGCAAGAAGGTCCTGGGTTCGAGCCCTGGGGCCGGCGAGGGCCTTTCTGTGTGGAGTTTGCATGTTCTCCCCGTGTCCGCGTGGGTTTCCTCCGGGTGCTCCGGTTTCCCCCACAGTCCAAAGACATGCAGGTTAGGTTAACTGGTGACTCTAAATTGACCGTAGGTGTGAGTGTGAATGGTTGTCTGTGTCTATGTGTCAGCCCTGTGATGACCTGGCGACTTGTCCAGGGTGTACCCCGCCTTTCGCCCGTAGTCAGCTGGGATAGGCTCCAGTTTGCCTGCGACCCTGTAGAAGGATAAAGCGGCTAGAGATAATGAGATGAGATGAGATATATACATATGGTGACTACCAGCACTGGCTATAGTGCAAACCCGAGCACAAACATGAGAAAGGGGGAAATTTGCACATGCCTATGCCAAGCAGTCTGAGTTTGTTCACGGCTGAGAGGGCTCAAGTTAGGCTGGTGTAATTGCTGGTGTTACCCACAGGAGAGAAAGCAAGTTCCAGCTGAAAGTAGCAATCCAACATTTATTTAAATTGGTACAATGATAGTAATCCCAGGTTAGGTAAGGTCCATTTAGTATACGTCCTTAAAAAGCCAGTAGATCCAAGTAGACTCCAAATAAAGTTTACAGCAGAGGATCAGGTCCAGTGAGCAGCGGCAGACAGACACGCCAGCATACACTCCTGGAAGTTACATGCAGCCAAGATATTCTCCAAGTTAGACCTGCACAGTGCATACAACCTTTTCAGAATCCGAGAGGGAGACAAATGGAAGACAGCCTTTAGTACAAACGCTGGCCATTTGAGTACCAGGTAATGCCTTATGGCCTCTCTTTGGCAGCAAGCATCTTTCAGTGCAAAATAAATGATGTGCTTCAAGACATGTTAGGGAGATAGATAGTGGCTTACATTGATGACATCCTGATATACAACCCCAGATGAAGAAAGCCATCTCGGGCACATCAAATCAGTGCTCCAATGCCTACTAGAGAATCATCTTTGTCAAGGCTGAAAAGTGCAAATTCCACACATGTCAGATCTCGTTTTTGGGGTACATCAATGCAGAGGGAGTCAGTATGGATCTCTCGAAGGTATCTGCAGTTACATCCTGGCTGGTACCCACCTCAGTCAAGGAACACCAATGTTTCCTAGGTTTTGCCAGCTTCTATTGTCACATCATTAGAAGTTTTAGTGCAAGTGCTGCACCTTCCCTGTTGAAGGGACTCAAGTGCCTCCACTGGATTCCTACAGCTGAAGCTCAAGACCACTTTCACCATGGCCCCGATACTTCAACATTCTGATCCTACCTGACCATTCACTGTAAAAGTCTAAGACCAGTGTAGGAGGTGTCCTCTCACAGTGCTTCAGAGAGAAACCCAAGCTCCACCCAGTAGCACTCTTTTCAAGGAAGCTCACTCCTGCAGAGAGAAACTATGATATTGGGAATCGAGAATTACTAGCAATCAAGTTAGCCCTGGAAGAATGGAGGCACTGGTTGGAGGGAGCTATGCACCCCTTCATTGTACTAACAGACCATAAGAACATCGAATATCTTAAAGGCAAAATGACTCCATCCATGTCAAGCCAGATGGGCATTATTTTTCACATGCTTCCGTGTCACGATATCCTATCATCCAGGCACCAAGAATACCAAGACAGATGCCCTGTGTTAGATCTACAACTCCTCTCCTCACAACCCTGAACCTTATCCCATCCAAGCACCTGAATTACCTGGAGGAAACAATCACATGGGACCTAGACAAGGAGATAAGGGACTTTTAACCTCAGACACCTCTGGAGAACTGTCCACCTGGTGTCCTATACATCCCAAACCACCTCAGAGATGGACTCATTACATGGGCACATGCATCTCCCACCACAGGTCATCCAAGCAGCCATTGCATGCACCAACTGTTGAAAAACAAGTACTGGTGGGAGAACATGCTGACAAATTAATCATTTCATTTCTTCATGCACTCAGTGTGCCCAGGCCAAGGTACCATGAAACCCTCTTGCCAGCAAGTTATGCCCCCTCCCAGTACCTCAAAGACCCTGGTCCCACCTGGCCACTGACTTTATCATGGATCTACCACCTTCCCAAGGCAACACAATCATCATGGTCATCATAGACAGATTTTCCAAAGCACTTAGACTCATTCCATTACCTGGTATCCCCATAGCCTTCTTAACCACTGAACTTTTATTCCAACATGTGTTCAGATACTTTGGCATCCCGGAGGACATAATCAGTGACCATGGTCCTCCATTCATTTCCTGACTTATGGGCCTGTTTCATGGAGTGGTTAGGAGTCTCAGTGAGCCTCACATCCAGACACCATCCTCAGTCTAACGGCCACGTAGAATGGGCTAACCAGGAAGTAGGGTGCCTCCTTAGAATCTCCTGTATGCGGAACCAGGGGGACTGGGCACGATTCATTCCATGGGCCTAGTATGCTCAGAATTCTCTTAAGCACTCAGCAACATAACTAAGACCCTTTCAGTGCATACTCTGCTACCAACCTCCCCTGTTCCCATGGGTTGACGCACCTGCATGGGTATAAGGAATGGACAAATGGTTTTCATGGAGCCAAAGGATATGAAGGGAGGTTCATCAATGCATTGAATCAGTCAGTGCCAAGTATAAAGAATACACCAACAAGCACAGATGAAATTACCCAGAATTTTCTCCAGGTGACCACGCATGGGTTTCCACTAAAGACCTCAGGGAACCTAATACATGCAGGAAACTGCAGGCACACTACATTGGACCATACAAGGTACTCCAGTGCATAAATGAAGTCTTGTACAGACTTGAGCTCCCACCCCACGGCCGCATATCACCGCCATTCCATATTTCATGTCTAAAACGTGCAATCCAAGGTTGTCTATCTGAGGACACTCCCACCCAAGAGTACCCCAAGCCTTAAAGGGGAACCCATCTACCAGGTAAACAAGAGCCTAGACTCTAGATGCAGAAGAGGACAACTAGAGTACCTGGTAGATTGGGAAAGCTACAGACCCAAGGACCAAAGCTGGGTGGGAGCCAAGGGCATTTTGGACCCTCTCCTGACACAAGAATTGTGTGTGTGTGTGTGGGGGGAGGGGGGGGGTTGGTGTTGTATGGTAGTAGGGACAGAGGATAGAAAAGGAGGGAGAGAGCAGAGAGAGGAGAGCTCTCCCAACCAGAACATATTTGTGTGCATGTGTATGTGACTGTGTGTGAGCAGCAAGTAAGTGAAGCTGAAAAGCAGCATAATAAGGAAAAATAAAGTGTGTGAGAAATATTAGCTCCTGTTTGCTGTGCTTCTGTATGCCACCCATATCAAGGACTTATTACAGTGGTGCTGAAACCCGGGAGTATGGAAGGGAACAACCACATGGAGTCCTCCCCATTTAAGGAGCTCATCCATGCCCTTGCTACTGCCCAGCAGAGCCAGTATCAAGTGCTGACCACACTCTGGAAGGAGCAAGAGCAATGGTTTGAAGCCTTGATGCTGGCCCAGGAGAAAGATCACCAGGCATTCTGGCATCTGCTCACATTGGCAGGGGCTTTGACTGTGACTACAGCAGACCCTCTTCACATCACCCTCACAAAGATGGGCCTGCATGACGATCCAGAAGCCTTCATCGCTCTCTTTGAGCAAGCAGCCAAAACATGGGGGTAGCCGCTCGAGCAGTGCGTGGCGCGCCTCCTCCTGCTCTTTACTGGCGAGGCACAGCTCGCAGCACAACAACTCCCTGCTGACAGCCGGCTTATGTATGCCAACCTAAAGAGAACCATCCTGCAGCATGTCGGCCGCTTCCCAGAACAATATTGCCAGCGCTTCCGGAGGCTGACATTGGAAGAGGTCGGCCGGGAGGCTGGTCATTTGGTTGCATTCAGCCAAAAATTCTGGGACACCTGCCGGTTGTGGCTGAGGGTGGAAGACCGTGACGCTGACGGGATCATCAATCTGGTGGCACTGGAACAGTTCATTTCTCAACTTTCAGAAGGAATAGCAGAGTTGGTCCAGTGTCTTCACCTGGCATCACTAGAACAAGCCATTGAGCTGGCGGAGGACCATCTGGTGGTGGTTTCAACTGCAGGCAGACGAGGCGCCTCTCCTCATTTCTTTTCTCTCTCTCTCTCTCTCTCTCGTTTTTCCTGCTGTCTCTCTCCTTCCCTTCCCTGTTCTCCCACCATGGAGGCGGGGGCTGGCTCTCCCCCAGCTGGCCCATTGCATCCATGGTGTCCTCCCATTTCCCTCTTCCGTGTCTGTCTTCTCTCCCTCAGGTGAGTGACACTCATAACACCGGTACAGAGCGAAAGCCTGGGCTGGTGTGCTGGCATTGCAGGGAGCCAGAGCATCTCCAGAATCAGGGCTCCATGTTGGAGGTGGGAGCTGTGATCCAGATCCCTGATGTGCCAGAGGCTGCCCACACTCAGGCCAGAATGTATCGCATACTGGAAAGTGTTCAAGGGAATACATCTCATGAGTTGGTGGATTCCAGTTGTAATCAGACCTCAATTCACCAAAGCCTGGTGCAAGGTGAGGCACTGGGGAGAGCACAAGTGGTGAAGGTGGTGTGTGTGTGTGTGTGTGTGTGTGTTCACACTTCTCTAGTGTCTGTCCATTTTCTATTCCAGGACCAAAAGCCTAGAATAAAGAAGTGTTCAACCCTCGTCTCACCCACTTGCTGATTCTGGGGACTGATTGGCCAGGGTTTCAAATCTTAATGGAACACGTAGTAGGGGGTGGGTCCTGCAGTAATACATCATGGGGGAGATCCTGGTGTGGCATTGACTGGAGAAGCTATCACAGAGCCATTCATGTCATCACTGCTTCAGGGTGATATGAGGAGTGAGGAGGAGCTCGCTCCTCCTCCTGCTCTCAGTGATTCCCTTGAGGATTTCCTTTTAGAGCAGTCATGAGATGAGACTCTATGGCATGCATTTGACCAAGTGAGTACTCGATGGTCAAACTTTCCAGCCAAATGTGGCACCCACCTTCCCGTACTTCACAATTATTAAAGATGGACCATATGGAGTGATGCAGGACACTCAAACCGGTGAACAAATAACCCAGTATTAAATCCCTAAGAGCCATAGGGAACTCGTGTTCCCTGTGGCTCACTTTAATCCCATGGCCGGACAGTTGGGGTAGGATAAAACACGAACCCGAATAATGGCCCGGTTCTATTGGCCAGGGATTCATGGGGATGTTCGTCGGTGGTGTGCAGCATGCTGCAAATGACAATTAGTAAATCCCGTGGCCACTACAGAAGTGCCTTTGTGCCTGCCCCCTCTAATCAAGACCGCCTTTGAGAGAATTGGTATGGATCTCATCAGGCCATTAGATAGGTCAGCATGAGGATTTGGCTTTATTTTAGTTCTGTTGGATTATGCAATGCCATATCCCAAAGCGGTGCCTCTCCGCCATATCTCAGCACGCAGTATTGCAGAGGCATGCTTCCGTATTATCTCCCGGGTTGGGATTCCAAAAGAAATCCTGACAGACCAAGGCACTATTTTTGTCATGTACACTGCACAAACTATGAGTTATTGGGAGTTGAATCTATCTGCACCAGCATTTACCACCCGCAAATGGATGGTTTGGTAGAGAGGTTTAATTAAACACTTAAAAATTTAATTTGGAAATAATTGGGACAAATGGGTCAAGTCCCTGTAATTCGCAATACGAGAGGTCCTGCAAGCCTTCACGGGATTTTCCCCATTTGAATTATTATATGGGTGAAAACCATGCGGCATCTTGGACGTGCTGAGGAAAAATTGGGAGGAGGGGCCTTCACATAGTAAAAATGAAATTCAATATGTTCTCAAACCTGTGTGCAAAGCTCCACGCCCTCACATACTTAACCCAGGAGAATTTGCGGCAGGCACAAAAACATCAAGCCCGGCTGTACAACAGGGGCACTAACCTTAGAGAGTTCACTCTAGGAGACAAAGTACTCATGTTTTTGCCCACATCGAGCTCCAAGTTAGTCACCAAGTGGTAAGGGACCTTCGAGGTCACATGGTGAGTCAGGGACGTTGACTATGAGGTGAGGCAAACTGATAGGGATGGGGCACTGCAAATATACCACCTCAACCTACTGAAATGCTGGAATGATGGGTTCCTGTGACGTTGGCAGTTCCAGAGAAGGTGGAGCTGGGGCTGGAGGTAAAACAACCAAAACCACAACCCAAAACTGCTCTGGTCCCTTGTGGAGACCACCTCTCACTGGCCCAACTCACTAAGGTGGCCAAGTTGCAGGAGGAATTTTCTGATGCGTTTTCACCCCTTCCCAGCTACACCCACCTCGTAGAACACCACATTGAAACGCCCCTGGGGGTGGTAGTGCATAGCCGCCCTTACTGCTTATTCAAACACAAAGAAAAGGTGGTTTGGGACAAACTCAAGGCCATGCTCGACATGGGCATAATCGAGGAGTCACAAAGTGACTGGAGCAGCCTGGTAGTCCTGGTACCCAAGGCCGATGGGTCGGTCCGGTTCTGTGTAGACTATAGATTAGTCAATGCATCTAAATTTGACATGTACCCCATGCTTTGCATTTATGAGTTGCTTGATTGGTTAGGTGCTGCTTGCTTTTATTTGACACTAAACTTAACAGATCCCCTTGACTCCTCTATCCCAAGAGAAAACGGCTTTTTCCACACTGTTCAAATTATACCAGTGTGGCATGCTTCCTTTTGGGTTATTTTGGGCTCCTGCTATGTTCCAGCAGCTTATGGACAAGATCCTCTGCCCCCATACCACCTACAGTGGTGCTTGAAAGTTTGTGAACCCTTTAGAATTTTCTATATTTCGGCATAAATATGACCTAAAACATGATCAGATTTTCACACAAGTCCTAAAAGTAGATAAAGAGAACCCAGTTAAACAAATGAGATGAAAATATTACACTTGGTCATTTATTTATTGAGGAAAATGATCCAATATTGCATATCTGTGAGTGGCAAAAGTATGTGAACCTTTGCTTTCAGTATCTGGTGTGACCCCCTTGTACAGCAATAACTGCAACTAAATGTTTCCAGTAACTGTTGATCAGTCCTGCACACTGGCTTGGAGGAATTTTAGCCCATTCCTCCATACAGAACAGCTTCAACTCTGGGATGTTGGTGGGTTTCCTCACATGAACTGCTCGCTTCAGCTCCTTCCACAACATTTCCATTGGATTAAGGTCAGGACTTTGACTTGGCCATTCCAAAACATTAACTTTATTCTTCTTTAACCATTCTTTGGTAGAACGACTTGTGTGCTTAGGATTGTTGTCTTGCTGCATGACCCACCTTCTCTTGAGATTTAGGTCATGAACAGATGTTCTGACATTTTCCTTTAGAATTCGCTGATATAATTCAGAATTCATTGTTCCATCAATGATGGCAAGCCATCCTGGCCAAGATGCAGCAAAACGGGCCCAAATCATGATACTACCACCACCATGTTTCACAGATGGGATAAGGTTCTTATGCTGGAATGCAGTGTTTTCCTTTCTCCAAACATAATGCTTCTCATTTAAACCAAAAAGTTCTATTTTGGTCTCATCCATCCACAAAACATTTTTTCAATAGCCTGGCTTGTCTATGTGATATTTAGCAAACTCCTGACAAGCAGCAATGTTCTTTCTGGAGGGCAGTGGCTTTCTCCTTGCAACCCTGCCATGCACACCATTGTTGTTCAGTGTTCTCCTGATGGTGGACTCATGAACATCAACATTAGCCAATGTGAGAGAGGCCTTCATTTGCTTAGAAGTTACCCTGGGGTCCTTTGTGACCTCGCTGACTATTACATGCCTTGCTCTTGGAGTGATCTTTGTTGGTCGACCACTCCTAGGGAGGGTAACAACGGTCTTGAATTTCCTTCATTTGTACACAATCTGTCTGACTGTGGATTGGTGGAGTCCAAACTCTTTTGAGATGGTTTTGTAACCTTTTCCAGCCTGATGAGCATCAACAATGCTTTTTCTGAGGTCCTCAGAAATCTCTTTTGTTCGTGCCATGATTCACTTCCACAAATGCGTGTTGTGAAGATCAGACTTTGATAGATCCCTGTTCTTTAAATAAAACAGGGTGCCCACTCACACCTGATTGTCATCCCATTGATTGAAAACAACTGACTCTAATTTCACTTTCAAATTAACTGCTAATCCTAGAGGTTCACATACTTTTGCCACTCACAGATATGCAATATTGGATAATTTTCCTCAATAAATAAATGACCAAGTATAATATTTTTGTCTCATTTGTTTAACTGGGTTCTCTTTATCTACTTTTAGGACGTGTGTGAAATCTGATGATGTTTTAGGTCATATTTATGCAGAACTATAGAAAATTCTAAAGGGTTCACAAACTTTCAAGCACCACTGTATGCGGCAGCCTGCTTAGATAACATCATATACAGCAGTGACTGGCCACAGCACATAGACCACCTTAGGGCTGTCCTAGAGTTGCTGAGGTGGGCGGGTCTCACAGCTAATCCAAAGAAGTGTGCAATTGGGCAGGTGGATGTAGGGTATCTGGATTTCCACTTGGGTCATGGGCAGGTGCGTCCCCAAATTGACAAGACAGCGGTGATTGTGGCCTGCCCAAGGACTATGGCCAAAAAGGGGGTGAGACAGTTCCTGGGGCTGGCTGGCTACTATTGTAGGTTCATACATAACTAGTTGGACGTCACCAGCCCACTGACTGATCTCTCTAAAAAGGGAGCACCAGATCTGGTCCAGTGGACGGAGCAGTGCCAACAGGCTTTCACCAGGGTAAAAGCTGCACTGTGTCAGTGGGGGCAATCTCTCTCCCCTTTATTTTGCAGACAGATGCATCGGACAGAGGGTTGAGGGCCATTTTGTCCCAAAAGATTAGATTAGATAAAACTTTATTGATCCCTTTGGGAGGGTTCCTTCAGGGAAATTAAGATTCCCGCAGCATCATTACAGATAAACAGAAAAGAAATAGAGAAAAAACTTCTAGATAAATTAAGTATTTACATATACAAATATAAAAGAATAAGATATGGGGAAGAGAGGAAGGGAGGGAGAAGTGGGGTTAGGGCAAGTGTGTGTGTGTGGGGGGGAGGGAAGCAGGAAAGATATTGCACATTATATTGCACATTGTCCGGTATTGCTTATCATTAGGCTAGGCTACTGCTCCTTCCCTTCCTCCTGTTACCCTTCCTCCCCCCCAGAGAGGAGTTGTACAGTCTGATGGCATGAGGGACAAAGGAGTTTTTGAGTCTGTTCGTCCTGCACTTGGGAAGGAGCATTCTGCCACTGAACAGGCTCCTCTGGTTGCTGATGACGGACGTGGAGGGCGAGGAATTAAGTACAGCACCACTGAGAAAGAGTGCCTGGCCATCAAGTGGGTGGTCCTCACCCTCAAATACTACTTGCTGGGGCACCCTTTCACCCTCTTTTCAGACCAATGCGCCCCTCCAGTGGGTCCACCGCAAAGATGCCAAGGCACGGATCACCATTTAGTATCTAGTTCTCCAGCCATTTAAATTCAAGGTGGTCCATGGGCTGGGGGCACAGATGGTAGCGGAGGACTTCCTGTCCCTTTTTGGGGGGGGTGGGGGAGTCCACTGGAGGCTGGATGGCTCCCCAGCCTGAGTCAGGCGGTGGGGGTATGTGGCAGTGGGGGTATGGCCTAGCATCAGTTTGTGAATGGAGGGCAGGGCAGGGCCAGGGAAGGTGAGTGGCAAAGTAAATGCACCTGTTGTTAATTAACAGTGTGCGCGCGCATGTGTGTGTGTGTGTGTGTGTGTGTGTGTGTGTGTGTGTGTGTGTTATTGCAGTGACAGAGGATAGAAAAGTAGGGATAGAGCAGAGTGAGGAGAGCTCTCCTGACCAGAACATGTACATGTGTGTGCGCGCATGCAAGTGAGTGAAGCTGAAAAGCAGCAAGAGAAAGAAAAATAAATCATGTGTGAATATCAGCTCCTGTTTCCTGTGCTTCTGTAGGCCACCCAAATCAGTGACTTATTACGTTAAAGGAATAGATAATGGAAAGTAAATACATGCATGGGTTGGTAGCTTGTAATACTGAGAGCCTGTAAGAAAAGTTTCAGGTATGTTTGACCATTTATAAGAAAGTTGTGAGCATTTTTGTATCACTGCTCTAATGCCACCAGGAGGCTTCCATGTTGCCTGTTGGAAGGTCGATGCATGATGTCATTTGGGCACAAGGCTGAGTGTAGCTCTTCGGTACTGAAGGGGCAAAGTGAAAGGTCAATTAAGGTATAGTGAAAAAAACTGACATAGTCTCATCTGAAATAGTGTATTAATGAGCTGCAACCCTGATTTATAGACAAATCTGAACACTTTACCTGTAAAACGAGGCTGAAACTATGCATTATACTATTCGTTAGCATGCTTAGCATGCTCTCGACTCATTCATAAAAAACTTCAAGACGTCCCCAGACTAGCCTACTGTAACTACTGTAGTAGGCAGTCCAACGCCCACAGCAATGCAGAAAGAGGGTAAGCAAACACTGCTTTCCTATACAGGATTCATGTGAACATTACAGGAGGATGCACTTGTATGAAAAAAGGTGGAAATATTGCCAGAAATACCCAAGCTGCTGGTATGGTATGGGTTTATTTGCTAAAATTCATACATGTAAAAGATGCAGTAGTATAAATGGCACCGAGGACAACACAAAGTATAAAATACACTTATTTCCAATGTGGTCCTTTTGATGACAGCAGGAAACAAAATATAAGAGACAATAATAAATTGACAAACTTGTATAAACAATGATGAATCATAAACACAAATATATGCCAATTGTAATTATCACAGAGTACAACAAGATTACAGAAGTGGCACCAAAATGATTAAATATTCGTTATATACACATCATAAAACTGGGTTTGGAATTTACTCCATAAAAACTGTTTCACCTGTTTCTTAAAATGATCATGTGTTTGACTAGATTTCAGTGATCAAGGTAGGCTATTCCACAAACATTTTCCTGTATACCTAAAAGAACTCTGAATAGTTTCCTTAAAGTGTGACGTCACTTACAATACATGGCCATTTTCAACAAAATGGACCATAGTGCCAGTGACATTTCTTCACTGATTTCCTCGAGTATTTTGGACAATGACACGAATAACAAATGATGATCATGAAAAACAAGCATTACCATATCAATTAGTTACACACAAGTGAACAATATTTATAGAGTTGTTTTAGTCATTACCAAGGCTTTTCTAACAACACTGAATCAAAGCAAGACACTCAACAAACATCAAGCCGCTTAGCTGCATCAGCAATTATGTTTATGCCCAAAGGAACTCAAAATAACATATCACGCTTAATAAAAACTTAGGGAAGCCATAAAGTGTTTTCTTACCCTTTGAACTTCTCTTTTGCGGACTACTGACCGTGTTTGTCTCATTTGTCTTGTCTGCTTTTTGGCCAAAGATTGTGGGAACCCCATCTGGATTCAGTGCTGGCTTGTACATGTAACTCACCTGGCAGGCAAGTGACCACTGGACCAGAATTCTCTAGATTTGCAGGGAGAAGTGATGGAGGATAGGGTTTGACACCAGTTGAGTCAGAGGAAACACACAGAGGTAAGTTTGAACAAGATCACAGTATTAACACACACACACAAAAAAAATCACTTTTACAAATACAGCCGGCTTTCAGTTTTTTCTTTTAAAGTGTCTCTTTTAAATTGGGTGCACCCTTTAAAAAAAAAAAGTCCCTTTTCTGAAAAAAAGAATAGTTCCTCTCAATTTCTGTGAGTCTTTCTCGGTCCTACCACACCAACAGGACGGCAGATGAAAGAGGAGACGGTCCTTTTCAGTCCAGATGTTCAAGTCAAGTCAAGTCATTTGTATAGCACTTTTAACAACAAACGCTGTCACAAAGCAGCTTTACAGGATTTGAACAACTTAAAACATGAGCTAATTTTGTCCCTAATCTATCCCCCATGAGCAAGCCCATGTTCACATGGTTGGCTTACCATCCCCCTCGTCAGGGAGAGAATCCAGTTCCATCCAAAATCCAGGGTATCCAAAAAACCCAGCCTGTACAATATAACAGGCTTAAATAAATCCACTCACTTTTTTTTCCACTGTACAGTTTCTGTGATCTACATCAATGTATAATACAACATTTAACTGTTAACTTAGAAAAGATAACTGCTGCATTAGTGATAGCATGTGAAATAGCCTCACAGTTTTTTATAATGAAAATAAAATAATTAACTGACTGATAAACAATCAAGAAACCCATATGTAAATGATTTATAAAGCCACTCACAGTTCAACAGTAATTACTCACACTGGATTAAGGTAAGTAAAATAATGTAATATGAATTTGTTGTAAGTTTGTTTCACAACCCTGACATCTCGTGCCTGTGTGCAACAGCACAGTGCTACACAGAAGAATGAAGCAATCTCATAACCCATGACACTCATCTTAATGATGTCTCTCTTTATTCACACAATGTAAATAACATGCACACTTTTTTTTTTAAACACACACGTTTTTCTCTTCTATCACAAGAAAATTAACACAAGACTGAGTTTATACTCCAGCTTGGAGGCTAACACACCATGAGGTTATGCTAACTCGCGGAGCTAACTACTTATGCTTCACAGTACTCACTGAGAAAAGAAAAGAATAAACACAGGTAAGGTTCCCAGGGTCGCTTCTCCGTGGTTCACTGGACACTCACGTATGAGCTCGAACAGTTCCTTCCTTCCTTTTTTTTTTTTAACAGTATGCACAATATCAAGTCTGTGAAGATTCTCAGTCATCCAGGTCATAGTAAAGTGTGAGTGGTAAAAGAGAGCAACTGGACTTGCTTGAAGATTCTTGAAGACGTTTCACCTCCCATCCGAAAGGCTTCTTCAGTTCTGTCTGACTAATAGGAATGTTGTGTTTGTAGAATATCTTCCTGAGTTTCTCAGATAGACAAGAGCATTGTCATTCCCTACATTTCTGGTCTATCTGAGAAACTCAGGAGGATCTTCTACAAACACAACATTCCGGTACATTTCGGACCCAGTAACACCCTGAAGCAGAAACTGGTCCACCCTAAGGACAGAATAGCCAGACACAAACAGGACAACGTAGTGTATGCAATTCAGTGCAGTGAGGAATGCACGGACCCGTATGTTGGGGAAACAAAAACAACCACTTCACAGGCGCATGGCTCAACACAGGAGAGCCAGTTCCTCAGGCCAGGACTCTGCTGTCTATCTTCATCTTAACAACAAAGGACACTCATTTCAGGATTGCAACGTACGCATTTTAGCCAGAGAGGATCATTTGTATGAGCGAAAAGTTAAAGAAGCCATTTTTGTCAACCTGGAATGGCCATCACTGAACAGAGGTGGGGGTCTAAGACATCATTTATCAGCCACCTACAATGCAGTCCTTGGCACACTTCCCAGACAACTGAATGCACACCAAAACCCAGCTGTTTTCAGTGACTCACAGGAGGACAGAGAGAACCAGCAATCCATTGATCACCCTGAAGGCCAATTTATGTTGACAACCCAGTCCTCGCAGATAGCGTCGCAGACAGTGTCTGCGTAGCCCCCCCACCTTCGCAGACGCTCTGCGTGCACCTCCCAAAAATTGTGACCACCGCAGAAGCCTCGCAGACAGCGTCGCAGGCAAGAGGGCTCTGATTGGTCCACTCTACATCCGCTGTACACACACTTCCGCTTCCCTCCTTTCCCGGTTTGGTTTGTTTTCACGACCGGCATTTTTAAAAACACGAGCGAAGATGGAGGAGCACGAAGAGCGGTTGATTGAGGAAGTACATACATCTATACAACTCCAGTTCTAGTCATTATAAAAAAAAAAAGTTCATTATAAGTAACCGGAGGATAAACACTCCACTAACCACACCCACCAACTACTCCTAGCGACTTCACGCCCCCTTGCGTTGTGCCGGTGAATAACATCGCGCACGCCTATTACTCCCCGCTCAACGATAAATTACAACTGTCTGCAAAAAGCTATCTGCGAAAGCCTTGTCGCAAGAGCATGCAGAGGCCTTAACGACTCTTGAGGCCGGTCACACCCAGCCCCCAGTGACCCACACCAACAGGATGACTCAACACCTTAGGATTACTTTTCATCCATGAGAGGATAAATACCTGATACTCCCTATTAGTCAGACAGAACTGAAGAAGCCTTTCGAATGAGAGGTGAAACATCTTCAAGAATCTTCAAGCAAGTCCAGTTGCTCTCTTTTACCACCCACAGTTCACAATATCAAGTGTTTTAACGAATGTTTTCACTCCAACTCCCCTGTTTCTGCTCTCCTCCTGCTATCGCTCTGTGTATCTCTTACAACGCGTCTTGCTAACCTGCGCCAAGGAGGTGGGACATGAGTTGTTTTCACCAATAGCAATTCAGCTACACCACTATGAGCGAATGAAATCACTTTTTCCTCACAGAACCACTACTGAAGTGGAAACAGACCTCGGAGATAAAATGAGTTAATAAATTAAATGCAGAATTAAATAAAGACTATGATTAGGAATTAAATTAAAGTAATGTTCAATGAAAGAAAAAAATTATAAATGTTGTAACACTTTTTTTTTTCTTCTCAACAGGTTACTCATTCAACAACAGGTAGGTTCTTTTCTTTCTTCTCCCAACAGGCTACAGAACTAATTTAACAGTTAGGTTTCTCTTCCCTTTTTCCCCCAACAGGTTACATACAGTCTAATGCCGGTGCATCCGAGTTGTTTGAGTGAAACAATTTTCTTCAAAATGTTCCGAGCACACAAGCTGCGTGAAACAGTGTTTAAGTTTTTTTATGAATGAATGGAGAGCATGCTAAGCATGCTAACAAGTGCTTATGCTGCCAGGAACGTGTAAAAACTCCCACACTTGCCTCTTCAACAGATTTAGGTAAGTCAGATTGTATGCAGATATGTTTGTAGGTTGTCTAGCAAGGTTACAGTCCACAGAATGAGGCTGTCACAGCAGCACTACTTGTACCGGCGATATAAATATGAAAAGTTACCTTCCTGCATTCAGTCACATAGGAGTACATCAGCTGTTCACTATTCCCTCGCTGTTGATCAGTGACATCAGTATTATCTTTCCCCCTCCACTTTTTTGTTAGAGAAATAGAATTTCAATTTTTTCAAATAAACTTTTAATGAAATAATCTCCAGCCAGGGGCAGCTTCAGGTCTTACTCGCTATGCGGAACTTCTGTGTCTTGTGTTCAAATGATGTCAGAGCACTGCTGGAAACGATCGGGGGATTTTTCTGATTGGTTAAAATATTTTCAGTGGTGGCCTCCATGAAATCATCCATTCTGCATAGAAACTTGACTTTTGGAGATGGATAGCTTAGTTGTGTGAGCTCCTTTTCAATTATTCACATGAATCTCATCTCATCTCATTATCTCTAGCCGCTTTATCCTGTTCTACAGGGTTGCAGGCAAGCTGGAGCCTATCCCAGCTGACTATGGGCGAAAGGCGGGGTACACCCTGGACAAGTCGCCAGGTCATCACAGGGCTGTATTCACATGAATCATTAGTTTATATCATAATCTATCTTCATAACTGTATTTTAAAAATGTGTTTTCTTTTCTTTTAAGCCTCACACTCTCCCTAGTTGCAAAGTATTGTTCAGTGTTCACTCCTGTCATACCAAGCTGTTTACCTTCTGCCTGCTTTCTTGTTTTGACCCTCGTTCTCGTTTTCTCTACCTTTTTCTCTCATCCTGTCTTCATTGCTCTATTTGCTGATCGACCGACCCTTGCCTGTATTTTGACTACGATTCTTGTTCTGTGATTTGGCTCTGTTCCCAGTCTGCTTCTCCCATTCTCCCATGTACATACATCCGTAAGTGCCTGCACCCTGACACCACTCCTCTGGGGTTATGATTGTACCAAAACAATTTACAAATGTAAGTGAATAGTTGTGCAACTGTATCTCAATCCATGTGTATTTAATTAGAAAAGTCACAAGTAAAATGAGCCAATTGAGAGGCAAACGGAGTTTACAGATTTGTCACATATGTACTGAGCTATGCATGTATATTTGTATATACATTTACAGAGCTATATACACTTGTACACAAATCCAAATACAGATTTGTAGATTACTGTACATATTCACAAAACTCTACATATTTAGAGATTTTTTTTTTACACATTTCCAAATCTGATTACACACACACGGATCGAGATACAGTTACACAACTCTCCACACACATTTGTAAATAGTTTTGCTACAATAATGGCCCTACACACTCCCCTCAATGACAACCTGAACAACAATTAACAACACATTCAACAAAGCCTTGAAGGTAACCCAGTGACATGTTTTGACAGTCACTTAACAATTCCCTTTCAGTCCACAAGTGTCAATTTTCTTAAGTTAGTAGCTTTCTCTTGAGGCTATTGAATTTGGGGGACAGCTTTGAACAATCCAGCTCAAGGAAGAGTTTCTGGAAGACTTCAAATGTGTACTACCTGAGGTCCTTAAGGTAGGCAAGATTCACAACGTTTGCCAACCCAATGAGCATGGAGCAAGCCCTTGGAAAGTTATTCAGTGCAATCAGAACTTTCACACCCTTTATCACAATGCCAAAATAGTTGGGATCCTCTGACGTAGTAGTCTTGACGCTGTAAATTTTCATCCCTTGGACAGCAAGATCCTGTGACACACTGTCTTCATCATCATCCTAAAACAATGGTGTGTGTATTTCAGACTGCACAGCCAAAGAAGGTGGTCATAATTGAACATCTAAATTACCTCCAACACTTTGGACAAGAAAACCTGGGGTTGTCATAGCTTTTGCATGTAATACAATCTATTTTTATATCAGTGTTTTAGAAAAATCAGAGACAATTTATTTGCAAGGTTCCCACACATTTTCATGGACAAAATTTCAAAACATTTCCATGACTTTTCAAAGATCTCATCTCATTATCTCTAGCTGCTTTATCCTGTTCTACAGGGTCGCAGGCAAGCTGGAACCTATCCCAGCTGACTACGGGCGAAAGGCGGGGTACACCCTGGACAAGTCGCCAGGTCATCACAGGGCTGACACATAGACACAGACAACCATTCACACTCACACCTATGATCAATTTAGAGTCACCAGTTAACCTAACCTGCATGTCTTTGGACTGTGGGGGAAACCGGAGCACCTGGAGGAAACCCACGCAGACACAGGGAGAACATGCAAACTCCGCACAGAAAGGCCCTCGCCGGCCACGGGGCTCGAACCTGGACCTTCTTGCTGTGAGGCGACAGCGCTAACCACTACACCACCGTGCCGCCCCTTTTCAAAGAGCCATAATAAAATTTCCATGACCATTTATAACCTATAATTACCCACACAGAACTGTATTTTATTGTTCTGTTTATGTACTATACAGTATACTTTACTCCAAATGTTAATTGGTGTATGAAAATTAAACAGCAATCTTTTTCAGTCTCTAATAGTTGGCTGACAATGATTACTTACATGACTCAACAAAACTACAAAGCTCAGTAACTTGCCAAGAATTATGTCAAGAAATAAAGTTATGACTGTATTTTGTGATATGACCTTCCCAAGACATGATGGAAAAGATGAAAGGAAGTCACTACCCTCTTCATATTTCAACATGTACTTGAACTTACATCATACTCTTTCAGGAGTTGATTTGTAGATTCCCCAAGGTGCACCATCCAACACTGAATGACAACATCTCTGGTTACATTGATGCTAGGATTACTTGGTGCCTGAAATGACAAAAATAAAAAAATTATTCAAGTTCATCATGTAAAACTCATCCATTGACCTAAAACTTGTAAAAGCTGCCATCCTTGATGGGCTATCTCTGGGACCAGTGTAATGAAAGACTTTGTTATTAATGAGGTTTCCAGGGAACCAGCTGAAACACCAGGAAGTCACTGGTCCCAGAAAAGTAGTGCATAGCACATAAAACAACATAAAATTACAACATTACACCTTGCTTTTTATCAAATAAGACATAACATGACAATTAATAAACACTAGATGTGGTGGTATCAGCAAATTTTGTTACCTTTGGACAGAGCCAGACTAGCTGTTTCCCTCAAATATGTCCCAGTTTTTATGATAGTCTTTGCTGCTGGTTATAGCTTCAAATTTATCGTACCAGCATGGGAATAGTATCAATCTAAAACTATTGTAAGAACACAGGCACTTATGGATGTATGTGCAGATGAGAGCATGAGCAGCATACAGTGGAAAAGATAAATCATGTGATGAGAATCATAGTCAGAAGAACAGGCAGGGGTTAATCAATCAGCAAACAGGACAGAGTAGGTGAGACGATAGAATGAGGTCAGGGAAACGTAAACTCAGTCAAGCACTAGAAAACAGTCAGGCAGGTACAACAGGAGAAAACCGCTGAATGACACTTCACACAGAGGAGTGTGAGAGAGGGGCTTAAGTGGCTGGGTTAATTGACTGGTGAATAAGAAACAGGTGTAATTAGTAAACTGGTGACGGAGGGTGCTGTGATTCTTGGGAGTTGTAGTTCTGAGAAGCCATGTTTGCAGTTTGTTTCGAGTTGTTGCTCTTGATGCCGTTACTGACAGACCCCCTGCCCCTCCAAGGAGCTCCCTCTGGGAGCTAAACTCTTCCTGGGACACCCCCTCCCCCTAGGTGCAGACTTGGTTGGGATGCTGTGAATGAAATTCTTGTGTTAAATGGGGTTCAGAATGTCCTTGGCTCCCACCCAGCTTCGTTCTGTAGCCTTCCCAATCTACCAGGTATTCAAGTTGTCCTCTTCTATGTCTAGAGTCCAGGATCTTATTTACCTGATAGATGGGTTCCCCTTCTAGGCTTATGGGTGGCTGCTACTGGGTGGAATTGCTTTCAGATAACAGGCCTTGGATAGCAGATTTTAGACAAGAGACATAGAATGTGGTCATTATGCGGCAGTGAGGTGGGAGTTCCAGGTGATTAAGAGAACTGAGAACCTTGTATGGTCCAATGTAGTGTGCTTGTAGCTTCCTGCATATGGTAGGCTCTTTGAGGTTCCTCATGGACACCCATACCCAATCGCCTGGTGAAAATTCTGGGTTACTGCTACTATGTTTATTGGTGTATTCCTTATATTTGGCATTGATTGATTCAGTATGTTGGTGAACCTCTTCCCACACCTGTTGGCTTTGAGAGAACCATTTATCCACTGCTTGCACCTGTGCAGGTGCGTTGTCCCAAGGGAACAGGGCGGTTGGTATCCAAGTATGTATTGAAATTGCATTAGTGGTATTGCGGAGTGTTTCATAGAGTTTTGGGCATACTTGGCCCACAGGATGAATTGTGCCCAGTCTCCCTGGTTATGCATGCAGAAAATTCGCAAGAAGCTTCACACTTCTTGGTTTGCCCTTTCGACCTGACCGTTTGACTGGGGGTGGTAACCAGATGTGAGGCTCACCGAGACTCCCAATCATTCCATGAAGCAAGACCATAGTCTAAAAATTAATTGAGGACCGTGAACACTGACAATGTCCTCAGGAATACCGAAGTATCGGAACACATGCTGGAATAACAATTCAGCAGTTTGAAATGCTGTAGGGATACCAGGTGATGGGATAAGTCTTATGGCCTTGGAAAATCTGTCACTGGTGACCATGATGGTTGTGTTGCCTTGGGACAGTGGTAGGTCCATGATAAAATCAACTGCCAGGTGAGCCCAGAGTCTTTAGGGTACTGGGAGAGGACTGTGAAGGAAATTTAGTGAATGAACATTCCTATTCTCTGTGTTGAGCTCAAATGGCCTAGTGTACTGAGAAAAGTTGTTCTCCCACAAGCTGTAATTGCCTTTGTGTCCTTGGTGACTTCGGCTGGTGATAAGCAGGCTGTGCATCTCAGAGCACACCAGGTGCATGCTCTAACAAAGAACTGATGTTTAGCTTCGAGGGAAAGCCTCGAGCCAATCATGTGAAGACACGAGCAGTAAGCGAATGCCTTTAGAGTATAATAGATAACAGCCACTAGGACACAACTCAGAGTGTGCACTCTAGGCATTAACTGAGGTGGTGTCTTCTTCTTCTTTCCTTTTCCTGTTTTATATCTCTTTTATAAGATCTACTATAATAAATAACTGAAAAGACAACTGCTAAGCATTCTGAAGTGTTTATTAGATGTTTCCATTACAATTTCACGTCCCTGGGTGGGCCCTACGCGTCTGATCCTTGGACGACAGGACACTCCCAAGGCCATGGTGCGGAGCTGAGAACTCGGATGAGAGACCAGACCGTCAGGGCTCACCGAACCAGTAAGTGATAACTTTGCATTCTTGTGTAAAGAAATTAGTGGAAACAGTATTTAATCCTGATATAAGAGATGGACAGAAATTTGTCCTAGTCAAGGAGGACTGCTAAGCTGTGGTACCATCAATATGTTTGCAGAAATGGATAAAACACAATTTTGAGACAATAAACCATGTGTCATTTATTGGGTTGTGTAAGAGAATTATCCGCCTAAGTGATGACTGGGTAATGGCTCACCTACTTGAGAGTGTGAAGTAAGGGGGCATGTTTTGATGGATTCATGTTCAGCGATTCGTAACTGGGAAAGAATTGAATCTTGCTCCCTTTGTTCTGTGTGAACTAGGGTTGGACGGTATTATGGTAAGAAGGTATCCCGAGGTATCCAAAAGTACCAACGGTATCGGTCTCATTACCGTCATTTAAAAAAAATATATAATATCTAAATAAATATGGAGTACATGAGGTCATAATATAAAATAATAAATTGAAGATCATCCCGAATAACTGTGTGATCGTATTTTCACTAATTCTATCAATTTCCTAAAGAAGTTTTCATCGCGTGCAGGGTTGTTTATGTCGTTACCATGGCAACCCTGCGTGACATTTTGGAGTCTGACAGAAAGCTTCGCAAGAGACTGAGCCCGGGGGTGTCATGGCTCAGATGGCTAAGGCACCGTACCATAAATCCGGGGACCCGGGTTCGATTCCGACCCGAGGTTATTTCCCGATCCTGTCTCTCTCTCCCCCCCGCTCATTTCCTGTCTCTCTATACTGTCCTATCTAAAAAAAAAAAAGAGACTGAGACCGCGGTTGAAAGATGGCAAGTCAAGATAAAGAGTTAGTGGCAAAAAAAAATACAACATTGGCAGTGTGGCAGCATTTTGGTTTCAAACCAAAAGGAAGAGCCAGCAATAATGTAAATGACCGCGCAAAATTGAAAAAAATCTAATATGTCCCCTAAGGCACACCATAGCCTGGGGTACTCCACTTCCACGAGATCTCTCCAATGAGTTGTGTTTTGAGTAGGTTACATGAGTAACAACAAGGTAAAATAATATAACGTATGACATTTGGGATGTGGGTAATAAACGTTTGAAATGTCATCTACTGAAGAAACGGAAGAAAACATCGTAGCGTAAACTGTTAGGTTTCTGGTGGGAATTAGCAATGCGCTTGCTATCTTTGTTGGGTGTGTTAAACCGTATGGATTTAAGTGGAATAATTGTAAGGAGTTATGTGATCAAGACAACGTTTTAAGCAAGGTAAGGCCATTTGATTATTAATTTCCCCGCCATGGCATGACGTGGGCCCATATGATTTTGCCTTGTGCAGCTATCACGCATTTGAATTAGGTTCGCCTCATTTGCGCTGAAGAATATGGTTTATCACGCAGTCTAAACGGACTTGGGTATTGGTTGATTCTTTTTCTTTTTTTTATTTCCCATGCTTGAAAGGGTATGATCCTGCTCATCGTGTACTTTTTTTTGATGGAGCAGGTGAAATAGTGCTGCAAATGGCGTTTCAACGCAGACATGTGTAAATGACAGTTGAATGCTATTTTCAAGATGAAGGAAGAGTTGCGTGATGCTTTGAAATATCTCTTAATCCATTCATCAATGCACAAAATTCGCTTTGCTGCTTAATCCATACCACAATGCACACAATTCGCTATGCTGCTTTTAAATAGTACATTTGAGGCATAGGCGCATGTTACACAGTAGGCCGAAACAAAATATTATTTTTTTCTCGGTAATACCGTATACCCCGGGAAAACACAGAGACGGTTTAAAGGTATCAAAATTTGGATACCGCCCAACCCTAGTGTGAACAACTGGCCCGTCGTAGGAATGGGATAGAGAGGTTCAATCACGAAGTCGCCAAGACACACCAGTGTGCATGCAAAATATTGATGAATTAACAGAGTACTGTCCTCCTCCAAATTCTGAAACAAAGAAATAGATCTTGTACACATGCATGAGTTGTCTTTGAGGTTGTACTAAATGATACCTACTTTTAGCTTAAGGTAAATGTCAGATAAATTGTTTACTAATAAGAACATACCTAAAGGATTATTGTGTCACATTTTTGGACATAGTCCAACCTATTCTTCTTGTGATCCTAGTAAAAAACTCAGCCATTGTTGTCATAACCTGTCAGGTTCTGTGGACTTTTCAGCCTGCTGTTCATCTACTTGGCCACTAGATGCCACTATTCAGCATTATATTTTCTTTTGTTTTTCTTGGGTCACACTTGTCTTCATGCTATTGGCTAAGCGAATCATTGATGGCAAGTAGTTGATTGGTTGGCCTGTATATATGAGTTTGTTTTCTTTCCACTTTGCTGAGTTCTCCTGTGAGCCACCGTATGAGTACTTGTCCTGGGTTTTTCACTATAGTTGTTTGTTCCACTGTTCTGAACTGCCTTGTGACCACTCCCTCTGTTTTCTAAGAAGAGGATTGTTTTGCTTTTGACTTTCTCGAGTGGATATTATTTTTGAACTTTTGTGCCAAGTACTGATCCGCCATTTTTGGGTTTTTCTCATTTTTTTGTGCATTTTATTAACTGACCTTTTTGGATCTGGAGTATACATGCTAAAGATTTATTTTGATTTTTGATCTGGTGCTCTCAGTAAAGACTTCCTTTGCTAATTCTCTGCATCTCTGTCCTGAATCTCTGTCTCATTCCGAGGGTGGCCTCGAGGTTTAAGATGTTCAATCCCCATCTCAACCAAAACCATGACAGAAGAACTCAGCCAGCAATGGACGGAGCAGAGGATATACCACTTCCCGAGTCCAATTCTGTGCCAGTGCCTGACCCCTTACCTGCAACTGCCCCCGCATACGACCCGGCACGCACCCTCCAGCACCTGGTAGCAGCCGTCACCAGCCAAGAGGAAACCATGCACCGTCATGAAGAGGTTTTAGCCCAGTGGGGGGCGGAAATGGGAAGACAAGCTGGCATGCTGACCAAGATCCACCAGGTCCTCCAACTTCGTCAACCTACACAACCTGCCCCTTCAGCCTCTTCAGCTCCTCCAGCTCCTACAGCCATGTCTTCCAACGAGCCAACTGCGTCTCTTCCTGTGCACAGCCGTGAGCCCCGCCTGCCTGCCCCAGAGAGGTACAGTGGAGACCCTAAAGGTTGCAGGGGCTTTCTAACCCAGTGCCGTCTGTCCTTCGACCTCCAGCCTGCTGCCTACCCTACCGAGCATTCCCGAGTGGCCTACGTCATCACACTCTTGACTGGAAGAGCCCTGGCCTGGGCCACAGCCCTCTATGAAAGCAACAGCCCTGTTTGCGCTTCCTTCCTGTCCTTCTCCAAGGAGATGTTGAAGGTCTTCTCCCCAGAAGTCAGCGGTCGCACCACAGCCAACAAACTTCTCCAACTTCGCCAGGGCCGTCAGTCAGCAGCGGACTATGCCATTCAGTTCCGCACCCTAGCAGTGGAAAGCGGCTGGGGGGAGCAGGCCTTGCTCGCTACCCTCTACAGTGGATTGGCTGACCACATCAAGGATGGGCTATCTTCATGGGAAGAGGCTGAAGACCTCGAGTCGTTGATCTCTCGAGTCATCCGGCTGGACAATCGGCTGCAGGAACGAAACAAAGCCCTGAAAAGCTCCGTTTACCAAGCAGTTCCAGTCCGTAGCAGCCCAGCAGTTGACTCCTCTGACAGAAGACCGGACCCCAGGCAGCTGGGGGGAACTCGACTGTCTCAGGCAGAACGTGATAGGTGAATGAGGGAGCGTTGTTGCATTTACTGCGGAAAGCCTGGACATTTTCGCAGCACCTGCCCAGAACTCCTGGGAAAAGGCCAAACCCCGTCCAGCCCCAGGAGATCTGTGACGGGGGTGACATCGTCTCCTGATCTCCCATTCACCGGCTTCTTCGTTCCTGTAACTCTCTCCTGGGATCACTAGCGGCACTCTCTCCAGGCCTTCATTGACTCTGGTGCTGCCGGCAATTTCATGGACCTCTCTCTAGCACAACGTCTGGGGATTCCCACATCTGGCCTTGACCCCCCCTCTGTCAGTGACTGCCTTAGATGGACGACCTTTGGGTGGGGGCCTTGTAGATCTAATGACCTCTACCGTTCATGTACGGATCGACAGTCACCAGGAGGAACTGTCATTCCATGTAATCCAGTCCCCAGAATTTCCCATAGTCCTTGGATTCCCCTGGCTGACTCGCCACAACCCTCATCTAGACTGGGGCTCACGCACGATCCTCCAGTGGGGCCCTACCTGCCATGCCAGCTGTCTTGTCTCAAGTACCTGTCCCGAGTTTCTCAAGCCTCCCGAGTTGTCCCAAGCCCCTCCCGAGTTGTCCCGAGTGCCCCCGGAGTATCATGACTTGAGAGAAGTGTTCTGCAAAGGTAAAGCAGCGGCCCTACCACCTCACAGACCCTATGATTGTGCCATTGACCTGCTCCCCGGCACCTGTCCACCTAGGGGTCGTATCTTCTCACTCTCTGTGCCAGAACGCCTAGCCATGGAACAGTATATCAAGGAGTCACTGTCCTCAGGCTTCATTCGACCCTCCTCTTCTCCAGCCGGAGCTGGCTTCTTCTTTGTGGGCAAGAAGGATGGAGGCCTGAGGCCTTGCATCGATTAGAGAGGACTCAACAAGATTACTATCCGTAACCGTTACCCCCTGCCACTAATGTCATCAGTTTTCGAACTCCTGCAAAACGCCACCATCTTCACCAAATTGGACCTTCGCAACGCCTACCATCTGGTCCAAATTCGTGGAGATGAGTGGAAGACTGCATTTAACACCCCAACTGGCCACTGTGAATACCAGGTCATGCCCTTTGGGCTCACAAACGCCCCTGCTGTGTTCCAGGCCCTTATTAACGATGTCCTTCGTGACATGCTGAACAGATTTGTTTTTGTTTATTTAGATGATATTTTGATTTTTTCTAAGACCCCCTCCGAGCACATCCAGCAGGTCTGACAGGTTCTCAGTCGCCTCCTCAAGAACAACCTTTTTGTTAAAACTGAGAAATGTGAATTTCATGTTCCCAAGGTGTCCTTTCTTGGCTATGTCATCTCTGAGGGGAGGATTCTCATGGACCCTAAGAAGGTGAAAGCAGTACAGGATTGGCCGGTTCCCAACACAATCAAGGAGACGCAGAGATTCTTGGGCTTTGCAAATTTCTACCGGAGGTTCATCCGTAACTTCAGCTCCATTGCTGCTCCCATCTCTGCGCTCACTCGAAAATGCCACTCCCCCTTCTCATGGACTCTGGAGGCTGGCCAGGCATTCAGGGCTCTCAAACAGCACTTCACCTCCGCTCCCATCCTCCGTCATCCTGACCCCACTCGACTATTCATTGTGGAGGTGGATGCCTCGAATGTAGGGATTGGAGCAGTCTTATCCCAGAGATCCTCTGACGGCAAGGTCCACCCTTGTGCCTTTTTCTCTCGTAAATTGTCTCAGTCAGAGGAGAACTATGACATTGGCAACCGGGAACTCCTGGCAGTTAAGCTGGTATTGGAAGAGTGGAGACAGTGGCTAGAGGGGGCTCATCATCCCTTCCTAGTGTGGACTGACCATAAGAATCTGCAATATATCCAGCAGGCCAAGCGGCTGAACCCTCACCAGGCAAGATGGGCTCTCTTCTTCAACAGATTCGACTTCATGCTCTCCTACAGACCAGGCTCTAAGAACCTCAAACCTGATGCACTTTTATGCCAATTCCAGCCAGGCAGTCTAGAGAGCCCCCCTGAGACAATCATCCCAAGTTCTCGGCTCATTGCACCAGTCCGCTGGGGCATCACATCTATAGTTCAGCAAGCACTGCGCAATGACCCTGGCCCTGATAATGTTCCTGCAGGTCTCTTGTTTGTTCCCAGGTCTGTACGTGGTCAGGTCCTCCAGTGGGGTCACTCCTCCCAACTGGCAGCCCATCCTGGGTCATCTCGAACACTGGAGTTCCTTCAGCGTCACTTCTGGTGGCCAGATATGAAGGAGGATGTGCAGATCTTCGTGGCCAGCTGTCCCAACTGCGTCCAGGGAAAGGATCCACGCCAGAGGGCCCAGGGCCTGCGCCACCCCTTGCCCATTCCTCGCAGACCATGGTCGCACATCTCTCTTGACTTTATCACTGGTCTGCCTACCTCTGAAGGTAACACCACCATTCTCGTTATTATTGATAGATTCTCTAAAGCCTGTCGCTTCTTGCCTTTGCCCAAATTGCCCTCTGCCTCCTGAAACTGCCAGACTAATATGCGACCATGTGTTCCGAGTCTTTGGTCTTCCCCAAGATGTCGTTTCAGACCGTGGACCCCAGTTTACCGCCTGCTTCTGGCGAGCCTTCTGCAAGCTAATCGGGGCGACTGTGAGCCTCTCGTCTGGCTTCCATCCCCAGTCTAATGGGCAGACAGAGAGACTGAATCAAGACCTTGAAGCCGCCTTGAGATGCATGGTCTTGACCAATCCCACCTCCTGGTGCTCCCAACTCCCATGGGCTGAATATGCTCACAACACGCTGAAGTGCTCAGCTATAGGTATGTCACCCTTTGAGTGTCAGTTTGGCTACCAACCGCCTTTGTTCCCTGAACAGGAGGTGGATGCAGGGGTCCCGTCTGCCCAGCAGTTTGTGCGGCGGTGTCGGCGTACGTGGGGTAGAGCCAGACGTGCCTTGCTGAGAGCCTCCCAACAGTACCAGCAGCAGTCCAATCGCCATCGGAGGGTGGTCACCTTCCGACCTGGCCAGAGGGTCTGGCTCTCGGCTCGGGATCTTCCTCTGAGGGTGGAGAACCGGAAGCTGGCGCCGCGGTTCATTGGTCCCTTCAAGGTGCTCAGCTGGGTCAACCCTGTGGCCTACACTCTCCAGCTGCCCCGCTCCATGAGGGTCCACCCGACCTTCCATGTCTCCCGTCTCCGCCCAGTGGTCACCTCACCACTGTCTCCGGCTCCTCGGCCACTGCCTCCTCCTCGGCTCATCGATGGCCAGGCCACGTACACGGTCAACCGGCTCCTGGATTCCCGCCGTGTCCATGGGTCTCTTCAGTATCTGGTGGACTGGGAGGGGTATGGGCCAGAGGAGCGCTCCTGGGTGCCGTCCAGAGACATACTTGACCGCTCCTTGATTAGAGACTTCCATCGCTTGCATCCTGATCAGCCTGGGATCGTCAGGAGACGATCTTAGGGGGGAGGTTCTGTCAGGTTCTGTGGACTTTTCAGCCTGCTGTTCATCTACTTGGCCACTAGATCCCACTATTCAGCATTATATTTTCTTTTGTTTTTCTTGGGTCACACTTGTCTTCATGCTATTGGCTAAGCGAATCATTGATGGCAAGTAGTTGATTGGTTGGCCTATATATATGAGTTTGTTTTCTTTCCACTTTGCTGAGTTCTCCTGTGAGCCACCGTGTGAGTACTTGTCCTGGGTTTTTCACTATAGCTGTTTGTTCCACTGTTCTGAACTGCCTTGTGACCACTCCCTCTGTTTTCTAAGAAGAGGATTGTTTTGCTTTTGACTTTCTTGAGTGGATATTATTTTTGAACTTCGAACTTTTGTGCCAAGTACTGATCCGCCATTTTGGGGTTTTTCTAATTTTTTTGTGCATTTTATTGACTGACCTTTTTGGATCTGGAGTATACATGCTAAAGATTTATTTTGATTTTTGATCTGGTGCTCTCAGTAAAGACTTCCTTTTGAAAACGCTAATTCTCTGCATCTCTGTCCTGAATCTCTGTCTCATTCCGAGGGTGGCCTTGAGGTTTAAGATGTTCAATCCCCATCTCAACCAAAACCCTGACAATAACCTATTGATATAACGGGGTACAATGGGGAACAGAAACAGTAAGTTAGGAAAAGAAAAAAGCAAGTAAGTGTGAGGCTACATGTGCTATAATAAGAATTGAGTGTTCCTATGACAGCCCAAACATCCAGTTTATGAAAACCTCATATGGCAAGGATTGTTCGGTACAGTTTGACATATGGGTAAAGGACTTAGGATTCCCTGAGAAGGGCAGTTTTAGTCCCAGGCAGATAGAACAGTTAGAAGAAAAGTTGAAACAGAAGGGAAAAGAAGAGTCTGCAGATAACGTTAAGTTCTTAGGGGACTGGAGGGCGTTTTCTGCATGGAAAGAAGAAACACTTAAGAGAGAGTACAAAAGAGAGAAACAACAGGCAGGGCTCTCACCCTCTTCTCAGTGTTTGACATTTCAGATGGACCCTGACCTGCAGTCTGCCCCACCACCCCAACATACACTGCCTCCTCAGCAAGGCAGAGCATCACTCCCACAAGTGCCTCACCCACAGAAAGGGGGAGAAGTCAAGACAAAGCAAAAAACTGAGCCTCTGGAATCTCTCCCAGCCTACCAGCTGCCTCCAGCGTCGACGCCTCCCCTCGCTTCTCTGTCACACATGAGATCCGGTCTTACATATGGCAATGGAAGAGACACCCTCCTGGACCTGACCACATGCTCACCAGTGGGTCCACAAGGTCGTAACCTAAAGTCTGAAGTCCTTCATCTTCCACTGGTGGAAGTGGCTGGATCTGACAGCTTGCTTCTAGTCCACAGACCCTGGATGACAGCTGACATGAAGGAGTGCATGGCTTCCCTTCCCAACATGAGAGAGGTAGGAGGGAAGATATTTGGTAACAAACTGTTGATATTTTGCAGAGAATTCCAACCAACCACCCATGAACTTCGCCGCCTGCTCATGACTGAAATGGGTATAGATTGGAGCAAAGTTTCCAGAGAGTGGCCAGAAGCCGACCAGCAGATGACAATGGTGAGTACAGAGATACCATCACTGCTTTCTGTGCTCGTCTGGACAGTGCCTTTCCCTTAAACATAGACAAGACTAAGATCAGTATGTGTAAACAAGAAGATGGTGAAGTGGTGTCAGTGTTTCTCGCCCATCTCACTGCTGCGCACGAGAAACACAGTGGCCTGACCAGGCCCATGACCCTGGCTGCAGTGGAGGGCACTCCTGAGCCTCACCAAGATCGAGCAGTATGCTGTGCACACAGAAAGGCTGCTGAAAGAGAAGACAAAGTCAACAAAAAGAGACCAAGACCTACATGCCGCTACTCTCACTCTTCTCTAGACTGCTCAGCCTGGACAAAGAGGAAGAGATCGAGGTAGGGGCCGAGGCAGGATGACCTGGGGTGACCCGGGGTGACCCGTCCTGGATGAAAGGCGCAACCTGCTACTACTGCAATCAGAAGGGACACATTGCTCGAGATTGTCTCCACAGTAGCAGCCAGAGGCCCTGTGAGGAGTACAGCAAAGCAGACTGACGGACATCCTCCGGGAACGGGCCCTGCACAGAGAACAGGGGAGGTAACACACACACACACCTGATGATACACATAGACAGGAACATTCATATAACGTTAAACACATTAGTAGCAGCACCTGCATGCAACAGCAAGACTACACAGAAACGCCCAATACACCAGTCCAGGTAGATATACCTGAAGTTGCCTTAAGTTTATTAAAATACACAACTACTCCCTTCTCTAAACTCCCTTGTATGCCCCTCACTGTATGTGGGCATGTGTTTTACTTTTTTAGTAGATTTGGAGCGGGACACTCAGTCATACAACATGGGGTACTTCCAGTAGACCCACCGCTCAGCACAAATTCTCTTCAGACGATGGGCATCTCAGGATGACCTGTAACCGAAACTTTCTCAGTCAACCTCCTGTGTACAAGCGAGGGAGGAATGGTTACATCCCACTCATTCCTCATCTCACATACATGTCCAGTAAATTTGTTAGCATGCGATTTAATGTGCAAATTAGGGGTAAATCTCATGTCCACTCCAGATGGACTAACTATTGAAGTAAGTGAAATGTGTGGTGTGCAGTCTGGTCTTGGAAGCCCCTTGTATGTGTATGTCTGGCGGATTTGCTCAGATCAACTCACACGAACTCCCAAACACCTTGTACAACTCGCACACTTGAACACCTCATCAGTTGACACAGATTATATGAAAGCGGAAGATTTGCATTGCACAGCACATGTTCACCAAGGGCAAGATGTAGAGTTTGAAAAGACTTGGTTTGCAGACCCCCACACACGTGAAAGACTGACCCTCAAAACTACATATTGGTCTAAACATTATTGTGCTGTGCAGGTCCATCTTACTCATTGTCCGAACAGCTGCATCAATGTTCATCGCAGTGTTCTCAAACATGTTATGCTCGGCCTCGTGTCAGAAGACTCTGAGGTCGGCTGCTGCCAGCATAATTTCTTTGACGTCATTAATTCCATACCCCATGTCTCGTAAGCAAAGCCACGAGCCGCCCATTGGAAAGACGTGGGGAAATGGGTCAAGAAGTGCGCAGCCAATGGCAATGAATGGTCCCAAACAGAGGACCCTAGTGTGTTGTTTTGCTAAAAGCTTGGGGTCTACAAACAGTCATGCTATGTGTGTGCATGTTGAGTGCAGCGTAATATTAGCCACTGATGACCAGGGTCCTAGGGACCCCAGCCATAGTGACCTGTTTGTCTCTGTTTCCACAGCTATAACTCCAGCAGAGGTGCACCCCAAATTGGCGGGAGTTCCAAATTCCGTCTGGGTGAAAGGTAAACATGATGTAGGCCTAATAAAGAATGCTGAACCAGTGGTGATCACCCCCAAATCAGATTTCAGGCCTAAACAGACCCAGTACCCACTCAAACCAGAAGCAATCGCAGGTATAAGACCGGTCTTTGATTTGTTGCTGAAGGCAGGTGTAATTGTCCCTTGCCTGGACTCTCCAGTGCACACTCCTATTTTCCCAGTTAAGAAGGCAAGAAAACTGTCCCAGCCCGATGAGTGGAGGTTTGTCCAAGATCTGCAAGCAGTCAATGCTGCGGTTGTTCCGCATGCGCCTGACATCCCTAAAGAGCACTCTGCAGACCACACCCACTCTGGGATTGCCTGACCCCAATAAACCATTTGTTCAAACTGTAGATGAAAAGAAGGGTTTCATGACCTCTGTTCTTTTGCAGAAGCACGGGGATAGATTAAGACCTGTAGCCTGCTTCTCCAGCAAATTGGACCCAGTGGCGGCTGGACTTCGTTTGCCTGCGTGCAGTTGCTGCAGCTGAAAAGGCGGTAACTACTTCCAGAAATATTGTGGGATATTCTAACCTCACCCTTTGGTCCTACATGCTGTCTCCCTGCTTCTGTTGGAGAAAAAGATGTCACATTTGTCAACACAGAGATGGTTAAAGTATAACACTGTCATACTTGATATGCCTAACATCATTGTGAAACGTTGTGCTGTTGTGAATCCTGCCTCTTTTCTCCGTACAGAGGATGATGGAGAACCACATAACTGTGTTGCTCTCACGAACGATTTTTGTTCCCCCAGGGCAGACTTAAAGACCGACCCTTTGGAAAATCCAGACATGGCCCTCTATGTGGATGGTTCAGCCTCCAGAGACCCAGAGACGGGAAAGAACAAAGTAGGCTTTGCCGTAGTCTCAGATCACAAGGTCCTCAAGGTGTTGTGTCTGCCCTCAAACCTGTCGGTGCAGGCTGCAGAGCTCTGTGCCCTCATCAAGGCATGCAAATTAGCTGCAGGGCAATCTGTCAATATTTTTACGGACAGCAGGTATGCATTTGGTGTTGTGCATGATTTTGGCACCCTTTGGAAACAGAACTTTTCTCACTAGCACAGGATCTCCCATTGCACATTATAAACTGGTCTCTGAGTTGTTGGATGCTATTCTACTCCCTAGAGCCATTGCTTTGTGTAAGTGTGCTGCCCATACTAAGAATACTGATCTTGTGTCTCAAGGAAATGCCAGGGTGGACGCAGCAGCTAAGTGTGCAGCCTCAGCTTCCAGTTCACCCTCTAACCTTGCTTTTCCTCAGGTTTCCACCCCCTGTTTACAGCTAGCGGACCTTCAGAGCACTGCCACCCACGACGAGAGATGAGTCTGGAAACAGGCCAGCTGTATCTTTGCAAACTCGGTCTGGGTTTGTCCCTCGGGCCGTCCCTGGCTACCAAAACACGTTCCCTTTCTATGCAAAATTGGCACATGGGCTCACCCATGTGTCAAAAGGGGGGATGGTAGCAGAAGTAACAAAGAGATGGTTCACAAAGGGGTTTTCAAACTATGCTGTGAAATTTTGCAAGCAATGCTTGATATGTGCACAACATAATGTAGGTCAAGGTATCAAACTAACTCAAACAGCACACCCAATACGAGACAAACTGTTTGATCATCTCCAAATGGACATCATTGACACTTAGTGAGGGGAAAATGGGTCCCTTAAAAATAAACTAAGCAAAGCTTGTGCAGAAACAGGGCTAGGATGGACAAAGGTCCTCTCTGTAGTACTCACACAAATGAGGAGGAAAACTAGGCCTAAACATGGGTTAAGCCCATTTGAAATTCTGTTTGGACGAGTACCCAACACGAGGATAGGGCCAGCCCAAGGAACACTGCTGGACACCACACTGTGTGATGATGCAATGTTGAATTACTGTGCAACACTGTCCTTTGCTTTGAAATCTATCCACAAACAGGTAAAAGAAGTGCTTCCCAAGCCCGCTGAGGGACCTCTGCACAATCTACAACCAGGGGATTGGATAGTGATGAATGACTTCTGACGAACCAAATGGAACAAGCCACGGTGGAATGGCCCATTCCAGGTCCTGCTCACGACCCCAAAAGCAGTGAAGGTCACAGGCAGAGTGACGTGGATCCACGCTAGCCACTGCAGGAGGGTTCCTGAACCGACTGAGCAGGAGGAAGAGGAAGGCCTGAAGGATCCGGGTGCTGACTAAAGCGTGTGAGGAAGAAAGGCACCACTGCATGGAACAGTGCAAGTATCACATCAATCATGCATGCACCCTCAAAAGGGAAGAGTATTTCAGTGTCTAGCCAATAGATAAGTCTTAGGGTTTCGAGTTTCCTACAAGTCCCGGTGAGGTGGGACGAGGGATGATAGGGTGTGCCCACCCTCTGAGCACCAATACATGTCAAGAAGGGCAAGGGTTAACTCGGAGACATAGGTAACATAAGATGAAGGGGGTAAATCATTATAAGCTAGGCCCAGTCAAGGGCCTGAGCATCCTGATCCTGCTGGGGCTCATGAGAGGATTCGTGTGGTGGTTGATACAGGGAACCCAGGCTGACACAAAGTCAAAGACAGTTGATGGCATTGATTCAGTGGATGGAAGACTCTGATTCCATCCACCATACCAGTCCTGGGCTTAGTGATTGTGATGCTATGTTTGCTCCCTGTTTTCTGTCAATTTTGTATGTCTGTGTTTCCGAGGCAGCTGACAAATATTGGTTACCAGATGGTGAAAATAGACCCAGACGACTTGCCTGACTGGCGTTCAAACCCAACCGAAGACTATAACCCACCATTTGATGGCTTCAGCACAGCTGATATTAAATTAGCCCTTAAAACACTCTTATTTGTGGTTGTTTTCTGTTCTATTGTTTCCTGATCTATGCATATAGCTTGCTAGCATTAACTTAAGACATCTATGTCTTACAAAACAGCTTTAGCATTGTCCCTGTACACTCAATGATGTGTTAAGTCAAATCTCTCCAGGAAATCTTACCACTGAAATTTTGTACATTTCTTTCCTTTAGCAATTATTATCCTGTAGGATACAAAGGGGGAAATGTGAAGGAAATTTAGTGAATGAACATTCCTATTCTCTGTGTTTCTGTGTGTTGAGCTCAAGTGGCCTAGTGTACTGAGAAGTTGTTCTCCCACAAGCTGTAATTGCCTTTCTGTGTCCTTGACGACTTCGGCTGGTGATAAGCAGGCTGTGCATCTCAGAGCACACCAGGTGCATGCTCTAACAAAGAACCGATGTTTAGCTTCGAGGGAAAGTCTCAAGCCAATCATGTAATGATGCGAGCAGTAAGCGAATGCCTTTAGAGTATAATAGATAACAGCCACTAGGACACAACTCAGTGCGCACTCTCTGCACCACCTGAGGTGGTGTCTTCTTCTTCTTTCCTTTTCCTGTTTTATATCTCTGTTTTATAAGATCTACGCCAATAAATAACTGAAAAGACAACTGCTAAGTGTTCTGAAATGTTTATTAGAAGTTTCCATTAGAGGACATAACTTCCTGGTGGGCAGAGCTCTTGGAACCTTGGCTTGTGCACACTCCATACATGAAAAGATGTAATGATAAATTTCTGTCAGCACATTCTCCCACCAGTACTTGTAAGGCTCACTGGAGGAGTAGCACCTTTCCTAGTGGCCAAACAGGCATCCTAGACTGGTCTCCCTACATCCAGCACCTTGTGAAGTGCAACACATGATCACTCAGGAGCTGATCACACTAGCCTCTCCAAGGTGAAGACTGACCATGTGTCCTACTCATGGTGCCCCTGTTACCATCACAAAACATGGTGGATCTAGGGGAGGTGGAACCCCGAAATCAAATCCACCATCTATCTCATAGGAGGTTTAACAAAAAATTCCCAACACAGTGACATCGTTGGGTCCTGTTGCTTTGCAGATTGCTAGGGATAGCAAAAGGCTAAGGGAAACAACCCTTAATAGAAATATCAGAGCAGAAATATCGGAGTGGAGCCCCATAGCTGGTACCTGTCCCAATTCATCAAGTCCCTGGCAACTCCTGCATCTGGATTCATCCCAAGCCATCTCGACTATGTTCTGCCACTGGACCCGGATGTCTCTAGATGAGAGAGTGCGGATGATGCCGTGCAAGTCCTCCTCACTTTAAACCAATTCACGTGCAAGTAATTACATCATCGAATGGTTGTAACATTTAACCCCCCCCCCCCCTATTTTAAGTCCTGTGGCGATGGGGGAGTGACGAAGCAGCAGGTGTTGGATACTCTGGGAGCTGTAGCCGTAAACCTGCACACAGGTGGCTCAGGACTTTGGTTGTCTTTCACTGACAGAAGCAGCGGTGGAACCTGGCAGCATTCTGAGTGACTGAGCAGCCCTCTTTAGGATTGCACTGCTCACCTCCTAGCCTGAGGAAGGGGCTAGAAAATGTGCCCTAAACATTGCCTGCTTCATCATACCTGGGTCAGATTACCGCAGCTGGCAGGGAATCCTGTCTCGTGGTTGAAATAATAGAAATCACAGAAGTTATAGTAATCACAAAAAGGTGGCAATGCTCACCCTCGGAACATGGAATGTGCAGACTCTCCTTGACAACCCTAAAGCATGCAGACCTGTAAGATGTACAGCTCTAGTAGCACAGGCACTAGATCGATACAATGTGGACATTGCAGCTCTTTTGGAAACTCATCTAGCGGGGGAAGGACAGCTCACAGAGGACAAAGGAGGCTACACATTCTTCTGGAGTGGACGTGGTACTGATGAATGCTGTGACTCAGGTGTTGGCTTTGCTATCAAAACCAAACTGGCGCATAACCTGACCACCTTGCCTAAAGGCATCAATGATCACCTCATGAAACTGCATCTGCCCATCAGGGGAAAAAACAACATGCCACTCTAATAAGTGCATACGCTCTCACAGTGACCAACCTGGACAACATCAAAGATAAGTTCTACCAAGAGTTTGATTGTCTCATCTCAGGTGTTCCCAAGGAAGAGAAGCTCTTTATCCTTGGAGACTTTAACGCCAGAGTTGGAGCTGACCACCAAACCTGGGAAGGTGCTATAGGCAGAAATGGCTTGGGCAAGTACAACAGCAATGGTCTTATGCCACTCACAACCTGCATCAAACACGATCTGTTGATCACCAACACTGTATTTCGTCAAGTTAATCAAAACAAAACCACCTGGATGCACCCAAGATCCAAGCATTGGCACCTCATTGACTGCCATCACTAGAAAGATTGACAGGCAGGATGTACTGATCACTAAGGCCATGCATGGTGCAGAATGTTGGACCAACCATAGACTTATCATCTCCAAGCTCAGCCTCTACATTTGGGCTAAATGTCAATCTCAGGGTAAAAAGACATTGAAGCGCATTGATGTCTCAAAGCTGAAAGTAGATTATAACATTGCCCTTCTCATCAATGACCTCCATACTAAACTCGCTGATCTGCAATTTGGTGGATCAAATGCTGAGGATGATTGGTTGGTTTTCAAGGATACAGTTTACTCTACCTCACTAGAAATTCTTGGCCACACTATAAGGAAGCATCAGGATTGGTTCAATGAGAATGACACCTCAATATGTGCTTTACTCCTTGAAAAGCACAAGGCCCGCCTGGCTTACCAACAGGATCCTAGCTCAGCTCCCAAGAAAGCAGCTTTCTCAAGCATCTGTTGAGCTGTACAATCAAAGCTACACACCATGCAGGACAATTGGCTTAGATGCAAATGGACATCCAAAAATTTGCTAATAAGCATGATTCTAAGCACTCTTATGATGCCTTAAAAGTGGCATATGGACCTCAGTTCTCTATCAAATCCCCACTCCTGAGTGCTGATGAATCTATCCTGATCACTGAGTGTGCCAAGATCCTGGACAGATGGGCTGAGCACTTTCACTCAGTTCTAAACTGCCCCTCCTTTATCAATGAAGAGGCGATCACCCACCTACGTCAAGTAGAGAACAATGACACCCTCAACGGCACATCTTCCATCTGTGAAGTGTAAAAAGCCATCAAGCAACTTTCCTGTGGTAAAGCTCCCGGTGCTGATGCCATAGCTCCTGAAATCTATAAAGTTGGTGGGCCTACATTAACTCCGAAGCTACACAAACTGTTTTTATCCTTTTGGGACAAGGGTACATTACCACAGGATTTCAAGGACATGTCCATTGTGGGGGCAGCATGGTGGTGTAGTGGTTAGCGCTGTCGCCTCACAGCAAGAAGGTCTGGGTTCGAGCCCTGTGGCTAGTGAGGGCCTTTCTGTGCAGAGTTTGCATGTTCTCCCCGTGTCCGCGTGGGCTTCCTCCGGGTGCTCCGGTTTCCCCCACAGTCCAAAGACATGCAGGTTAGGTTAACTGGTGACTCTAAATTGACTGTAGGTGTGAATGTGAGTGTGAATGGTTGTCTGTGTCTATGTGTCAGCCCTGTGATGACCTGGCAACTTGTCTAGGGTGTACCCCGCCTTTCGCCCATAGTCAGCTGGGATAGGCTCCAGCTTGCCTGCGACCCTGTAGAACAGGATAAAGCGGCTAGAGATAATGAGATGAGATGAGATAAGATGAGACGTTCATTGTGCACCTTTACAAGCAGAAAGGAAACGGGCAGTGTTGCGATAACTATAGAGGAATATTTCTCCTCAGTATCACTGGAAAGATCTTTGCCAGACTATTGCTTAACCGCCTAAACATGTCTTTGGAGGATGGTCTACTTACCAAAAGTCAATGTGATTTTCATGCTGGCCGTAGCACAGTGGATATGATTTTTGCTGCCAGGCAACTCCAAGAGAAATGTCAAGAACAACATCAGGACCTGTACACCACATTTGTGGACCTAACAAAGGCCTTTGACTCTGTCTGCCGCGATGGACTGTGGAAGGTAATGGCCAAATTTGGATGTCCCGATCAGTTCATCACTATAGTATGCCAGTTCCATGATGATATGATGGCTCACATTTTAGATGACGGTGAGGCATCCCCTGATTTTACAGTGTGCAATGGCGTCAAGCAAGGTTGTGTTTTAGCTCCAGTGCTGTTCAGTATAATGTTCCCTGCCATATTGATTGATTGATTGATTGATTGATTGACCATTTTTATAGTCTGTTGTTATAAAAATGGAGCTTTTTAGCAACTCAAGGGGGTTTTGGTGTAAAAAGAATGATGGCTATAATGAAAAGAACCCAATCCCAACTGTAAAATATGGTGGAAGTTCTGTGATGTTTGGGGACTCAGTCCCCTGACCTGAACCCCACTGAAAACCTGTGGGCTGAGCTGAAGAGCAGAGAGCACAAGAGAGGGCTGAGGACCCTGGCTGATCTGGAGAGATTGTGTAAAAAAGAATGGTCTCAGATGTCCTGCTCTGTATCTCTAACCTTATAAAATGTTATAGGAGAGACTCAGTGCTGTTTTACTAGCAAAGGGAGGCTGTATTAAATGCAGGGGTGCCAAAAAAGTGGCACATGTTTTTGTTGAAAATAATTATTTCTTGATGAGAGATTGTTTTTCTTTGAATAAATTTATTTAAATTAAAGGTTGGATTTTTCTCAATTTTTTCAGTGTGAGATGAAATGACTTCACTAAAAGGTGGATTTTTTCTAACCCTTTTTACTAATCTTGACAAGGGGGGCAATAATTGTGGAGGGGACTGTATATGTCAGTGAACCCCCTCCCAACTGAAGAGTCATGTGACTCACATGGGAAATGGTCCACAATTCATTCATTTTCATACCTACTTCATTTACTTTTACTGATTTTTATATATGATCAGGGCAAGTCAGCTTCCAGAGTGTGCTGCAGCACCCCCTGTTGGAAAAGGCAGACATGACAGTATTCTATTTTTTTTTCATCCTGAAACCCTGTAGGCCAATTGGCCTGTCAGTTGCCAGCCTCTCATGAGGCTGTCTGCATCTAGCGAGAGCACACACACACACACACACACACACACACACATTTAATCTACCGCCAGCTTGCTAGGCCTGTCACAGCTTCACAACCATTCACACCTACAGTCAATTTAGAGCCCCCAATTAACCTAACTTGCATGTCTTTGGACTGTGGGGGAAACCAGAGCACCCGGAGGAAATCCATGCAGACATGGGGAGAACATGCAAACTCCACACAGAAAGGCCCCAGTAGGCCACTGGTCTCGAACCCAGAACCTCCTTACTGTGAGGCGACAGTGCTAACCATGACACCACCATGCCGCCACACAGTAGTCTATGTCAGATCAAAAAAAAAAAAAAACCACTGTATTCAAGCAGTTTAAATCAACTAAGAATTTAATGTTTGAGGAAATTTTTGAGAAATGATTAGCAATACTGAATAATTGTTATATCATTTGGACATCAATGCCCTCATAATGAGAGAGAGAGAGAGAGCACAGGTGTGTCTAAAGTGCAAAACTGAAAAGATGATTAAAATAAAGCGCACCTTGAGTTGTCATGCCTGTCTCCCACTTCCTCATTCCCTGATCGGCAAGTGAGTTCCAGATATATTCTTCCCCGCTGTGTGCACTGGATTTATGGAACTATTTAACTGTGTATTGTCTTGTCTGCTGTGTGTGTGCTTGATGTCTGTGTCCTGTCACAGAGCCAGGGGTTTAAATAATGTAACATTATGTCATGCATTTGTGCTGTTAAAATATTGTTCATATGTGGGAATGTTCTTTTGGACATGTTCAGCCTTCTGGACCTGTTTAACTCTGTCTTGGCTTTTTGTTCTCTTATCTGCTGTGTGCAGCGGGGTCTGATAGCTGCAAGACTGGCATGGGTTTAATTAATATTGTAGCAGTGTATATTCTATATGCATACACCAAAACCACACTGCATACCTCCAACTTAAAGCCCGTTTCCATGGCCCTGCATATGATTCATTTATTTTCAGACACAATAAATTTTTCATTCATTCCTTTTTAAACATGTTTCAACTGTTTTCATAACTGATTCATTTATTTTCATTTATGTGATGTCTTTGTTATATTTATACATTTTTACCTGTAGAAATCAAGCAGTCCAAGTGACTTTAATCAGGAAAACATTTATTAAAATCTCATCTGGCAACCTTACTGTACTGACAGTGTTCAAGCTGTACAATAAAACACAACAACAGAATTGAAAGTGATATCTATCAAAAATGACATATTATGGGAAAATATATGTTTTATATTCTACGGTACAAGTGTAGATTTTGAACTTAACACATTCAGTACCAGTCAAAAGTTTGGAAACACCAACTGTTTCATAGGTTTTTCTTTGTTTGTTTGTTTGTTTGTTTGTTTCTTCATTAATTAAAATACACTTCATGTCTTAAAGCAATGATGTTCTGTCATTTCTCTTTACTTAGTTGAGCGGTTCTTGACATAATATGGATTAATACAGTTGTTTAATAGGGATATTTATTGTATTTTTATTATTTACTATTTAATTTCACAGAAATTCCACCAATTACCTTTTGATGAGGCACACCTGTCAATTGAAAAGCATTCCAGGTGACTACCTTATGAAGCTGCTTAAGACTATGCCAATAGCATGCAAAGCATCATCAAGGTAAACGCTGGCCACTTTGAAGAATCTAAAATATCAAACATTTTGTTTTCCACATAATTCTATACATGTTCCATATGTTATTTCATAGTTTTGATGTACAATGTAGTAAATAGTCAAAATTCAGAAAGAAAAAAAACATGAATGAGCAGTGTGCCGAAAACAGTTGTAATCCTAATATTACTGTATCTCAGCCTAGTAGCACCAGGTAGATGCTTGGTAAAGCTAGGTTACACTCAGTCATAAGCAAAGGGGACAGTCTCTTAAAGATGTACACTAGAACATAAAATGTTCCTACCTTAGTACAGAGCTTCCTTAAAGAGATGTCTGTGGAAATCTTATTTAATGAAGGCTCAAATTAGACCATCAAGATCATTCCTCAGACCATCAAGTTTGCTTTTTATTGAATCATCCTTTCTGGATTTCTGTCTAATAAAAGTATAAAGATGGTAGCATATACAAATGACTTTGAAAATAAAAATAAAAACTGTAGCTACATGAGCAAAATATCAAAGTAAAACTGTTCTATATATCTCTAAATACTAAGCAAGAGTGAAAGGAAAGATTAACTGTCTGCCATGAGGCTTCTATCTCTTAAGCAATCCTAGCTTAAAGTCAGAGATATACTGAAGTCCTAACATGATATGGTGATAGAGATATTTGTTTGGCATGGATGCTTGCAACTTGTTTTGGCTAGTTTCAGTTAAATCCTTGAAACTTCTCTTCACTCGCATGTCTGCTTTCTGTTTTATATAAAGCTATCCTGATCAGTAATTCTCCATCACCTGTTGAAGCTACCCTATCATCTGCAGACAACTCAGCTTCTTGAATCACATCTTCCAGTCATATCGCTACACTGCACTCTTGAATGTGGATATATACTCATGTTTGCCCTTCAATAAACTAAAATGGCTCATGGGATTCTTTTACATAGGGAAATTATTTTAATAATCTGATTTTAAAAAACGCTTCATTATTATTATTATTATTATTATTTTTTTTTTTTTTTAGATATTTTCCATTATAAAATTCACTAAAAACACAGCTATAGCAACTTTATGAGTTCAGGCAATGAGGAACCAGGAGACAGGCTTCATAATACAGGTGCATTTTTTTTTTTCATCTGGCACCTTCCAGTGCTTTCAGTGTACTTGCTCTCTCTCTCTCTCTCTCACACACACACACACGCGCGCGCACACACACGGGGTGGCACAGCCCTCTCTGGTTACTAGCCACCTGAAATACACACAGAAACACATTAATAGACAGCCAGTAATTAGACACAGGTGAAACTCTTCACATGTTACTGGTTCAAGCTGACTCGTCGCCGTTCACAGCCGATGTTCGACTATGCCCCCGCTGCCTCAACATCAGAATTTGACTTCTCAAAACAGTGAAATAAAATGACTTCTTTTGACCTGATTTTTAAATTGTTTTCAGATTGCAGCAGGCCCTGATCAGGACGCAATCAGGGTGTTGATCACGGAAGTTTGACACCCTGATTGCAACCAGTGGAGTATCCAAAGATTCAAAGTATTTTATCACTGAGATGAGCTACAAAGATATCAAGACCAAAACAACAACAACAACAAAGCACACAAGTGATGGACACATGCTAATCATGATTTATTCTGCGGTGATGGTGCCATCGGGTGGCATGGTGGTGTAGTGGTTTGCACTGTTCCCTCACAGTGAGAAGGTTCCAAATTCGAACCTCACAGCCGACAGGAGTTTGCATGTTCTCCCCATGTCTGTGTGGGTTTCCTCTGGGTGCTTCGGTTTCCCCCAAAGACATGCAGTTGGGCTAACTGGCTACTCTAAATTGTCCATTGATCAAGCTTGGAGAGGGATGGGCTCTGTCCAGTTTAAATATCCTAGACACACCAATGATGGACTGTCAAAATGTCATCAGTGGTGCCCTTACAGCCCTTTGCTGGTTATGGGGAGAAGAAGATGGTGCCATCACTCATCGTTTCATCCTCTGTTATATTTTCCTGTCTACTTTAGCAGCGTCCAGCATGAATAACTTGTATAGTGGACCTTTATAATTAATGTGGCCTTTAGTGGTGTCTAAGACTTATTTTATAATGAAATTCAGTTATTATTTCCAATTTCTTTCATTGACATGGTATATTTGATTAAATATTACATGTCAGTGTGTGGCAAATGTGAACAAAAATGAACTTTTGCTTTCAGTTTCAGGTCTGGGGGGAAAAAAAGGTAACAGCTGCCATCTTTGACCTGATGACTTTATTGAGGTGGTCAGGTTTGATCACATGAGTAATCTTTTAACTGAACTTGATTTTCTTGCTTGAAAGATGAAATCTATCAGTATGTTTGTTAACATTAAACATGTGTATGTAGTTAACATCAGTTCACTGTATTTACTTCAGATGCGACTGTAAATCTTTGATGAAAAGATTGAAAGAGAGATAGAGAGAAAAAAAGATTAAATCCAATGGTGTCTTCAAACTATGCATCCATCAATCCATTATCTATAGCGCTAATCTGTCCCCATGATCTGTCCGGGTCATGGGGGAAGCTGGAGCCAAGCCCAGCTGACTTCAGGCAAGAGGCAGGGTTCACCCTGGGCATGTCACCAATCTATCTCAGGGTTACACAGAGACGAACAACCATCACACTCACATTCACACCTATGGGAGTTTAATTTAGAGTAGCCAGTTGACTACATGTAGGACTGTAGGAGGAAGCTCACAGACGAATGGGGAGAACACGCAAACCCCATCGAGAAAGGCCCCAACAGACCATGAGGTTCAAACCCAGAACTTTCTTGTGCTGTTTACACGAACACTTTACAAATATTTTTAATCAAAATGACAAAATAGAAAGTGATTTAAAAATGCTGTTTGCTTTCCTTTCCTATCAGCACAGACATGTATAAATAGCACAGCCAAGCCCATTGTAGCATAAAGTGGAGTGGAGTGTGTATATATATGGGGTTTTATGGTAACTAACAGGTAGTTGGGATGCTGTCACTCCTGTTTTAGTTCACATGTAGAAACTCACAAAGTTTACATGTACACTTTACTAATTGCTGTAGACAGAATAGGAAGGAAGGAAACAGTTCTACTTTCCTGCATGTAAACTTTTCTAATGTCTACATGTGAACTAAAACAGATGAGCAGCAGCTTTTCCCACCAAAGCGCCTGGGGGTTGTGGTTAAACACTGAATATATGTGAAATCTAAAATGTACCATTTTACCATTCTCCCAAGATAACGTCAGGGCTATCATGTCTGTGATTGTGTGTGTATTGTTTCAAAAAGATGGAAGCTACCAAACGTTGTAAGCTACCAAATTCTCTTTTGAGGGATTAAACTATTTTTAAATAATGATTAGCATCTTAAACCTTTGCAGTGACATGCGCACAGCACTCTGTACCAAACTGTTCCATGTAAATAGGCTACTATGCGTGTATATCAATCCAGTATTTAAATAACTTCAGTTATTTACATCTGGATGCATGAAAACTGGACGTGTAAATTCAACACTGGATGTTTTGCAGTGTGTTTTTATGGAAGTGATTGTAACCACGATGTTGTTACTCTGTACTGGAGCCATCTTGGGACAGGGTTGCTCCTTTTCCTTTGTATTATATATTTTATTTTTGTATATTCATGCATATATTTTAAACTGTAAATGTCAGACCATGTCCTTAAATTAAAAAAAAAAAATTACAAGTCTGAGGGAATGAGCTGTGACAAGAGAAATGATAAAGGATTAGAATGAGCACATTGGAGAACATCAGCTTGCAGCCGCACTACTGTCAGACCTACTGTTCTAAACATGAAACAAAACCTTCTAACTAATCAGGATCCAGAATTCAGGTTGGATAAAGTGACTGGAGTTTAGAGTTTAGAGCAAGGCTTTTCTTTCTTTCTCTCTCTCAGAAGATTGTGGGTAGCGGGTGAGAGTGCAGGTGTTTGGAGCACACCTCTGAGCGCTCCCTTCCTCCAGTTTTCCCTTCCTGAGTTGTGTTGATTTATAGTGAAACTTTATTGCAGTTGACAGTGTGTGAGCTGGCTCCTGTCAGCCAAACTCACTCCATAATGGAGTTTAATGGAGATTTCTCCCGCCTGACCCTGAGACATGGGTGTAAGTGCACGCTGGATGACTCTATACCGATCAAGGAAGTCCTACCTGCATTCAGTGATCAGGTTGGTGGAGCAAACATCAGATCAGCTTCTCGAATGAACAGAGCAGTGTTTGTTTGTTTTTTCTCGCTGAGGTTGAAATGGTTGATCTGCTAATTGCACAGGGGTTAATGATAAACAACACATATGTTGTTTACTAGGGTTGTGTACCTGTGTTTCTGCTTTCTGGTGCGTCCAAGAAAATCATGTTATATAACGTGCCTCATTTTATTCAAAATTAAATCCTGAAAAGTGTGCTCAAGCACTACGGAAAATTAATAGCTCCAATTAAAATGCTTCCTTGGGTTAAAAAAAAAAGACCTGAGATTAAACACGTTGTCTTTCCACTGGTTCACCTACATCAGAGGTCACTAACAGGTGACCCAGAAGTTGTCCCATATGGACCTGGACCTACAACCAAAACAGAAGGTTATGATTTAAAACCTGACAGGTTGCTTCTATTTTAACCCGGCACAGCTTTTGTAGTCTTTACGGTAGTGGTTTAGTGGATGAGGAAACGCACAGACAAATTACATGCGAGTTAGGCCATTCCACGTGATACCACTCAGTCAATCAAGTCTGCAGCATTCCATGCGGTAATTTTGACTTGCACTGCAGACAGATGAGAGTTTGAGGCAAGTTAGACATGAAAAGACAGTAAAAAGAAAAAGAAAGATAGCGGTACATGTAGAAAACAAAGGGAGAGATACAGACGACTGAGACGGAGAAAGTTGAGGAAAAAGACAGAGAAAGTTGAGGAAAAAGACGAGTGAGACAGAGAAAGTTGAGGAAAAAGACAGGTGAGACGGAGAAAGGGAGAGAAAAATAAGGAACAAATGGCGCTCTCCAAAAAAAGAAAAGTGGACAGCGAAAACAGAGCATTTAATCCAGAATGGACAGACTTATTTCTGTTCATACTTCCTCCTGGGAGCACTAAACCAGTGTGTCTCAGAAACCGTGGCACTTATTAAAAGTGCCAATGTGAAACGCCATTATGAGACAATACATAAAGGCTTTGAACAAACATACCCACTCAAATCTGAAGTGAGATCACAGAAAATAAGTAGTCTCAGAGTCCAATATGACCAGTCCACCAGGATCCTGAGCCACACATTCACTGCCCAACAACGTGCTCATGAGTGTTCCCTCAGAGTTGCTTGGATTTTGGGTCAACACAAAAAGCCATTTACTGATGGAGGGGTTGTCAAAGAATCCATGAGTGCAGTAGCTGAAACACTACTTGAGGGAAAACAAAAGCAAGAGCTTTGTGATAAAATAAAGCAAATACCCATGTCAGCATCATCTACCACATAGAAAAATGAAATATTGACTCAGGATGTGCTAACCCAGCTACAGTAGATGAAGCCATGCATAAGGCACCATGTGTAGGCTTAGCTGTGGATGAGTCCACTGACATGTGTGACAGTGCTCAGCTGTTAGTGTATGTCAGGTTTTTCAACACAGACCAGAAAGCATTCTGTGAAGACCTGTTATGTGTCACTCCCCTTCAGACCAGTACAAGAGGAGAAGACATCTACCTGGCCATTAAGGAGATGTTAACAAAGAGAGGAATAGAGCAAAAAAAAAAAGTGGTTTCAATAACTACAGATGGAGTCCCTGCTATGAGAGGGAGAAAGAAAGGAGCTGTAGCAAGACTGAAAAAGGGCAATCCTGAGCTCATAGCTTACCATTGCATCATTCATCAATCCGTCCTCTGCGCCTCCCTGTCAGATGAGCATGCTGAGGTGATGAATACAATGATGAAAATTATCAATTTTCTCAGGGCATCCTCTTCCTACCAGCATCGCATGCTTAGGGAATTCCTCAGAGAAGTTGATGCCAATACCCATGATCTTTTGCTGCACAACAATGTGAAATGGCTCAGCAAAGGCAGGGTGTTAGCGCGCTTTTGGTCCATTAGGAGGGAAGTACGGGTAGCATCTTTTTTGGGAGAGCTAAGAAGTCAGAAGGCAACACAGTTTTCTCTCTTTTTAGAAAATGAGAAACAGATGGGGGCGGCACGGTGGTGTAGTGGTTAGCGCTGTCGCCTCACAGCAAGAAGGTCCTGGGTTTGAGCCCCGGGGCCGGCGAGGGCCTTTCTGTGTGGAGTTTGCATGTTCTCCCCGTGTCCGCGTGGGTTTCCTCCGGGTGCTCCGGTTTCCCCCACAGTCCAAAGACATGCAGGTTAGGTTAACTGGTGACTCTAAATTGACCGTAGGTGTGAATGTGAGTGTGAATGGTTGTCTGTGTCTATGTGTCAGCCCTGTGATGACCTGGCGACTTGTCCAGGGTGTACCCCGCCTTTCGCCCGTAGTCAGCTGGGATAGGCTCCAGCTTGCCTGCGACCCTGTAGAAGGATAAAGCGGCTAGAGATAATGAGATGAGATGAGATGAGATGAGAAACAAATGGACAATGTGGCCTTTTTGGTTGATATCACTTCACATCTGAATGAACTGAATTTGAAGCTACAGAGCAAGGACAATTCAATCTGTGAACTGATGACAGCTGTCCACTCCTTTCAGAGGAAACTTGAGGTGTTCAAGGAAGACCTGCAGGGAGACTGTGCACACTTCCCAGCAGTGCAGGAACAGGTTCAGGGACAGCGAGATGTGTCTTCTTTTGTTGACTTTATTGATAAGCTGATTGTAAACTTCAGCAACTGTTTTGACAGCTTCAGCTTTGGACAGCAGCTCACCATGTTCATTCAGAACCCATTTCTCATCACAGATGTCAGGTGATTCTCAAAGGAAGTGACACAGCACTTTAACTGGGTAAATGCTGGGCTTCTGCAGATGCAATTGGTTGATCTCCAAGCAGATGTGGCCCTGAAAGAGCAGTTTGTAAGAACTGACCCTTCCACTTTCTGGCTCCAAATGGTCCCTGAGACAGCTTTCCCAGGTCTGAGGAAAGTAGCCCTATACATTTTGACCATGTTTGGCTCCACACACAACTGTGAGGCAGCTTTCTCCACAATGAACATAATCAAAACTAAATATCGTTCCAGGATCACCAATGAGCACCTCCACATGTCTATAAGAATGGCCCTGACTCCATTCAAGCCCACGTTTAAAATCCTGGCAGGACAAGCTAGAGCTCAAGTCTCTCACTGAGCAAAAAAGTGGGGGAGTTGAATATAAGAGGGGATGAAAGTGAGCCTCTAAAACTGTTCAATTGTTAAGATGTGTTGAGATTTATTGTCTGTAAAATTGGTTGAGACTGTTGAGTCAAGATGTGAAACAGAAAAGGGGAAATTCAAGCTATTCCTCCCTTTATTTTATTTTTCTGAAGTTAAGCACTATTTGAACATGCACAATTTTCACATTTTCTTTATTTTCTCTTATTTTGAAATGCAGCCCTACTTTTATTTAGTAAATGAGAGAACATTATACATATCAGCAATCATACATATATGTTCAGTTCTATGTTACTTGACAATAAATATTGTCAAAAAGTTTTCAAATTGTCCTGAATTCATTTGATTTGACAGTCAGGTATTGAATACATGCAAATGTTGATACAATTACTAGGCTACTTAAATATACATCACATTAAATAGTTAGACATTATGATCTTCTAGACCTTTGCTTCAAGAAATGTTCTCCAACTGGACCTCTTTAAATTTTAGTTGAATACCCTTGACCTACATGATCCTCAACTTGCAGCACAAGCTGCTAAATCTCTCTGTTAAACTAACAGTGAAGGGCAGAGATTATGCCATTTTTATTAGCTCTGAAAAGATGAGATGTTTTGAGTGTGGTGAATGTGGCCAGGTCAGACAGGTGTGTCCGCGCAGACACATGAACAACCAGGCCGAGGCGCAAACACACCCAGCGAGTGCTGAGCACCTGAGCAAGTCTGTAGCACCAGTAACAACTTCCACCGAGCAATTAGAGGAAAAAACACCCACCCCACAAACTAACCCGGTACAGACGATAACCATCACACCGATAACACTGCTGAAACCCCCACGAGCCACAGCGCTGATCTAACAGTGTAGCGCAACCCCAGCGTTCAAAGGAAGGAAAATGTTAAAAAGCAGGATCCGATTCCTCTGAGCCCCCCGCCAGCTTCACCCCGTCTCAGACGGAATTGGCCCGGAGTAAGGAGCAGTCACAGTCTGTTCCTCCAGAAGCTGATCCTGATGTGATACTTGAAGCTGAGACAGAGGAGGAAACCCAGGGAACCTGCTCTGAGATGGCTTTAGAAAGCTCTGTGTGATAATGAGACAGCAAACGAGTTCAAGGACATAAAGAATGAAGACACCGATGCCTCTGAGGTGACCACCAGATTAACTAAATCTAACAATCCTCAGTTATACACTGTTACAGATAAACTCATTCTTGGATTTGACCAACAGGGATAGAAAAACCTAAACTGATGGATTCTTCCCAAACTTATTACATTTTTATCTGTCCTGTCACATACCCATGTAGCATGCAACTCTTGAAGAAGACCATCCAAAATGATACCACTTAAAGAAACTAATGCCAAAAGTAAAAAGCATGATCCAACACAAGTCCAAAAAGAAAAGATACCATTTAAAAAAAAAGAAAGGAAAAGAATCACCATGTATTCCTCAATGCTAATTTTTAAGCTCATCATCATCATGGCATCTGGCGGCATGGTGGTGTAGTGGTTAGCGCTGTCGCCTCACAGCAAGAGGGTCCGGGTTCGAGCCCCGTGGCTGGCGAGGGCCTTTCTGTGTGGAGTTTGCATGTTCTCCCCGTGTCCACGTGGGTTTCCTCTGGGTGCTCCGGTTTCCCCCACAGTCCAAAGACATGCAGGTTAGGTTAACTGGCAACTCTAAATTGACCGTAGGTGTGAATGTGAATGGTTGTCTGTGTCTATGTGTCAGCCCTGTGATGACCTGGCGACTTGTCCAGGGTGTACCCCGCCTTTCGCCCGTAGTCAGCTGGGATGGGCTCCAGCTTGCCTGCGACCCTGTAGAACAGGATAAAGCGGCTAGAGATAATGAGATGAGATCATGGCATCTCTAAATATCAGCTCTCTTAGTGCTGACAAAAGGTTTAGTCTTTTTAACCTTTTACTCTCTGTCTCTCTCTCTCAAAATTCTGCTTTTCAGCCTCACCCCTGATGTGCAAAAATTTCTCTGGATTCTCTGAATCTTGTGATGATGATATGGATTGCTGATGGTGAAATCCTAAATTCCTTGTGATTTTACTTTGATAAATGTTATTCTTTAAACTGTTGTACTTTTTGCCCATGCAGTTTTTCACAATGTGATGAACCAAACCCCATCTTCGCTTGTGAACAAGAAGAAGAAGAAACCTTTATTCGTCACATGCACACTTCAAGCACAGTGAAATTCATCCTCTGCATTTAACCCATCTGAAGCAGTGAACACGCACGCACACACTCAGAGCAGTGGGCAGCCACACCAGAGCACCCAGGGAGCAGTCAGGGGTCAGGTACCTTGCTCAAGGGCACCTCAGCCCAAGGCTGCCCCACGTCAACCTAACTGCATGTCTTTGGATTGTGGGGGAAACCGGAGCACCCGGAGGAAACCCACACAGACATGGGGAGAACATGCAAACTCCACACAGAAAGGCCCTCGCCAGCCGCTGGGCTCTAACCCAGAACCTTCTTGCTGTGAGGCGACCGTGCTAACCACTACACCACTGTGCCACCCCACAACTGAGCCTTTCCAATTACCAATTACCTGTTTACCTGTAGAATTTTCTAAACAGGTGTTTTTTGATCATTCCATAACTTTACCAGTTTTTTGTTGTCCCTGTCCCAACTTTTCCAGAAAGTATTGCAGACATAAAATACAGAATGAGTATATATTTACAAAATACAATAAAATTTATCAATATGAACATTATATATCTTGTCTTTGCATTGTTTTCAGCTGAATAGAAGTCGAAAAGGATTTACAGATCATTTGCATTCTGGTTTTATTTACATTTTAGATGACATTCCAACTTTTTTGGAATTGGAGGTTGTATTTGCAAGACCAGTCATTCTTAGAAATGTCAAAACAGCTTTAGTCATGGATTATGTCCCAGGTGCTGATCTCAGCAGGCTGTCAACCCCCATTTTTGCCACTTGATCCTCCCATTTTTCCTCCATATTCCAATCATTCCAAAAGTACACTTTCCCACAGTAAAAACATGCACCTGATGTTTTCCTATGAATCTTAGACCACAGATATACAGTCATGTTGGTGTGTGTCAATGAAAAGTCCCTGCCTTGTACATGCACATAGGATTGTGGGTGATTTAAAATGCTAAGGATACACACATGCATCCTTGAATATTTTTTAATGAATTACTTGGTCCTTGGGATAATTTTAAGGATCCTAGACATCAGAACAAGTGGAATTCAATGACATGGCGTCGTTTAAAGGATCCTTCCTTGCCATTGAGAAACATCCATGGCCTCAGACATGGGCTTTAACCCCTACCATGCACATTGACTCATTTCTGATTGCACACACCTGGATATAAACACTTACTGTACCTTCACTCAATCAGCGAGAAGTATGGTTTAGGAACCTTGTCAGGAAACTTTTGTTACTGTGTTTGTTGTCCTGGTTCTGACAGTTTGTTGTTATTGTTTGTTTTAATAGTTTTTGGTTTTAAGGTTCTGTTTGTTTGCTCATTGTTTGACTTTTTGCCTGTTCTTTGACTCTGTTTTTGCCTTACATCCTGAAATTGTTTATCTGTCTGCTTCCTCTAATAAGCCGCCACTGTAACTGAATCTGCTTCTGCTGCTGTGGCAGAATGAAGTCAGAAGCAGTTTTATGAAAAGACACAGACTTTAACATAACATTTTGAAGAAGTAAATTCAATAGATTCAAATGTAGACTGGGCTTTTCAAGAAGGTATTAACATAATAAAAAAAACAGATCATGTTTTGGATTAAAAATATTACTGAGGGATGAGTTGTGTATCGAGTGTGTCTGAATGTAACTACTTAATATTGCACGCTCATTTTCCATTGGGTAGAGTGATGGAATACATGTAGCATAAGCAATATAATATCAATATTGCATGCTATCAAACCAAATGAATGAAACCCACTAGAATGGAAGAGAATAAGTTTTAATTCCATGGAAAAAGTGGCCTGTGTGTATAATAATTACCAAAATTTCACTCTGATGACATCACTCCCAGTGTTTTCCCACTGACTGGATGCGCGTTGTCAAAATGGCGAACCAGTTCAAAATTAAAATTTCTTTGATTAACTTGTGGGGTTTTTTTGTGGATGTGTCTAGATAATATAAAGAACATTACGCAGTGATGCAAAGATATGAAGTTTATCTTTTCATGTTGAAAAATATTTTCAGTCATTCACTTTGCTTACTCATGAATATATTCACCACTGGAAGATAAACTTCATATTGTCACACAATCATATAATATCCTCTATATAATATCGGCATGGTGGTGTAGTGGTTAGCACTGTCACCTCACAGCAAGAAGGTTCTGGGTCCGAGCCCAGTGGCTGACGGGGGCCTTTCTGTGTGGAGTTTGCATGTTCTCCTCGTGTCTGCATGGGTTTCCAATGGGTGCTCTGGTTTCCCCCACAGTCCAGACATGCAGGTTAGGGTAATTGGTGCCTCTAAACTGACCGTAAGTGTGAATGGCTGTTTGTCTCTATGTGTCAGCCCTGCAATAACCTGATGACTTGTCCAGGGTGTACCCTGCCTCTCGCCCATAGTCAGCTGGGATAGACTCCAGCTTGCCTGCGACCCTGCAAAGGATAAGCGGTTATGGATAATGGATGGATGGATAATATTAATGTTCTGATATAAATTATATTACAATACATGTTTCTGAGATATTCTGGGCTACAAACTCTGGAAGCAGATTTGATTATATTTTATCATGTTTTCAGTCTTTAAATTCATAAAATGTTACATTAATTACATATTTCTACACTTTTCCTTATTTTTAGTGCTACTTTATTTTACTATGCATCAGTAGAAGTATGTTACTTGTTTTTAATGTTTATTTCCTCAAAAACAACACCACACTATTTTTGCTGGCAGTCTGTCAGGAAGACTATCATGATGAAATGTCCTGAAATATTGTGATATAATTGTTTTGGTCATATCGCTCACCCCTGGGTTACAGTGTGCACAGTGTGTGAGCAGCTTTTTAATTTTCATATCTACACAAAACATGCTTCAGGAAACATTTTTTTCTGTCAAAAATAAAGTGTGGGGTGGCACGATGGTGTAGCGGTTAGCGCTGTCGCCTCACAGCAAGAAGGTCCGGGTTCGAGCCCCGTGGCCGGTGAGGGCCTTTCTGTGTGGAGTTTGCATGTTCTCTCCGTGTCCGCGTGGGTTTCCTCCGGGTGCTCCGGTTTCCCCCACAGTCCAAAGACATGCAGGTTAGGTTAACTGGTGACTCTAAATTGACCGTAGGTGTGAATGTGAGTGTGAATGGTTGTCTGTGTCTATGTGTCAGCCCTGTGATGACCTGGCGACTTGTCCAGGGTGTACCCTGCCTTTCGCCCGTAGTCAGCTGGGATAGGCTCCAGCTTGCCTGTGACCCTGTAGAACAGGATAAAGCGGCTACAGATAATGAGATGAGATGAAAAATAAAGTGTGAAAGCAGCCTCCCTTGACTAAAATCATATCATATGATATCTGGATATATTTTGGAGGAAAGAAACAAAAGACAAATATAAACTTCAGGATTAGCAAACTAGCCGCTAATATGACAGCTAAATGTTCCACGAGAAACAAGGTAATTTTTAACTCGCAAGAATCAACAAAAAAATGAGGTAATAGTCAGTGTAAATATAATTCTGTATGAAGTTGAGGTAATTTTTCATATTTTCTGACCATAAAAAGGCAAAATTTTCTTGTTTATTCCAAACTTTTTCCATAATTTCCCCTCAAATAGTGTTAGCTAACAATTTTCTTTCCCTTCAGGGGGCGAGCATTGGTTCAAATCCCTGTGTGTGTGTGTCCTACCTATCAAGGATGGAGAAACTCCATGTCATTCTCCAGGAGCATGAAACATGTTCATTTCCATTAACAAGCTTTTCAAAAACTACAGAAAACTAGAAGTAGAAATGTACATGGTGAATAATTTATACAGTTTAAAAGGTATTTTTAATGGAAGTTCTTTCACTAGATTTTTAGGGACAAAAATGAAAGGAATGTGTTTTTTTATTTCCAGTTTGACCCTCACTCATGAGCAGCTCCACTCCTAAAAGAAACAGTGCTGTTTGAATTACATTTATGTCATCAATAAAAATTAATGTAAAATTGGCAACACTTTATTTGAAACTTTGACTGTAATTGGATTTTTTTTCCTAACTTGGTAAAAATCCTGTGTATAATGAAAAGTTACAAACTCTAATAAAGCCTTGAAAACTCATCTAATGTATTGAAATGATGTTTTATCCCTTTATCCTGACATATATGACCGGTCTTTCAGGGCTGATTGGAGGATCACATCTTTAGTAGGGTTCAGCCCCTGATGAGAATATGGCACTTTTAGAACGCACTGTATAAGTGTTCAACCCTCTAGCTCAATTACTTATTTCACTGGATAACAATTGATATATTCACATTTTTTCTCTCTATGATATTTGAAATTTCAGCAATAATACTTTTAATGAATAACGAGTAACATGAGGTTTAGACCACACAATATTTTAAAGTAAATGAAAAATGGATACATGCTTGTGGCAGCGGGGGCGTGGTCAAGCGCCGGTCTGTGACAGGAGGGCGGAGTCAGGGAAGGTGAGTGGCAGAATCACTACACCTGAGAGCAATTAACCTGTGTTTGTGTGTCTTCCCAGTGACCGCGCCCTATATAAGGAGGAAGAGCAGACAGCAGAGGAGCTCTTCCCTGAACAGACACCCGTCGTGTGTGTGTCTGTTTGAGTGAGTGTTAGACTGAAAAGTCTGACAATAAATGCTAAATTGGAACCTGATCTCTGTCCTGCCATCCTCTGTGCTCCACCCACCTACTCCGAACTGCCACAGTGGTGCTGAAACCCGGGATCTGGAGCACAGAAGCCTCACAGCCCCATGGAGTCCTCCCCGTTCGCTGAACTGGTCCACGCCCTCGCCACGGCCCAGCAAAGCCAGCACCAGGCACTACTTACCCTCCGAAAGGAGCAGGAACAGCAGTTTGAGGCCCTGGTGTTGGCCCAGCAAGAAGATCGACAGGCGTTCTGGCACCTCCTCGCATCGGCGGGGTCCACCAGCGCTCCTACCGCGGGCCTGTCTCCCCTCACCATAACCAAGATGGGCCCGCAGGATGACCCCGAGGCGTTCATCACGCTCTTTGAGCAAGTCGCCAAAGCCTAGGGGTGGCCAATGGAGCAGCACGCGGCATGCCTCCTCCCCCTACTCATGGGAGAAGCACAGCTGGCCACGCTACAGCTCCCTGCCGACTGCCGGCTGGCCTACGCGGACCTCCGCTGGGCCGTCCTCCAGCGCGTGGGGCGCACTCCAGAACAGCAGCACCAGCACTTCCGCGCGCTGCGCTTGGAGGAAGTCGGCCGGCCGTTCGCGTTTGGCCAGCAGCTCTGGGACGCCTGCTGGCGGTGGCTGAGGGCCAACAACCGTGACGCCGAAGGAATCATCGACCAGGTGGTGCTGAAACAGTTCGTCGCTCGCTTGCCAGCAGGAACTGCGGAGTGGGTCTGGTGCCACCACCCGGCGTTGCTGGATCAGGCAGTCGAGCTGGCGGAGGACCATTTGGCAGCTGTCCCGGCGGCAGGACAGCAGATGGCATCTTCTCTTCTCTCCTCTTCTCTCTCTCTCTCTCCCCCTCCTCCTGTGTCCCGTCCTCGCCCCATTCCCCCACCGCGGAGGCAGGGGCCGGCACCACCCCAGCCGGCCCGCTGCACCCACGGTGCCCTCCTGTTTCTCCCTTCTGTGTCTGTCTTTCCCCCACCTCAGGTGAGTGAGCCCCAGATCATCGGTGCAAAGGGAAAGCCCGAGCCGGTTTGCTGGCGTTGCGGGGAGCCGGGCCACCTTCAACAGCAGTGCACGGCAATGGAAGTGGGCACGGTGGTTCGGATCCCTGATGCGCCAGAGGCCGCCCTCAATCGGGCCGGAGCGTATCGCATACCGGTGAGTATCCAAGGGGCTACATATCAGGCGTTGGTGGATTCTGGTTGTAATCAGACCTCAATTCGCCAAAGCCTGGTTCAAAACGAGGCATTGGGGGGAGCACAAGGGGTGAAGGTGTTGTGTGTGCACGGGGGTGTTCATCGCTACCCTTTGGTGTCAGTCCACATTATTTTCAGAGGGGAAAAATTTATAGTGAAGGCGGCGGTTAATCCTCGCCTTACCCACTTTTTAATTTTGGGGATTGATTGGCCGGGATTTCGGGGTTTAATGACACGCCTAGTAAAGAGTGGGTCCTGCCATTTGACAGGGGGAGGTCCCGGTGTCGCTTTGGCGGGAGCAGCTGTCACAGAGCCGTCTATGTCATCTTCGCGTCAGAGTGAGGAGCCGCCGGCTCCTCCTCTCTCTATTGGGGAATCCCTCGCGGATTTCCCATTAAAGCAGTCGCGAGACGAGACTCTGCGGCATGCGTTTGACCAAGTGAGAGTAATCGATGGTCAATCGCTCCAGCCAAACGCCACCCCGTCCTTCCCCTACTTCGCGATTATGAAGGATAGATTATACCGAGTGATGCAGGACACTCAAACTAAAGAGCGAGTCACGCAGCTTTTAATTCTGAAGTGCCGCCGGGAATTGGTATTCCAGGTGGCTCACTTTAATCCCATGGCTGGACACTTGGGGCAGGATAAAACACTAGCCCGAATAATGGCCCGATTCTATTGGCCGGGGATTCGTGGCGATGTCCGTAGGTGGTGTACGGCATGCCGTGAATGCCAGGTAGTAAATCCAGCGGCCATTCCAAAAGCGCCTTTGCGCCCTCTTCCATTAATCGAGACCCCATTTGAGAGATTTGGGATGGATCTTGTCGGGCCATTAGATCGGTCAGCACGAGGGTACCACTTTATATTAGTTCTGGTGGACTATGCAACACGATACCCGGAAGCAGTGCCTCTGCGCAATATCTCAGCACGCAGTATTGCAGAGGCACTCTTCCGCGTCATCTCCCGAGTTGGAATCCCGAAAGAGATTCTGACTGATCAAGGCACTACGTTTATGTCACGAACACTGCGCGAACTGTATGGGTTATTGGGGATTAAGCCGATCTGCACCAGCGTGTATCAGCCACAAACGGACAGTTTAGTGGAACGGTTCAACTGCACCCTCAAAAATATTATTAAAAAATTCGTAAGTGAGGATGCACATAATTGGGATAAGTGGCTCGAACCCTTGTTGTTCTCAGTGCGAGAGGTCCCCCAAGCCTCCACAGGGTTCTCCCCATTCGAATTATTATATGGGCGTAAGCTGCGCGGCATCCAGGACGTGCTGTGGGAAAATTGGGAGGAAGAACCTTCACAAAGCAAGAATGAAAATCAGTACATTATGGACCTGCACGGAAAACTCCACACGCTCACCCACCTAACTCAGGAGAATTTGCGGCAGGCCCAGGAACGGCAAGCCTGCCTGTACAACAAGGGTACGCACCTTAGAGAGTTCACATCGGGAGATAAGGTACTCGTACTGTTGCCCATGTCGAGCTCCAAATTGATCGCCACGTGGCAAGGACCCTTTGAGGTCACACGGCGAGTCGGGAACGTCGACTATGAGGTGAGGCGAACGGACAGGGGTGGGGCGCTACAGATTTACCACCTCAGTCTGCTTAAACTCTGGAACGAGGAGGTCCCCATGGCGTTGGTGTCGGTGGTTCCGGAGAAGGCGGAGCTGGGGCCGGAGGTTCAAAAAGGGACATTGGCATCATGTACCTCTCCGGTCCCCTGTGGAGACCACCTCTCCCCGACCCAACTCACGGAGGTCGCCCAGTTGCAGACTGAGTTTTCGGATGTGTTCTCGCCCCTGCCCGGTTGCACTAACCTCATAGAGCACCACATCGAGACGCCCCCGGGGGTGGTAGTGTGTAGCCGCCCTTACAGGCTACCCGAACACAAAAAAAAGGTGGTTCGGGAAGAACTTCAGACCATGCTCGAAATGGGCATCGTCGAGGAGTCCCACAGTGGCTGGAGCAGCCCAGTGGTCTTGGTACCCAAGGCCCACGGGTCGGTCCGGTTCTGTGTGGACTATAGAAAAGTCAACGCGGTGTCTAAATTCGACGCGTACCCAATGCCTCGTATTGATGAGCTGCTCGATTGACTAGGCACGGCTCACTTTTATTCGACACTGGATTTGACGAAGGGATATTGGCAGATCCCCTTGACTCCACTATCCCGAGAAAAAACGGCCTTTTCCACACCGTTTGGGTTACACCAATTCGTCACACTTCTGTTTGGGCTGTTTGGGGCGCCCGCTACATTTCAGCGGCTGATGGACTGGGTCCTCCGCCCCCACGCCACCTATGCGGCCGCCTATCTTGATGACATCATCATATATAGTAATGACTGGCCGAGGCACATGGAACACCTGAGGGCCGTCCTTTGGTCGCTGAGGCGAGCGGGTCTCACAGCCAACCCAAAGAAGTGTGCGATTGGGCGGGTGGAAGTACGGTATCTGGGCTTCCACTTGGGCAACGGGCAGGTGCGTCCCCAAATTAACAAGACCGCAGCAATTGCGGCCTGCCCGAGGCCCAAGAACAAAAAGGGGGTGAGACAGTTCCTGGGGCTGGCTGGCTATTATCGTAGGTTTATACCTAATTATTCGGACGTCACCAGCCCGCTGACTAATCTCACTAAAAAGGGGGCACCAGATCCGGTCCAGTGGATGGAGCAATGCCAGCGGGCTTTCTCTGAGGTAAAGGCTGCACTGTGTGGGGGGCCACTATTACACTCCCCTGACTTTTCTCTCCCTTTTGTGTTGCAGACTGACGCGTCAGACAGAGGGCTGGGGGCCGTTTTGTCCCAGGAGGTGGAGGGGGAGGACCGCCCCGTCCTGTACATTAGCAGGAAGCTGTCAGTGCGTGAGGGGCGCTACAGCACAATTGAAAAAGAGTGTCTAGCGATCAAGTGGGCAGTCCTCGCCCTCCGTTACTACCTGCTGGGGTGCCCTTTCACCCTCTGTTCGGACCACGCACCCCTCCAGGGGCTCCACCACATGAAGGATGCCAACGCGCGGATCACCCGTTGGTATCTGGCACTCCAACCCTTCAATTTCAAGGTGGTCCACAGGCCGGGGGCGCAGATGGTTGTGGCGGACTTCCTCTCCCGTCAAGGGGGGGGAGTCGGCTGCAGGCCGGACGGCTGCCCGGCTTGAGTCGGGCGGTGGGGGTATGTGGCAGCGGGGACGTGGTCAAGCGCCGGTCTGTGACAGGAGGGCGGAGTCAGGGAAGGTAAGTGGCAGAATCACTACACCTGAGAGCAATTAACCTGTGTTTGTGTGTCTTCCCAGTGACCACGCCCTATATAAGGAGGGAGAGCAGACAGCAGAGGAGCTCTTCCCTGAACAGACACCCGTCGTGTGTCTGTCTGTTTGAGTGACTGTTAGACTGAAAAGTGTGACAATAAATGCTAAATTGGAACCTGATCTCTGTCCCGCCATCCTCTGTGCTCCACCCACCTACTCCGAAATGCCACAATGCTGTTTACAAAAGTATTCAACCCCTTTCACTTTGGCAAACCTCAATTCAATGAGGTCCATAATGTTATCTTGAAAAGCAGCCAAATCAGTTGGGTGGTTTATTTTAGTGTACAATAATAATAATAATAATAATAATAAATAATAATAATAATGGTCCAGAATGAACAACAATAATCCGCCTGCTCTAGAGAGGATCCTCAGTTCATGAAACCTGAGGCAAAGACTCAGTCTTGATGGCCATGATGATAATTATAGTCTTGACTCATTGTCTTCTTTCTCAGCAGGCTCTTCTTGATCTCTGAGAGAGAGAGAGAGAGAGAGAGAGAGAGAGAGAGAGAAATTGTCCCCCCCAAAAAAAGTCAAGACTTTATAGAGCCACCTTTTGCTACAATTACAGCTGCAAGTCTCTTGGAGTATGTCTCTATTAGCTTAGCACATCGAGCCACTGGGATTTTTGCCCATTCCTCAAGGCAAAACTGCTCCAACTCCTTCAAGTTAGATGGGTTGTGTTGGTGTACAGCAATCTTCAAGTTATGCCACAGATTCTCAATTGGATTGTGGTCTGGGCTTTGACTCGGCCATTCCAAGACATTTAAATGTTTCCCTTTAAACGACTCCGGTGTAGCTTTAGCAATATGTTTAGGGTCATTGTCCTGCTAGACCATGAACCTTTGTCCAGTCTCAAATCCTTTGTTAGGACTGGGACTGTTTTGGCCTCTAGAGGCCGCTGTAATTTCCTTTTCTTGTTATGTTTGTTTTGGCCTCTAGAGGCCGCCACTGTTCCTGTGTTTTGTGTTTGTGTTGATTGCCTGTTTGTCTTCATTATCTTCACCTGTTTCCCATTTATTTTGTATCTAAATACCCCTCTGTTTGTTCCCTTGTCACGGAGTCTTTTTCCTATGCAGTGCTGTTAGTGCTAGTTCCCTCTGTCCCATGTACCTTGCCTGTGTCTTTGTATTCTTGGTTTTTGCGTCTTTCTTTTGGACTTTGTGGATTTTGTTTTGACCTTTGGATCTTCTGTGCGTTTGAGTTTTTGCCTCTTCTTTTCTCATTTGGATTTTGGACTTGGAACCTTGGGATATTTTATTTCTGTTTATCTTCTGAGCTTTGGATTATTCTTTTTGTTTTTTCCCTTGGATTGTACATATCGTAAATAAACTTTTTGATACTTTTCTACTTCCGCCTCACGCCTCTGCACTTGAGTCATCCCCCTGGTGGCCTAGTGGGGGTTTGCTGGATTACCACACCAGCGAACCAGGTTTGAAATTGGGAAAACCCTGGCACAGCTGACACCTCTGCCTGCATCTCCTCATCCTGCTCCTGTTCCTGCTCCAGTGCCTCTTGCCACACTGTCTCCTTCACCTCGTGAACCCAGCCTTCCTGCACCACAGAGGTATGACGGCAAGCACGGTGAGTGCCGGGAGTTCCTTACCCAGTGCCAACTCACCTTTGAGCTCCAGCCTACCACCTACACTACGGATCGCCGCAAGATCGCCTTTGTGATCACCTTGTTAGCTGGTAAGCCACGAGCTTGGGCAACAGCTATCTGGCAGAGACGGGGTCCCGAGTGCTCTGATTTTGAACTGTTTACTGAAGAGATGCTTCAGGTCTTCGACCAGGCGGACATCAGTACCGACGCAGCCAGAAAGCTCATGTCCATCCGGCAAGGAGGAAGCGTCGCAGACTATGCCATATCATTCCGGATGCTCGCAGCAGTCAGCGGATGGAATGAGGCTGCCCTGGTTTCAGCCTTTCACCATGGTTTGTTTGACCCCATCAAAGACGACCTGGCCTCTATTGGATGCCCAAGTGACCTCGAAACTCTGATCTCACATGCTATTCGTCTGGACAACAGGATTAGAGAACGCCGCCAAGTCCTGAGTCTCCCCGGCCTCACTGCCTCTACATGGAGCCCGTCTACCTCCTCCAGTGACTGTCCAGAGCCCATGCAAGTTGGCCGTACTCGTCTCTCCGTAGCCGAGAGGGAGCGCAGAAGGAGGAACAAGTGCTGCATCTACTGTGGCAAGCCTGGTCACTTCTGAGCATTATGTCCCGAGCTCTTGAGAAAAGGACCACCCCGTCCAGCCGAGGGAGGGTTGTGACGGGGCCTACCCTCTCTCCCGGACTCCCTGGCCAAGGAATCTACATCCCGGTCTCCATCTCCTGGGGTGAGTCCATCCACTCTTGTCAAGCCTTGTTAGACACAGGGGCGGCTGGAAACTTTATGGATATCCACTTCGCCCAAAGCATCAATGTCCCGACTACGCCTCTTGAAGTTCCACTGTCTGTGTCTGCCCTCAATGGCCAAGCGTTAGGTGATGGAAGAGTCACCCAAGTTACTTCTCCAATCTTCCTCCAGTCTCAAGGCCACAAGGAAGAAATATCCCTGCACCTGATTCCTTCACCAGAGTTCCCAGTGATTCTAGGCCTTCCTTGGCTTACCCGCCACAACCCTCGCATAGACTGGGTAACAAGCCAGGTTGTGGAATGGGGCCCTGCGTGCCATGCCTCTTGTCTGCTCTCTAGCTCTCCTGTGTCTCCTGCCGAGCCCCCTGATCTCACCAAGCAATCTCAAGTTCCCACAGAGTACTGGGATTTGAAGGAGGTATTCAGCAAAAGCAGGGCCGCCGTTCTTCCTCCGCACCGGGCCTACGACTGTGCCATCGACTTGCTCCCTGGGACTACCCCTCCTCATGGCAGACTGTTTTCCCTCTCTCAGCCAGAACGCAAGGCCATGGAGGAATACCTCAAAGATGCCCTGGTCTCTGGGTTCATTCGACCCTCCACCTCACTTGCTGGTGCCGGCTTCTTCTTTGTCGGCAAGAAGGATGGGGGGCTCCGACCATGTATTGACTACAGGGGCCTGAACAAGATCACTGTGCGCAACTGATATCCCCTTCTGCTGATGTCCACAGCATTCGACCTGCTCCAAGGCGCCACCGTCTTCACCAAGTTGGACCTACGGAACGCATACCACCTCATCCGTATCCGACAGGGAGACGAGTGGAAGACTGCCTTTAACACCCCATCTGGGCACTACGAATACCAGGTGATGCCCTTCAGACTCACCAACGCACCAGCTGTTTTTCAGGCCCTAATCAACAACGTCTTGAGGGACATGATTAACCTGTACATTTTTGTCTACCTCGACGACATCCTTATCTTTTCCAAGACAGTGCAGGAGCACCGCCACCATGTCCACCAGGTTCTCCAGAGGCTGCTACAGAACAATCTGTTCGCCAAGGCCCAGAAATGCGAATTTCATGTTCCCAAGGTCTCCTTTCTGGGTTTTATTGTACGGACAGGCCAACTCCAAATGGACCCAGCCAAGACCCTGGCCATCTGGGACTGGCCCACTCCCAAGTCCGTCAAAGAGGTTCAGCGGTTCTTAGGATTTGCTAACTTCTACCGCAAGTTTATCAGGAACTTTAGTTCTGTAGCAGCACCCATGTCGGACCTCACCAAAGGGACAGGTGGATCTTATGTCTGGTCTCCTCAGGCGGAAAAGGTGTTCAAAGACCTCAAGCACCACTTCTGCACGGCACCCATTCTGGTCCTCCCAGACACCTCCCAACCATTCATCGTGGAGGTGGACGCCTCGGACACTGGTGTCAGTGCGGTGCTCTCTCAACGTTCGGAAGGAAAGCTGCACCCCTGCGCTTACTTCTCCCACCGCCTGAGTCCTGTGGAGTCCCGGTATGATGTGGGGGATCGAGAACTGCTAGGGGTCAAACTGGCCCTTGAGGAGTGGAGGCACTGGCTGGAAGGAGCGCAAAATCCATTCCTGGTTTGGACAGACCACAAGAACGTGGAGTACCTCCAGCAAGCCAAGAGACTGAACCCACGACAGGCTAGGTGGGCCCTGTTTTTCAGTCGGTTTGACTTCACCCTCTCGTACCGCCCCGGCTCCAAGAACACCAAACCTGACGCACTGTCCAGGCTGTTCTCTGCCACTAACAGGGAGAGTGAAGTCGGGCCTATTATCCCTGTGTCCCGGATTGTAGCCCCTGTCCGCTGGGGTATTGAGGAGGCCATCCGACGAGCCCAATGCCAGGACCCCAGTCCTGGGACGGGGCCACCGGGCCTCTTGTACGTCCCACATCAAGCCCAGGCCAAGGTTCTCCAGTGGGGTCACTCTTCCCCTCTCACCACCCACCCGGGAGCTCAGAGGACCCTGGACTTCCTGAAAAGATGCTTCTGGTGGCCTAACATGGAGAAGGAAGTAAGGTCATTTGTCCTGTCCTGTGAGGTCTGCACCAGAACCAAGAACCCGCGACAGCGTCCCCAGAGTCTCCTGCATCCTCTGACCATTCCCCGGCGTCCCTGGTCCCACGTGGCAGTTGACTTCATCACGGGTCTCCCTGAGTCACAAGGTAACACTGTCATATTGGTCATAGTTGACAGATTCTCCAAGGCCTGCCGCTTTTTACCACTGTGCAAACTCCCTTCTGCCCTTGACACTGCTAAACTATTATTCACTCATGTCTTCCAAGTCTTTGGTCTCCCGCAGGACATCGTCTCAGACCAAGGGCCCCAGTTCTCCTCCTGAGTGTGGCACGGGTTCTGCAAGGTCATCGGAGCCACTGCCAGCCTCTCCTCTGGGTTTCACCCACTGTCCAATGGCCAGACGGAGAGGCTCAACCAGGACCTGGAAACCACCCTGCGAGGCCTGGCTATGGATAACCCGACATCGTGGAGCACCTGGCTGCCATGGGCAGAGTACGCCCACAACACCCTGCAGTCATCGGCCACCAAGCTGTCGCCATTCCAGTGCCAATTCGGGTTCCAGCCACCTCTGTTCCTGGACCAGGAGGAGGACGCGGGGGTGCCCTCGGTCAATCAATATGTGAGACGGTGTCGCAAGACCTGGATCAAGGTCAGGAAGACCCTCATCCAGACCTCCAGAACCAACCAGACTCAGGCCAACTGCCATAGAAGACCTGCCCACGCTTTCCGCCCTGGGCAGCGGGTTTGGCTGTCCACTAAGGACCTTCCGCTGTGGGTGGAGAACCGCAAGCTTGCTCCTTGCTACATTGGCCCCTTCAAGGTGGTGCGCAGGGTGAACCCTGTCGCCTACCGGCTCCAGTTGCCCCGGACTCTGAGGATCAACCCCACATTCCATGTTTCCCTGTTGCGGCCCATACTGATGTCCACGTATGCCCCTGCCCCTAGGAACACCCCCCCCCTGCATCTTCCAGGGTCAGACTGTGTTCACCATGCATCGCCTGCTTGACTCCCGCCGGGTCCATGGCGGGCTTCAATATCTAGTAGACTGGGAGGGCTATGGCCCTGAGGAACGCTGCTGGGTCCCAGCTCGGGACATATTAGATAAGGAACTGTGTCGGGACTTCCATTCGGCCCATCCGGATCGCCCTGGGAATGTCAGGAGACGCTTCTGGGGGGGGGGGGGGGGGGGGTCCTGTTAGGACTGGGACTGTTTTGGCCTCTAGAGGCCGCTGTTATTTCCTTTTCTTGTTATGTTTGTTTTGGCCTCTAGAGGCCGCCACTGTTCCTGTGTTTTGTGTTTGTGTTGATTGCCTGTTTGTCTTCATTATCTTTACCTGTTTCCCATTTATTTTGTGTATAAATAACCCTCTGTTTGTTCCCTTGTCACGGAGTCTTTTTCCTATGCTATGCTGTTAGTGCTAGTTCCCTCTGTCCCATGTACCTTCCTGTGTCTTTGTATTCTTGGTTTTTGCTTCTTTCTTTTGGACTTTGTGGATTCTGTTTTGACCTTTGGATCTTCTGTGCGTTTGAGTTTTTGCCTCTTCTTTTCTCATTTGGATTTTGGACTTTGAACCTTGGGATATTTTATTTCTGTTTATCTTCTGAGCTTTGGATTATTCTTTTTGTTTTTTCCCTTGGATTGTACATATTGTAAATAAACTTTTTGATACTTTTCTACTTCTGCCTCACGCCTCTGCACTTGAGTCATCCCCCTGGTGGCCTAGTGGGGGTTTGCTGGATTACCACACCAGCGAACCAGGTTTGAATCCCAGCAAAACCCTAACATTCAGAATTGACTTGTATTTAGTGCCATCCATCTTTCCTTCACTCCTGACCAGCTTTCCTGTCCCTGCAGATGAAAAACATCTCCACAGTATGATGCTGCCATCACCATGCTTCACTGTAGGAATGGTGTTCTCAGGGTGTTGGGTTTTCACCACACATGGCATTTCCCATGATCGCTAAGAAGTTCAATTTTTGCTTCATTTGACCAGAGAATATTCTTCCATGTGTTTAGAGAGTCTTCCACATGCTGTTGGGCAAACTCCAAACATGATTTATGAAGTAATGACTTTTTTCTGTCCACTCTTTGATAAAGCCCCACTCTGTGGAGTGTATGCCTTGAAGTGGTCCTATGGACAGATACCCCAATCTCCACTGTGGATCTTTGCAACTCCCTCAGTGTTATTGTGGGTGTCTTTGTTGCATCTCTGTTTAATGCCCTCCTTGCCCAGTCTATGAGTTTTGGTGGGTGGCCTTCTCTTGTCAGGTTTGTAGTGGTGCCATATTCTTTCTATTTTGCTATAATGGATTTAATGGTGCTCCCTGGGATATTCAAAGTTTGGGATATTTTTTATGACCCAACCCTGAGCTATACTTCACAACTTTGTTTCTGACCTGTTTGGTGTGCTCCTTGGTTTTCATTTTGCTTGCTTAGCAGTGTTGCAGAGTCAGGGTCCTTCCAGAACAGGTTGATTTATAGAGACATAATGTGACAGATCATATGACACTTTGACTGCACACAGGTGGATCTTAATTAACTAATTATGTGACTTATGAAGTGAATTGGTTGGACCAGCTCTTATTTAGGGGTTTCATACGAAAGGGGGTGAATACTTATGCACACTCCAGATTTCTGTTTTTATATCTTAATTATTGTTTGTGTCACAATAAAAAACAAACAAACAAAAAACAATTTGCACCTTTAAAGTGGTAGGCATGATGTGTAAATCAAATGGTGCTAACCTCCCAAAAGTCCATTCTGATTCCAGCTTGTGATGCAACAAAACAGGACAAACACCAATGGGGATGAATATTTTGCAAGGCACTGTATATATATATATATATATATATATATATATATATATATATATATATATATATATATATATATTTTATTTTTTTTTTCCTCTTCACTTTTTTGAGTTTATGTAAATTCATCAAAAAAACCAGTCTAGTCTGTCAACACACACACACACACACTTTATTCAAATAACATCCAGCTAAAATATATATTGAGAAAACCCTTTTAGTCACCTTTTATTTCCTGAAAATAATGAGTGCATCACTGCCAAACCAAAACCCTGCAAACAGCAGATACTGAGATAATATCTGTTTCTAGAGCAATATGCAAAGAAAGAATAAAGACAGGAGGCTGTTTACCAAAAGATGGAATAGGAAGATATCAATCAGAGAAACAAGCAAGAGGCTAAATAACTCTGATCTAGATACACAGTTCAGATGTGGGAAGCTGTTCACAAGATGACCAGAGAAACTCCAGAAAGCTGGGCTTCATGCAAGAATTGTAGGAATAAATCCATTACTAACTTTTGGGGCTTTGCTCAAAGCAGCACATTTGACAGAATCACAACACTGTTCATCACTCTGAGAACACCAGCCCCACAGTGGTGGTAGAATCATTTTATGGGGATCCTCGTCATCAGCAGGAACTGGAAATTTGTCCCGTTTATGGCAAGAACTGAAAATCGTTGTTAATCAGTGTGTAGCACAAATAATGTGTGGGTGGAGCACAGAGGACGGCAGGACAACGTTTGGAGGTAGAGAAGGCTTATTTATTTTCCCCAACTTTTCAGTCGAAGCAGCGTAAGCACACACACACTCAGACACACACACTCTTCCTCTAATCCCGGGTCGCGCTCCCTCTGCTCTCTCTCAGCCTCCTTAAATAGGGAGCGGTTTACTGGGGAAAATGCACACAAAACACAGGTTAATTACCGTCAGGTGTAGCGATTCTGCCACTCACCTTCCCTGGCTCCACCCTCCTGTCACAGACCGGCGCTTGACCACGCCCACGCTGCCACATACCCCCACCGCCCGACTCAGGCCGGGCGCCCGTCCGGCCCGCAGCCGACTCCCCCCCCTTGACGGGAGAGGAAGTCCGCCACGACCATCTGCGCCCCCGGCCTGTGGACCACCTTGAAGTTGAAGGGTTGGAGTGCCAGATACCAATGGGTGATCCGCGCCTTGGCATCCTTCATGTGGTGGAGCCACTGGAGGGGTGCGTGGTCCGAACAGAGGGTGAAAGAGCGCCCCAGCAGGTAGTAACGGAGGGCGAGGACCGCCCACTTGATCGCCAGGCACTCTCTCAATTGTGCTGTAGCGCCCCTCACGCACTGACAGCTTCCGGCTGATGTATAGGACTGGGCGATCCTCCCCCTCCACCTGCTGGGACAAAACGGCCCCCAGCCCTCTGTCCGACGCATCCGTCTGTAACAAAAAAGGGAGAGAGAAGTCAGGGGAGTGTAAAAGTGGCCCCCCACACAGTGCAGCCTTTACCTCAGAGAAAGCCCGCTGGCACTGGTCCGTCCACTGGACCGGATCTGGCGCCCCCCTTTTAGTGAGGTCAGTCAGAGGGCTGGTGACATCCGAATAATTAGGTATAAACCTACGATAGTAGCCAGCCAGCCCCAGGAACTGTCTCACCCCCTTTTTGGTCTTGGGCCTCGGGCAGGCCGCAATCGCTGCTGTCTTATTAATTTGGGGATGCACCTGCCCATTACCCAAGTGGAAGCCCAGATACCGTACTTCCACCCGCCCAATCGCACACTCCTTCGGGTTGGCAGTGAGCCCCGCCCGCCTCAGCGACCTAAGGACGCCCCTCAGGTGTTGCAGGTGCCGCTGCCAGTCATTACTATAAATGATGATGTCGTCTAGGTAAGCGGCCGCATAGGTGGCATGGGGCCGGAGGACCCGGTCCATCAGCCGCTGAAACGTAGCGGGCACCCCAAACAGCCCAAACGGAAGTGTGACGAACTGGTGTAAGCCGAACGGTGTGGAAAAGGCCGTTTTTTCCCGGGATAATGGAGTCAAGGGGATCTGCCAATATCCCTTCGTCAAATCCAGTGTCGAGTAAAAGCGAGCCGTGCCTAGTCGATCGAGCAGCTCATCAATACGAGGCATTGGGTACGCATCGAATTTAGACACCGTGTTGACTTTTCTATAGTCCACACAGAACCGGACCGAGCCGTTGGCCTTCGGAACCAAGACCACCGGGCTGCTCCAGTCACTGTGGGACTCCTCGACGATGCCCATTTCGAGCATGGCCTGAAGTTCTTCCCGAACCACCTTTTTTTTGTGTTTGGGTAATCTATAAGGACGGCTACGCACTACCACCCCCGGGGGCATCTCTATGTGGTGTTCTATGAGGTTAGTGCGACCGGGCAGGGGCGAGAACACATCCGAAAACTCGGCCTGCAACTGGGCGACCTCCGTGAGTTGGGTCGGGGAGAGGTGGTCTCCACAGGGGACCGGAGAGGTACGTGATGCCAATGTCCCTTTTTGGACCTCCGGCCCCACCTCCGCCTTCTCCAGAACTACCGACACCAAGGCCACAAGGACCTCCTCGTTCCAGAGTTTCAGCAGATTGAGGTGGTAAATCTGTAGTGCCCCCTCCCTGTCCGTTCGCCTCACCTCATAGTCGACGTTCCCGACTCGCCGTGTGACCTCAAAGGGTCCTTGCCACTTGGCGATTAATTTGGAGCTCAATGTGGGCAACAGGACGAGTACCTTATCTCCCGGAGTGAACTCTCTAAGGTGCGTGCCCTTGTTGTACAGGCGGGTTTGCCGTTCCTGGGCCTGCCGCAAATTCTCCTGAGTTAGGTGGGTGACCGTGTGGAGTTTTGTGTGCAGATCCATAACGTACTGAATTTCGTTTTTGCTCTGTGAAGGTCCCTCCTCCCAATTTTCCCGCAGTACATCTAAGATGCTGTGCGGCTTACGCCCATATAATAATTCAAACGGGGAGAACCCCGTAGAGGCTTGGGGGACCTCTCGCACTGAGAACAGCAAGGGTTCGAGCCACTTATCCCAGTTATGTGTGTCCTCACTTACAAATTTTTTGATAATATTCTTGAGGGTGCGATTGAACCGTTCAACTTAACCGTCCGTCTGTGGGTGATAAATGCTGGTGCGGATCGGCTTAATACCCAGTAGCCCATACAGTTCGCTCAGTGTTTGTGACATAAATGAGGTGCCTTGGTCAGTCAGAATCTCTTTCGGGATTCCAACCCGGGAGATGACGTGGAAGAGGGCCTCTGCAATACTGCGTGCTGAAATATTGCGAAGAGGCACCGCTTCCAGGTATCGCGTTGCATAGTCCACCAGAACTAATATAAAGCGGTACCCTTGTGTTGACCGATCTAATGGCCCGACGAGATCCATCCCAATTCTTTCGAACGGGGTCTTGATTAATGGTAGGGGGTGCAAGGGCGCTTTTGGAATGGCCGCTGGATTTACTAACTGGCATTCGCGGCACGCCGTACACCACTTCCGGACGTCGCCGCGAATCCCCGGCCAATAGAATCGGGCCATTATCCGGGCGAGTGTCTTATCCTGCCCGAGGTGTCCAGCCATGGGATTAAAGTGAGCCACCTGGAATACCAATTCCCGGCGGCTCTTTGGAATTAACAACTGGGTGACTTGCTCTTTCGTCTGAGTGTCCTGCGTCACTCGGTATAACCTATCCTTCAAAATGGAAAAATAGGGGAAGGACGGGGTGGCATTTGGCTGGAGCATTTGACCATCGATTACTCTCACTTGGTCAAACACGTGTCGCAGAGTCTCGTCTCGCGATTGTTCCAGTGGGAAATCCGCGAGGGATTCCCCAATAGAAAGAGGAGGGGCCGGCGGCTCCTCGCTCTGTCGCGGAGATGACGTAGACGGCTCTGCGACCGCAGCTCCAGCCAATGCGACACCGGGACCTTCCCCTGTCAACCGGCAGGACCCACTCTTTACTAGGCGTGCCATTAAACCCCAAAATCCCGGCCAATCAGTCCCCAAGATCAAAGAGTGGGTAAGGCGAGGATTAACCGCCGCCTTCACTATCGATTTTTCCCCTCTGAAATGTATGTGGACCGACACCAACGGGTAGCTGTGAATATCCCCGTGCACACACAACACCTTCACCCCTTGTGCTCCCCCCAATGCCTCGTCTTGCACCAGGCTTTGGCGGCTCAAGGTCTGATTGCAACCTGAATCCACCAATGCCTGATATGTAGCCCCTTGTACACTTACCGGTATGCGATACGCTCCGGCTCGATCGAGGGCAGCTTCTGGCGCATCGGGGATCTGCACCACCGCCCCCACCTCCATCGCTGCACACTGTTGCTGCAGGTGGCCCGGTTCCCCGCAGCGCCAGCAAACCAGCCCGGGCCTTCCCTCTGCAGCTGTGTTCTGGGGCTCACTCACCTGAGGGGGGGGAGAGACAGACACAGAAGGGAGAAATGGGAGGGCACCACGGGTGCGGCGGGCCGGCTGGGGTGGAGCTGGCCCCCGCCTCCGTGGTGGGGGAATGGGGCGAGGACGGGACACGGGAGGAGGGGGGGAGAAAGAGAGAGAGAAGAGGAGAGAGAAGACGATGTCGTCAGTTGTCCTGCCACTGGAACAGCTGCCAGATCATCCTCCGCCAGTCCTACGGCCTGATCCAGCGACGCCGGGCGGTGGCACTGGACCCACTCCACGGTTCCGGCTGGTAAGCGGGCGATGAACTGTTCCAGCGCCACCTGATCGATGATTCCCTTGGCGTCGTGATCTTCGGCCCTCAGCCACCACCAGCAGGCGTCCCGGAGCTGCTGGCCAAACGCGAACGGGCTGCCGACTTCCTCCATCCGCAGCACGCGGAAGCGCTGATGCTGCTGCTCCGGCGTGCGCCCCACGCGCTGGAGGACGGCCCGGCGAAGGTCGGCGAAGGTCGGCGTAGGCCAGCCGGCGGTCGGCGGGGAGCTGTAGTGCGGCCAGCTGCGCCTCTCCCGTCAGGAGGGGGAGGAGGCGCGCCGCGCGCTGCTCCATCAGCCACCCCGAGGCTTCGGCGACCTGCTCGAACAAGGTGATGAAAGCCTCGGGGTCGTCCTGCGGGCCCATCTTGGTCAAGGTGAGGGGAGACGGGCCCGCGGCCGGGGCGCTGGTGGACCCCGCCGACGCGAGGAGACACCGGAACGCCTCTTGATCTTCCTGCTTGGCCAGCACCAGGGCTTCGAAGCGGCGCTCCTGCTCCTTTCGGAGCGTGACGAGTGCCTGGTGCTGGCTCTGCTGAGCTGTGGCGAGGGCGTGGACCAAGTCCGCGAACGGGGAGGATTCCATGGAGCTGCAGGACTGGTGCTCCACCTTTCCCAGGTTTCGGCACCACTGTAGCGTGAATAATGTGTGGGTGGAGCACAGAGGACGGCAGGACAACGTTTGGAGGTAGAGAAGGCTTATTTATTTTCCCCAACTTTTCAGTCGAAGCAGCGTAAGCGCACACACACTCAGACACACACACTCTTCCTCTAATCCCGGGTCGCGCTCCCTCTGCTCTCTCTCAGCCTCCTTAAATAGGGAGCGGTTTACTGGGGAAAACACACACAAAACACAGGTTAATTACCGTCAGGTGTAGCGATTCTGCCACTCACCTTCCCTGGCTCCACCCTCCTGTCACAGACCGGCGCTTGACCACGCCCCCGCTGCCACACAGTGGTCTCCATTTATCACCTTCATTGTGTAAATCAGATGTTAAATCACAAATAACTTTAAATTCAAGGTTGTAACAGTGAAATATGTGAAAAAGTAAAAGTAAAAATATTTTGTTTATGTTGACGGTGATTGGTCACCATCAACATAAACATAAACCCACCAACATCCCAGAGTTGAAGCTGTTCTATACAGAGGAATGGGCTAAAATTCCTCCAAGCCAGTGTGCAGGACTGATCAACAGTTACTGGAAATGTTTAGTTGCAGTTATTTCTGCACAAGGGGGCCACACCAGATACTGAAAGCAAAGGTTCACTTACTTTTGCCACTCACAGATATGTAATATCGGATCATTTTCCTCAATAAATAAATAATCAAGTATCATATTTTTTCTCATTTGTTTAACTGGGGTTTTTTTTATCTACTTTTAGGACTTGCATGAAAATCTGATGTTGTTTTAGGTCATATTTATGCAGAAATATAGAAAATTCTAAAGGGTTCACAAACTTTCAAGCACCACTGTATATTAAAACTTTTACACCCTGTTTTAAATTTTATACACTGCCTCCTACCAATACTGTTTGCTCTCACTGTTTTATATCATTCAGTGATGTGCCTCAATGAAGCACAACTCGATGAAAAATAAACACACCACTGGCTTCACTGGTTCAACTCTCAGAAAAAAAGGCTCCCTTGAGAGTTCATTCAAAAGTTAGGTGTTTTAGGTGAAGAGGTTTTACTTGGACTGCTTTTAGCTTATTTACTTATTCACCTAGAACCTTCAGTGGTTTCCCTGAGGGACAAACCAGATAACCCCAGAGCATACCCAGTTAAACAGCTATGCTGTGATTTATTTTAAATGACAATGAGATGTCAGAGGTGAATGAGGGGTCTGGGTCTTTAATGTCATTCAGAACATAAAAATCTCAAGACTAAAGCATTCATTTACATGAACACATCCACATGTAGACACTTGAGTGCAGATGATGTCAGCATCAGGGCAGCACGGTGGTGTAGTGGTTAGCACTGTCGCCTCACAGCAAGAAGGTTCTGGGTTCAAGCCCAGTGGCTGACAGGGGCCTTTCTGTGTGGAGTTTGCATGTTCTCCCCGTGTCTGCGTGGGTTTCCTCAGGGTGCTCCGATTTCTCCCACAGTCCAAAGACATGCAGGTTAGGCTAATTGGTGGCTCGAAATTGACCGTAGGTGTGAGTGTGAATGGTTGTTTGTCTCTATGTGTCAGCCATGTGATGATTTGGCGACTTATCCAGGGTGTACCCTGCCTCTCACCTATAGATAGTTTTCACATGACGTCACAGAGTCGGGGATTCCCTAGTGGCGGCCATCTTGCAGGTCAAGCTTACCATATGGGTCACTGAGCACACATTGTAACGCGCGAGTACAAAGTCTTCAAAAGAACCCAAGCAGGCTATTTAAAGCTAGCAATGGTGCACACCTGTTGTATTCACGGCTGTCGTAATAGGTCAAATGATGAAGTCAAGCAGAGCTTTTATGGAATTCCCACTGTACGGGAGCACGAAGGTGAGCAAACAAAGAAACTCAGCATACAAAGGAGAAATCTATGGCTTGCGAGAATCAAGCGCAAGGATTATCAGCCTTCCAAACACAGCAAAGTCTGCTCCGATCATTTTATAAGTGGTAAGTTGTTTAAATAAACAATCAATTGTGTTTAAGTTTGTTTTTGTAAACCAAAACATCATGTGAACAATCTCTGGAGAATGCCTAACTGGAACCGTTGAGTGTATGTTTGCATTGTAATGTACACTTAATATCGCTCGTTTGTCACGTTTCTATTTGAAACTTTTCCCTTCACTCACGCAAGGGTCATTTTTTAAAAATATTTTAGGTCTATTCTGTATGCTTTGATTTATGTTTGGGATGCAAACAGTGCGCCTTTTGGCGGATGCCACCTGAATCGCGCAGATCCGATTTTTTTTTGGGGGGGGGGGGCGTTGGAGTGTCTGATTATAATTTCAAAGTAAATTCTGTATTAAAATTACTAAATAAGCAAATCCATTACAGTCCATGAATCAGGAAGTATAAGGATGAGAAAAAAACAGTTTAAATCGGAAAGCTGCGCACATTTGTGCAGCCCGAGCGGTGTGCAGGACTGCGCAAATGTGCGCAGCTTTCCGATTTAAACTGTTTTTTTCTCATCCTTATACTTCCTGTTTCATGGACTGTAACGGATTTTCTTATTTAGTAATTTTAATACAGAATTTACTTTGAAATTATAATCAGACACTCCAACGCCCCCCCTAAAAAAAAAAAATCGGATCTGCGCGATTCACCCGTGAAAAAGGCGGCATCCGACAAAAGGCGCACTGTGAATATATAAAGTTGTATATATCAGACAGCCTTTAAAGTTTGATGAAGTCAGTTTCAGGCTTGGGAGCAGGCTTTGGCAGTTTCAGGCTTTGGCAGCCCTGCATAGTCACTTGAAAATGCATCTTTGTCCACTTCGTAGGGGTCAATTCCCCCAATCAAGGCCAGTTTGGCTGCATACCATTGTCGTGAGATGTCGTCTAATGTATCTATATACTTCTGTTTGCTTGATTTTGCTGACATTGATCTTTATTTTAGAAAACTGACTATATAACTTCATAAATTCATCCGAGATAACGTAGCCGGTAATGGCGATGGTCCGTTTTGTTTGCCCCACAAGATGGCAGCTGGAGGGCGTTCCCCAGAATGCCGTGACGCCAGTGAAAACTATCTATAGTCAGCTGGGATAGGCTCCAGCTTGCCCGTGACCCTGCACAGGATAAGCGGTTACGGATAATGGATGCATGGATGGACGTCAGCATCATCTGAGAGACACAAAGTGTATCGATGGATGGTGCAGAGCCAAAAGGAAATGTTTTCATGTTTTCAGATTCAGGGCTGATTCATACATTTTCTGTAGTAGTAAAGACTTCTGAACTGATATGTTATATTTGTTACTTGAACAATAATGAAGGAACATGTGTCACATCCGTTGGTCATTTCTGGATTGTCTTAAGGTTATACAAACTTTGTTTTATACCTGATGTGTTGTGAAGAGGGAGTAATTTAAGATTTAGCTGATATCCTTCACTTGTGGTTGGTCTTGTCACTTTTGTCTGAGATGTGCAATATTAATCTCACGTATTTTATCAAGATAAATAAATCCTAATGCACTGTGTAATCCATGCTATTTTGTTTGTTCTTAAATGTGTATGTTAGAACAAGAAAACAGAGAAATGCCAATTGTACAACATCTGCACCCCTTCTGATATTAACACTTTAAGAAACCATTAGGGGACAGAAATTTATTTTATGAGAGACAGTGTTGGGAAAGATGTCACAGATTGTCCTAGATTGTCACAATAAGTTTAAATTGTCTACAGAAACATAGAACAGATGATGGTTTGGATGCCATGTGAGATATTCAACTTCCAAATCTCTGCATTTCAGCTGAAGTCATTACTGCTGTGATTTATTGCTTCATTTATTGAGCCATTAATACAACAGAAAAGCTGAATTCCAAATCAATCCCTACCTCCATTACTCACATTACATCATCTTCCTGCTCCCCTGGAGCCATTTGGGATTCAGTTATGAAAGACAGGGAGCAGAGGCGATTTAGTGTCTGTTGTGGCCCTAAGCAAACATTTTCAGGGGGCCCTTCTGACCAGTGTTCATCACCAGTATGTTATAAATAATCTGACACCAACGAAAAATGTATGAAACAAAAGTTTTTTAAATTCCAAATGTGAAAATACAATGGTAAAGAACAATAAAAACAATAAAAAAACAAAATAAATAAGCCCTCGGGCCCCGACTCTCGGGGGGCCCCTGGGCCAGGGGGCCCCAAGCAGTTGCCTGCCTTGCCTGTTCACAAGCTGCGCATCTGACAGGGAGCCATGGTGGGATTTGATACTTGCATGGCATTTGCACTATGTTTAGACGAACAGCAGGGGGCAGTATGACTGAGTAGACCACAATCTCTGAGTTCCACATCCCTCCAGACAGGTAATTGATTTGAAGAGTCTTACAGGGTGATGGAGCTCCTTATATTGTGCTGAAATGGTAGTAGCATTGTTGTATTCAAGACCAATGGTGCTTAGTTCTATTCTCATTGACAACACAAGGGGAAATCCATTAGCACATTTGAGGGTCCCCAGTACTACAGTTGAGAATCATGGGAATTAAGCCTGAAACCCCCAGCTTTAGCATCATAGCCAGTCAGGAGTTCTGCTAACTAGAGTCATGTCTCATTCATCTCATTATCTCTCGCCGCTTTATCCTGTCCTACAGGGTCACAGGCAAGCTGGAGCCTATCCCAGCTGACTACGGGCGAAAGGCAGCGTACACCCTGGACAAGTCGCCAGGTCATCACAGGGCTGACACATAGACACAGACAACCATTCACACCTACGGTCAATTTAGAGTCACTAGTTAACCTAACCTGCATGTCTTTGGACTGTGGGGGAAACCGGAGCAAACCCACATGGACACGGGGAGAACATGCAAACTCAGCACAGAAAGGCCCTCACCGGCCACGGGGCTCGAACTCGGACCTTCTTGCTGTGAGGCGAAAGCACTAACCACTACACCACCGTGCCATCCTCTAGAGTCATGTTTTATTGTTTATTGTTTTACTCACATAAAAATGATTATTTTTCTGTCTTGTAGTCACCTTAGTTTTGTTACGGTTACTGTAGGGCTGTGTGATATGGCAATATAATATTGATGTGATATAATTGATATCATGATCCATGCTTGAGATATTCTGCTGGTGCGAATCCCCCCCCCCAAAAAAAAAGTTTTAGTACAACCCCGATTCCAAAAAAGTTGGGACAAAGTACAAATTGTAAATAAAAACGGAATGCAATAATTTACAAATCCCAAAAACTGATATTGTATTCACAATAGAACATAGATAACATATCAAATGTCGAAAGTGAGACATTTTGAAATTTCATGCCAAATATTGGCTCATTTGAAATTTCATGACAGCAACACATCTCAAAAAAGTTGGGACAGGGGCAATAAGAGGCTGGAAAAGTTAAAGGTACAAAAAAGGAACAGCTGGAGGACCAAATTGCAACTCATTAGGTCAATTGGCAATAGGTCATTAACATGACTGGGTATAAAAAGAGCATCTTGGAGTGGCAGCGGCTCTCAGAAGTAAAGATGGGAAGAGGATCACCAATCCCCCTAATTCTGTGCCGACAAATAGTGGAGCAATATCAGAAAGGAGTTTGACAGTGTAAAATTGCAAAGAGTTTGAACATGTCATCATCTACAGTGCATAATATCATCAAAAGATTCAGAGAATCTGGAAGAATCTCTGTGCGTAAGGGTCAAGGCCGGAAAACCATACTGGGTGCCCGTGATCTTCGGGCCCTTAGACGGCACTGCATCACATACAGGCATGCTTCTGTATTGGAAATCACAAAATGGGCTCAGGAATATTTCCAGACAACATTATCTGTGAACACAATTCACTGTGCCATCCGCCGTTGCCAGCTAAAACTCTATAATTCAAAGAAGAAGCCGTATCTAAACATGATCCAGAAGTGCAGACGTCTTCTCTGGGCCAAGGCTCATTTAAAATGGACTGTGGCAAAGTGGAAAACTGTTCTGTGGTCAGACAAATCAAAATTTGAAGTTCTTTATGGAAATCAGGGACGCCGTGTCATTCGGACTAAAGAGGAGAAGGACGACCCAAGTTGTTATTAGCGCTCAGTTCAGAAGCCTGCATCTCTGATGGTATGGGGTTGCATTAGTGCGTGTGGCATGGGCAGCTTACACATCTGGAAAGATACCATCAATGCTGAAAGGTATATCCAGGTTCTAGAGCAACATATGCTCCCATCCAGATGACGTCTCTTTCAGGGAAGACCTTGCATTTTCCAACATGACAATGCCAAACCACATACTGCATCAATTACAGCATCATGGCTGCGTAGAAGAAGGGTCCGGGTACTGAACTGGCCAGCCTGCAGTCCAGATCTTTCACCCATAGAAAACATTTGGCGCATCATAAAACGGAAGATACGCCAAAAAAGACCTAAGACAGTTGAGCAACTAGAATCCTACATTAGACAAGAATGGGTTAACATTCCTATCCCTAAACTTGAGCAACTTGTCTCCTCAGTCCCCAGACATTTACAGACTGTTGTAAAGAGAAAAGGGGATGTCTCACAGTGGGAAACATGGCCTTGTCCCAACTTTTTTGAGATGTGTTGTTGTCATGAAATTTAAAATCACCTAATTTTTCTCTTTAAATGATACATTTTCTCAGTTTAAACATTTGATATGTCATCTATGGTCTATTCTGAATAAAATATGGAATTTTGAAACTTCCACATCGTTGCATTCCGTTTTTATTTACAATTTGTACTTTGTCCCAACTTTTTTGGAATCGGGGTTGTACATGGCTACTGGGAATTGTGACTTGACTGTATTGCAGGTATCAAGATATGCCCACCATTTTTTTAAATTAAGGTTTTATAAAAATTAACAAAATAAGTTATGTGGGATTGAAATGAAGAGTTTATGGTATAAATTTATACTTAACAGTAGGTTAGGTTAGTAGCTTAGGTTTTTTTTTTGCTCGTGACACGAATGCAGTGAAAAGCAAGCTGGGCAAGTCCTGCTGGATTTTAACAGGGCGCAGGAACTTCATACATTGACATAATAACATACTGTATTCCTAGACTGCACTGTAGATTACATGTAAAGGGTGTGTGCCATCCTTTTATGTTTATGGTATCATTAACACGCAGGCTCACAAGCCAAAATGATAAAATGCTACAGCAAGTTTACTGCATACACACGTCAGCTGTCTGGCTACTGCTCCTATTCATTAATAGGGTATCCCTGTACTTACTATACCCTGTGTATATACATGGTACACGTGCTGTTTTGAGGGTGAGCCTCACTTTGATTTGTATGACAGCAGCTGGATAGGTCGGAGAGAGATGTTGATCCTTGCAACGGCTCTGAAGAACATCTGCTTGAAATCCCCAGTCTTGGGAGCTAAGACTTATTATTAGGACTTGTTCACATGCAACTCACACAATCATTGTATCATTATCTCAGTCTATTAGACTCAAGAGCTCAGACTCATACATGTCAAGTTATATGGTTTCCCCATATTTTGAACGGGAAAATGCAATTTTTTGGCTAATATGGCATACACTGATTTTCATACAGGAAAATTACGTTTTGTATCAGAGATTTTTTTCGTTACTCCGAGAAAATTCTCTTAGCATCCACCATTTATTTTTTCAAACACACATGCCCAATGAAATGGAACTATTTTCGATTTATGTGGTTTTATAGTTGCATGTGGTTTTCTTGGTCATTTAAGTACATCGGCTCAGACTTCCCAGACTTCTACGACAGCTGCAGAAGTTATGTTCTGCCAATTTCTCATGGAACACAACATCCCCCCAACTGTGGCAGACCATTTTTTGCAGCTAGCGAAAAAAAAATGTTTCTCGATTAAAAGACTGCACAGGTAAGCATTTTTAAAAAAGTTTTTACTGTTTTCATGTAGGAAAGCTTCCTCCATTATCATGATAATTTAGGGAGGCGATACTGTGAGTCGCTGTTTATACAACGGCAGCTGTAGTTACCCGGTGATTTCTGGTTTCGTTTCCCTAAACATTTTAATTGCTGATAGACATTATATGTAGACACAGATGACTAACACTCGTTACTACCATCAGTCATCAGTAAACTAGAAAAGCATCGAAAGAAGAGTAATGGTGGTAACGACCATTGGTAACCTGTCTCTAAAATGTGTAGTAGGGGATGGAAGCAATTTAACACCATCTACATGTTTGCCATGCTCTGATTTTCTTTTATTGACCAGGAAAATTATAGATGTATATTGGGGAAAGGTCTTCGATGTAAAAACTGCTCTGGGTGTTGCCAGGTTTCCAATGCTGAAACAACTTTTTACTGCTTTGCTGTGCCTCCCACATAGCAACGCAGATAGTGAGAGGGCTTTTTCATTGGTTAGAAAAATTCATACTGAGTACAGAAAAAATATGGCTGCAGACACATTAACTGCATATCTGCAAATTAAAATGAACTGTGATGAGGAGCTACAACTGCTACCCAAGCAGTGATATTATAGCTAGTGCCAAATCTGCAACATCTTTATACAACAAAGAACACTCCAAAAAGGAATAAGATTTAAATTATTGTTATAAATTCAGTGGTCAAAATACTTTTTTCCAGTGTTCTGCAATATTGCAGAATGTCAAAATTTTGTTCTGCAATTTGGAAATATTTTCTGCAAATGCACAAGCCTCCACACTACACCCTTCTCAACCTAATAATGCCTATATTTACATCATATCTAGCTTTACAACTCATAGCATTACTGTAATTCTTTATTCTCTCACTCTATTTTTAATTTCAGTCTTCACAGATCCTTCTCTGCAGCAAAGTTATCATTCCATGATACCTCCACAGGTCTTTCATCTCCCTCGCCCTGACACTACGGGCTACTACAACTTGAAGTATACCAACTAATTCATAAATGTACTAGTTATCACACCCACACATTATCCTTCCACACAACATACTAATAAAAGGTATCACCACAATAAAAAATAGAACACAACTGTTCTTCAAGAAACAAAACATTAATTTTCATGTTACATGTCATGTTACATTTTGTCAAGATTAAGTTTCTAGCTTGAATAATAGATTGTTACCCAACATGTACTTCATTCACAGTGTTTGCATCTGAAACCTGTAGTTTTAAATTGAAAGCAAGGTTTCAATTCTACACTCTGTTACATCTTACAATGATGCAAAGAATTGATGCCATTAAGGAATAAAACCCAACTGGCAAATGGAAAGACGTTTGGGTTCATGGTGTTTGCCTGGCTTCTAAAGTGCAAGGTCATGAACTGAACTGAGAACTACTGCAGGGGCTTCACTCCTCTAAAGTAACAGAGAACTGGGTACAAACAAATCATGGCAGAACTGAGAGCTACAGAACTACTGAGAGCTACAGAACTGAACCTATGAGCTTTGTCTTACAGGGCAACTGTTTTACTTTGTGCTAGTCTGCACCACAGGCAAGACAGCACTAGTAAAAACAATAGAACATGTACACAAAACATGTATTAGTGTAACTTGGTATGAGAAAACAAAATATTCAAAAGTATCTATGAATAAAGGTAAAATACTGTTGCTGTCTTCAAAAGGGCTATAATATCAGTATAAGTTTGCATGATTCAACAATACAATATATACAAACCTACAGTATACAATTTACCAATATATACCGGTATGTATGCAAGATAAGAACAAGTCAGAGTCTTCGCTTTCGCTTTTTGTTGTCCCCCTCGCAGACGCACAATCTGTCGCTGTTGTTGTTGGAGTCACGCTGGCTGCCGGTGTCACGGTCAGACCATGACACCACCATGCATCTCCCAGAATTCAATGCAGCACAACAAACATGGCTCCCAAGAAGAGGATTGTTTCTTTGGGGCAAGAGTCCAACAAAAACGGCAAGAAAACAAAGATGATTTTGTCATATCTTGGCAAAACCGGTGTCATGGTCTGAATTTACCACCAGTCTGAATTTACCAGGCAAATTTATACTGTAGCAGCCATGGTCTAACCTTACCACAGTATAAATTTACCAACTTGGTATAATTGGGCCTAGTCTGAATTTACCAGCCTAATATGAGATTTATGTTCATGTTCATACTTGAATTATTTACACTTTATCTTGATGAATACAGTTTCCCCCCCAACACACACACACACACACACACACACACACACACATACATACATCTCATCGTTCATTAACACACTGAACTCAGGGACCGCACATCTCACTTTACCTAGTTCATTAACGCACTGAACTCAGGGACCGCACATCTCACTTTACCTCACTCATTTGCACTATTCCGCACTACCTCACCTTAACAGCTGCTAGTTTGTTTATACTGCTTATTTCATGTTTCATGTTTACCTGCTATACCTCAAGTGCCCTTGACTGTTTGGTTATTTGTACCAATTTATATATGTGTGTGTGTGTGTGTGTGTGTGTGTTTAGTCTAGTTCATATCTAGTGTTTATATTGTTTATATTGTCTGAGTGTTTAGTCTGTCTTGTTCTTATCTAGTGTTTATACTGTTTATTTATACTGTTTATATTGTTTGAGTGTTTAGTCTATGTCTAGTTCCTATCTAGAGTGTTTATACTGTTTATATTGTTTGTTTTTTTCAATTATTCTATTTTTATTTATTGCATTGCCAGTTTGCACCGTGGGTCAGAGAGGACTGATATTTCATCTGTGCTGTATGTCAAGCATGTATAGCATATTTGACAAAGTTGACTTGACTTGACTATTGATTTAAGTAAGACTCCTCATGATTATAATAATTTAGTTATTCTGTCAAATTTACCAACTTGGTATAATTAGACTGCTGTCATTGGGCCTAGTCAGAATTTACCAGCCCAATATGATAGGAGATTTATGATCATACTTGATCCAGAAATAAATTATTTTCACTTTATTTTCATGAATGAATGAATGACCCGTGTTTTAGTTCCAGTTTATGCACTAAGTAGGCTGATCAGGACCAGCCAGCAGCCAGGAATGATGAACTTTGTTTCCTCGTCCATATTCAACAGCTTGTCTACTGATAATCAAATCTCACAATTGTAGTCACAATTCGTGTTCTATTAGTCTGCAAATGTGTTGAAATGCTCGGTACAAAATCGCAGCAAGAAATGGTAAATTTAGACTTCCCAGAAGTTGACCGAGAAAAAAATCAGTCTGCGCATGCGCATGGTAAATTTATACCAGCGGAAACTGCCGAACACTGCCGAGGTAGTTGTTGGCTCCTCCCATTATGTAAATATTGCTCAACTTTGACCTGGAAAACGGCGTCAGGTTCGCGCGGCGCAGGTTTCAGTTTATTTACAGCGCCGTGAGTTTGCTCAGTTGAGAACCATTGAATCACGAGCCTGATTTTTCATTCTGCAAAATTGCAGGTAGTTTAATTTTTCTTCTGCAATCTTGAAAATTATTCTGCAAAATGCAGACCAGACCCTTCAGGATTTCGCGATGTTGTGATTTGCAACTTCAACGCAAATTCAACCAATCCCCGCGAATTCAGGGCGGTGTTGCAATTATATCCAATCACCGCAACCTTCCCGCAAATTTGACCAATCGTTGGCATCGTCTTGAGGTGACGTCGACAAACTACCTTCCGCCGTGTATACGTTCAAGAGAAGCAGCATGCGCGAGTCAGTGTTTATGTAGGCTTAAATTCTGTTACTGAAAGTGTGTTATGTTTACAGTGAAGGACTGTGTGCACTTTACATTATTTTGTTTCACTTAATACAAGAAATTAATGGATGCCAACATTTTTGCCAAAATGGTATTTTATTTTTCATTGTTTAGGCAGCTTCAGCATCATACTGTGAGATTCTGTTCAAATTGTTTTTTTTCTTCTATGAAGCCTGAGCCATTTATTTTATTAGTTTATTGTTAGGTTCAACCCAGTTAGAAGGTCAATCGGTCAACTTATTTCTCGGGACCCCCGCCCTCGTACCACCTGCAGAATTCTGGGACGGAACACCGCAAAAAAACAAAGAACCAGAGATCGGTTTAACTACTGTTTATTCACAGTATTCTCGCCAAAGATGAAAGATTACAAACACCTTTTATAACAAATCATAATCTCTCCAAACGGCTATTGTGTCTGTCAAATGTGTGTGTGTGTGTGTGTGTGTGTGTGTGACCTCAGAGAGGGGTGTGTGTGTGTGAGTGAGTGACATCATTTTGATATCTGTGTCTATGTGCTAGGTCAGCAAATCACATCTTAATTCCATATGTATGTGTGTGAAAGAAACCTTCAATCATAAGCAAAATAATATTTCAGCAATTTCATTTACGCACGTCAAAGCGTGCGAGATGTTTTTACGACAATGTTTTAAACAAAGACTATGTTTGGTCTAACAAAGAAGTGTTCTTCTCCACTGGACGAAGGTCAGGCTACACAGGAACAGTTTAAAATCACTGCCATAGTATATGCAATAGTCCAAAATAATAAAGGATCTTAAAAAGCTCTAAAATATAAAGTCTTAACTCTTTGTTCAGCAATAAGGCTACCATTACATCCAACATTAAAGTGTGTGTGGGTCGATCTGACATCAAAACAGACCTTGGCGTCGTTCAGACACATCTCTGATCAAAAATACACATTTCATAAACAAAATGTTCCCAAACAATGTCCAGCCGAGACAGAAGGTCATTTTTAACTGAACCTTAAGTTTAACTGAACCTTAAGTTAATCCTTAATTTTGTCACCATTTTAATAAATTACTGCCTTCTTGGTCAAGAATAATACTTATATAAACCTAACATTGATAATTATTGTTTAATTTAGTCTTCAGGAGAGACTGCCTGCACACACTACTAGTATTAATAGTTTTTTTTTTCTTACATGAAAGCTGAGGCATTTATATTCTAATTTAAGGTAACTTCTTGTTGTGCTGTGAGGTTCTACGCACTTTAACTTTTGAACCAACAGGTGCATTTGGATAAGTAAAGCCTATTTTTCTGCATTTTTGTACTCCTGGTAGTCTTTTATATTGGTAAAGTCGTTTATAGGACCATTTCTCAGTGTCTTTTGTTCTTTTAATCAATAGTTTTTCAGTAATAACTTAATATTTAACATATCACTCAATTTTAATCACAAAAAGAGAAAATCGCAACAATTTATCGCAACTTTCACTTCCTCCCGCAATGTAATCGCAACAAAAACCTAAAAAACACCGCAACTTTCATCGCAATTTTTTGGAAAGCCCCCCGCAACATCAGACATTTTAGCCCGCAACAATCACAAAAAAGGCCCGCAAAATCCTGGGGGGACTGGCAGACGGGTATTTCGAACACTGAAATTACTGGGAAGATTTTCAGTTTAACTTCATAATTTACATCAATAATTCTTGTATTACTGATACAAGGTATATTAAATAATTAAGTTTATAGTTCAGTCATTCTCTTTAGTAGATAATTGTTTACTTGACTGTACATAAAGTCCTTTTTAATTTAGTTGTTTTTTCTGGGATCTAAAATTTATTTTTATTCAGTACATGCTTATTTGATCCCTTTAACTTGATGCAGTGTGATAAATATGCCTATTACAGTAGGAGTGTATAATGTGGAATAAAACAATCGGTGCATGCTTTGGATTATATATTGGAATTTTTTCTCATGTATAAGGGTGTATGTAAGGGAAAAGTACAGATTTTGTAAGGGCATGGGTAACTAAAGGTTGACATGTATGCAGACTGCAGTTACTGACTTTATATTATAGACATGCAACTCCTGCAGTCTTGATTTACAGTTATCTCGGTATTAAGCTCGGTCTTAAGTGACCACTTACGTACATTACCTCAGTTTACCTGGGTATGTTCACTGTCTTATATGTACATTGAATGTCCTGAGCAGGAGCTCAGATTGCAGTTGCTAAAATAGTAGTAATCTATTGATATAATGTGTTTTGTGGTCAGTGTACTACACTGTAGTGTGTCATGTGGTCATGCATTATATGACAATGCAACTTTCATAAATATTACCATATATCAGTTGTAATTATATACTACGCATATAGCTGCACTCTGACTATCATTTTCAGTGACAAGTAAAATGTTTTTGAAAATTCCTACTTTTAAAACAATTTTCTTGAATAAATTTCATTTACAACATGTCTCGGACAGCTCAAAATGCATCTCCAGACAGTTAAAAACCACAAAGCTTCCGGGGGCCTCTGGTGACCCCCGGCCTTACTGGGTTAATGCCCCCTTCCCATTTTCCTGGATCTGCCCCTGTTCTGAGCTACAAATACAAACTCTGGAAGCAGATTTTGTTTTTCATCTGCTTTTCTCCATACAATTTTGTTGCAAGAGCTTACTGACAAGATTCCACAATTTCTTCAGCCTTTGACTTCAGCAAGGTGTCCGTAAACCTGCTGAAACTGTCCAAACTATAAACATGGACAACATGGACTACACTTCCCATATACTCACAGTGCCCTCTGTCTTCCGACTACTGAATCCAGCTGTCTCTCATCAGTCCAATTAGTCCACCTGCCTATATAAACCTCTCTCTCACACACCATTCCAAAGTGAAGTATTGTTCTGCCTTTATCAGTTCATAACAAGCCTTGTTGGTTCCTGACTGATTCTTGTTCTTCTGACTCGTTTCCCTGTTTACACTCTGTCTATTCTCTTTAATGCTGTTTGCCGATCGCCTGACCCTTGCTAGTTCTACGACTCTGTTTCTCATCTCGTTTTAGCTCTAACACTCTCTGCTCCTTGTCCTTCTGCGAATACATCTGTAAGTGCTTGCACTCTGACAGAAGGTCACTGAGCTGTTATTTTGCAATTGTATATTAATGAGCAGTTTTCAGGTTCCCTGAGTGTTTAATTTTTAAAAGTGCACTGGGAGAGAGAAGAAGAAAGGCACACCTTCATTAGCTAGTGAGCTAGTGTGTATAATCTTACCAAAATAAACTATTTGCACATCTTGATCTTTTGATAGATTTTATCTAATGACCTTTAGTTGATAATGACATCAGTTTGGTGTTGAAGTCACACTACTGAATAAAAGTTAATTTGGAATCGTGTGTGCGCGCGTGCGCTGGTGTGAACTAGTTAGCTTCGTTTGGAGAAACTCACTTATTTTTCTCCTGATAGCCACCATTAGGTACTGAAGTGAGCCACGGCAAAACAGAATGCCACAACAGGTAAGACATTTCTGATAAAATGCGTTTTCTAGGGCTGTAATAACTAATCAATAAAAATGATCATAATAAATAGTTGGTAACAAGTTTCATTATCGATTAGTTGAACTGCATTATCTCATCTCAACACCAGGCAATGCCCGATTTGCCCGACCAAGACATTTGGGCAAAAATATTTTAGCGAGTTATGCCTATTTGGGCGCACCTACGGTCGGCTTCTTTCAAATGATTTTCGAGCGAGTATATTACAAAAAACAAGACGTATTCTTCCACAGTCTGAAGTTATCTCAGATCATTATCTCATCTCATTCAAACTGTCTGAGTAATAATATATGCACCTCACCACGCTACTGTATTAAATGTACTGTACATTCACGTCAACTACTGCACAGAGCTTTATAAATGATCTCCCAGAGTTATCAACTTTTGATTGGGTCACTGTCAGCCCCTGCAGAACTTGATCAGGCAACTGAATGCTAAGAGTCAACATTCTGCCATACCTTAGATAATGTAGCTCCTCTTAAAAGGAAAATAGTCAGAGACAAAAAATTAGCATACTGGTATAATGATGACACTCGCACATTAAAACAGACCACTTGAAAATTGGAACATAAATAGCATCAAAGAAAGTTGGTAGTGTTCAAATTAGCGTGGAAGGAGAGCTTCCTGAAGTATAGAAAAGCTCTTAGTGCTGCTAGATCAACATATATCTCCTCCCTAATAGAAGATAACAAAAATAATCTTAGATTCCTATTTAATACTGGAGCAAAATTAACCAGGAATACGTCCACTATACACATGCATACCTGTAGTATGTAGTAGCAACAATTTCATTAACTTTTTTAATGACAAAATTGAGAATATCCGGCAAAAAAATTCAAAATACTAATTTAAGGTCAGACAATGTAAGTGACCCTGTAGTTAACAATATAACTATCAGATCATTGATTAGAATGTTTTACTCCCCTAAAAGAAACTGAATTGCTTTCATTAATCTCGGCATCAAAAGCCTCAACTTATATACCCGATCCCTTACCTACACGTCTATTCAAACAGATAATACCTGAAGTAATTGAACCGCTTCTAAAAATAATAAATTCTTCTCTTAGGCTTGGCTATGTACCCAAATCCTTTAAATTAGCAGTTATCAAACCCCTGATTAAAAAACCTGACCTTGATCCCTGTCAGCTGTCCAATTATCGGTCAATATCAAACCTCCCCTTTATCTCCAAGATCCTTGAAAAAGCTGTGGCACAGCAGTTATGCTCCTATTTACATAGGAATAACATCCATGAAATGTATCGGTCAGGATTTAGACCTAATCATAGCACAGAGACAGCTTTGGTTAAAGCAGTAAACGACCTACTGTTGGCGTCTGATCAGAGCTGTGTCTTGCTGCTTGTGTTGCTTGACCTTACTGCAGCGTTTGATACGATTGATCATTCCATTCTTCTGGATAGACTAGAAAATGTTGTGGGAGTTAAGGGAACGGCTCTCTCCTGGCTCAGCTCTTATTTAACTGATCGCTATCATTATGTTGATATAAATGGTGATATTTCTAGATGTACTGAGGTAAAGTTTGGTGTTCCACAAGGTTCTGTCTTGGCTCCACTGCAGTTTTCTTTATATATGTTACCTCTGGGTGGTAATATTCGTAAACATTGTATTAGTTTCCACTGTTATGCTGATGACACACAGTTGTATGTTTCTGCAAAACCTGATGAGACATCAGCTTTATAGAATTGAGGAATGTGTAAAGGACAGACACTGGATGCTTATTAACTTCCTTCTGCTTAACTCCGACAAGACTGAAGTACTTGTACTAGGACCACATGCAGCTAGAAGTAAGTTCCCTGATTACATAGTAATTCTGAATGGCCTTTCTGTTTCTTCGTGTGCAACAGTAAAAGACCTCTGAGTGATTATTGACCACAGTCTTTCATTCAAAACTCACATTGATAACATTACCTGGATAGCTTTCTTTCATCTCAGAAATATTGCTAAGATAAGAAATTTAATGTCACTACATGATGTGGAAAAACTACGTAGTTCATGCTTTCATTACCTCCACGTTGGATTATTGTAATGTTGGTCCTCTATGACCCGCTACACCTACTTAGATCAAAAGGTGCAGGCTATCTGCTGGTACCTCATATAGTGAAGGCTACATCAGGGGGCAGAGCCTTTTCTTGCAAAGCCCCACAGTTATGGAACAGCCTTCCAAGTAGTGTTCAGGAATCAGACACAGTCTCAGTGTTTAAGTCTAGGCTGAAAACATATGTTTAGCCAAGCCTTTTGTTAATGGTGTTTATGAGGTAAAGGTGTAGATCTGGAGGGTCCTCAGACATAGTTTTGGTAAACTGGGATGTATGGATGCTGTCAGTCCCCACTCGCTTGCTCACTCGAGTTTGATGGTGTAGTGACTGGCTGCTTTATGTCCTGGGGCTCCCTCATGCCTGTTACCTTCTGGCTTTCCCCTTTTAGTTATGCTGTCATAGTTAGTTGCCGGAGTCCCTGCTTGTACTCAGTGCAATATGTATACTGTTCCTACTTATTCAAGTGACATTGGGCATACCTAACTACAACCCCAATTCCAAAAAAGTTGGGACAAAGTACAAATTGTAAATAAAAACAGAATGCAATAATTTAAAAAATCTCAAAAACTGATATTGTATTCACAATAGAACATAGACAACATATCAAATGTCGAAAGTGAGACATTTTGAAATTTAATGCCAAATATTGGCTCATTTGAAGTTTCATGACAGCAACACATCTCAAAAAAGTTGGGACAGGGGCAATAAGAGGCTGGAAAAGTTAAAGGTACAAAAAAGGAACAGCTGGAGGACCAAATTGCAACTCATTAGGTCAATTGGCAATAGCTCATTAACATGACTGGGTATAAAAAGAGCATCTTGGAGTGGCAGCGGCTCTCAGAAGTAAAGATGGGAAGAAGATCACCAATCCCCTTAATTCTGCGCCGACAAATAGTGGAGCAATATCAGAAAGGAGTTCAACAGTGTAAAATTGCAAAGAGTTTGAACATATCATCATCTACAGTGCATAATATCATCAAAAGATTCAAAGAATCTGGAAGAATCTCTGTGCATAAGGGTCAAGGCCGGAAAACCAAACTGGGTGCCCGTGATCTTCGGGCCCTTAGACAGCACTGCATCACATACAGGCATGCTTCTGTATTGGAAATCACATAATGAGCTCAGGAATATTTCCAGAGAACATTATCTGTGAACACAATTCACCGTGCCATCTGCCGTTGCCAGTTAAAACTCTGTAGTTCAAAGAAGAAGCCATATCTAAACATGATCCAGAAGCGCAGACATCTTCTCTGGGCCAAGGCTCATTTAAAATGGACTGTGGCAAAGTAGAAAACTGTTCCGTGGTCAGACGAATCAAAGTTTGAAGTTCTTTATGGAAATCAGGGACGCCATGTCATTTGGACTAAAGAGGAGAAGGACGACCCAAGTTGTTATCAGCGCTCAGTTCAGAAGCCTGCATATCTGATAGTATGGGGTTGCATTCGTGCTTGTTGCATGGGCAGCTTACACATCTAGAAAGACACCATCAGTGCTGAAAGGTATATCCAAGTTCTAGAGCAACATATGCTCCCATCCAGACGACGTCTCTTTCAGGGAAGACCTTGCATTTTCCAACATGACGATGCCAAACCACATACTGCATCAATTACAGCATCATGGCTGCATAGAAGAAGGGTCCGGGTACTGAACTGGCCAGCCTGCAGTCCAGATCTTTCACCCATAGAAAACATTTGGTGCATCATAAAACGGAAGATACGACAAAAAAGACCTAAGACAGTTGAGCAACTAGAATCCTACATTAGACAAGACTGGGTTAACATTCCTATCCCTAAACTTGAGCAACTTGTCTCCTCAGTCCCCAGACGTTTACAGACTGTTGTAAAGAGAAAAGGGGATGTCTCACAGTGGTAAACATGGCCTTGTCCCAACTTTTTTGAGATGTGTTGTTGTCATGAAATTTACAATCACCTAATTTTTCTCTTTAAATGATACATTTTCTCAGTTTAAACATTTGATATGTCATCTATGTTCTATTCTGAATAAAATATGGAATTTTGAAACTTCCACATCATTGCATTCCATTTTTATTTACAATTTGTACTTTGTCCCAACTTTTTTGGAATCAGGGTTGTACCTAACAACTTGTGTTTTCTCTCTCCTATCCCCCCCCCCAAAAAAAAAATCTGTCCGTCTGAGTTACATGTCGGTCCTGGGATCGAGATGTTGGCCTCTTCTGCTCCTCGGACCTGCCTGGTTCATCCTGGTGCCCTGTGTCTGGTTGGAGTCTCATCGCATCGCTCCTCTGGAGGGCGGCCCCATGTGGATAGTTGGGGGTCGCACCTGGAGGACACTTTGGACTCTTGCAGTGGTGTTTTTGTGGCTGGGGACTGCAGTTGATTTGCTGACTTTAGGACTGCAGTTGACTTGCTGACTTTGGGACTGCGGTTGTCGTGAACGGTTTTGCACTCGGGTTTCCATTGGTGGGGGGTTTATAGCATCAATGAAGCTGACTTTGTTAGGACTGTTAATGTTAGTCATGTTGTCTGTTGTTGCCCAGATGGGGATGGGTTCCCTTTTGAGTCTGGTTCCTCTCGAGGTTTCTTCCTTGTGTCGTCTGAGGGAGTTTTTCCTTGCCACCATCGCCACTGGCATGCTAGTTGGGGATAAAATTAGCTCATATTTTAAGTTGTTCAAATTCTGTAAAGCTGCTTTGTGACAATGTTTATTGTTAAAAGCGCTATACAAATAAACTTGACTTGATGTATTAACCAGCATCCTTGCCTCCCCTGTGATCATTTTTGGTTTTTTTCTTCCCAATTTGTAACTGCGAATCTGATTGGCTTGCTTCAGACGCGTGTGCACTCTTGTGTAAATGTTCTAAAAGTGGTGCATATAGTGTTTCCCAATCCCCTATCAAATAGCATCTGTGACTGGGGATTCTCAGCAGTCACAAGAATCAAAAGTGACTGGAGATCGTGCATGTGCACACACAGAGAGAGAAAGAAAGATACTTTTGTGGGTAATTATACGGATCTGTGATGCCTGCTGGAAGAGAAGACCAGGGAGGATTGGGAATCAAGTGGCAGTCGTTTGTTTACACCTGATACCAAAACCTGCAGCGTCCTTGCAACCATCGTAAAGACGTGGCCAAAAAGCTCAGAAGCTCTTTATTTACCCTGGCAAAAATGATACAGGATTTATCTTGTAGTGTCCTGATCCCCAGATCTTTAACCCAGCCACATATTAAAAAGTTGCACTCCTCCATGTTCGCCCAGGTTTTCATCTGTGTGTCCATGTAGAATGACATCTGCAGCACCAGACAGTTTGAGATGTTGGGGGAAATTAATGGATGGATAATTTTCCAACTCCTAATGAATGAATAACTTTTTTAATTAAACACGATAAGTTGATCAGCAGAGCTGGTGGGGCCGTGCATGTACAGATAGAAATAATTACAAATACAAAAGACTGAAATATATATGCCACCTTTTGAAAAAAACCCAAATCTTAAAATATGTTGATTATCTGTTAACTATCTTCACATTAAGTTAATTAATAGTACGTGTAACTATTTGTATTTAGTAATGGCTACAATATGATCAAATTTTAGTCTACTAATGTCAAGGTGGTAAGTTTTTTTTTTTTTCATAGGAAAAATCCTTCTTTGTTAGTGTGTAAGGATCTATTCCACTGAGTGCTTTCTATAGCCACTTCTTTTGAGTGTACTTCTTGGTTTTAATAACCTGCTTATTTGCAGTACACAGACATGGCAATAAGTTCTTGTGTTAATGGACCAGACTCCACTTTTGGCTCATTAATCCCTTTTGACTGAGAATGACCTGCATGCATGGTTTGGCTTCTGGCACGTCCATACAGTTTTAAATACAATACCTACAATTTATTTTTTTTAATTGCATTTATTTAAATTCTCATCTGTAACAGGGAGTGGTGTTGTATCCCATTAATGCACTTTACAATAGATTATTAAATTCTAATATAATAGATGAGCCAAAATAATTGGACATCTTTTTTAATAGGCCCTGACTCGGTACAAGTATGGTATGAATAGGTGGGCCTTAAAGCAGAAAAGGTTGAGAACCCCTGCTCTACAGGGCCCAGCTCTTGATGCATATAATGCAGAGAGGGTAGTCCACCTATGGTGGATGGAGGGACAGCGTGAATGACACCCACAATTTGCAGAGGTTGCACAGGAAGCTGATGTAGATGAAGGCACATTGTTTAATTTCCTCCTAAATGCGATGGGAAACTGAATAAGACAGTACTGCAGTACAGATTCCTGTCTTATGTTTTTAGTTTGAAAATTTATCTTTGCAACATTGCTAGTCATTGTTATAGGCAAAACAAAGTGTGCTTTGTGTCCTAAATTCTATATAAAAAGATTTATGTACTGTAAGCAAGTCTTGCATACTGTATGATTTTATGATTCATGTTTTCAGGACTTGTCTGGTTCTGTTGCAGAAAATTTAAATGTACTTTTGTCTAACTCAATTATACCCCTAGAAAATATCAGTACTGCCTTGAACCGTGTACTTGCAAACTTGCTGAAATACCGCAAAATTTTAGGGCAAAAGGAAATACAAGGGGGGCAAAAAAAATGAGGCCATTTGCTCTGCAGGGCAAAAGGTATCAAAAGTTAATGTTGAGGCCTGATTATGAAGCACACTAGCATGCACTATACATCTTCATAAAAACACATTTGACCCAAAAGGCAGAGCAGAAAAAAACTGTCTGACCTTCATGTGACTTTTGTAACCTTCATGTACTATCAAATGTTGTAATTACATTGTTCCGAGCACAAAAATGATAGTCATAATTACTAGATGGAAACTTTTCTCTGATACCTATGTTACTGAGTAGGGGATGGCACTAGCAAACATGGCGTAAGGTAAGGCATCAATAGATGGTAAGAATTTTTCATTTCATTTATTTCATACTATCATGTTGTACATTAAATGTTTGTCTGACAATGCTTCAGTAAAATCCATTTCAAAAACACACTCACTGGCCCCTTTAATAGGGACTTTGATTCTAAGATTCCTGTTTGTGGCTGCAGGAGTGGAACCCAATGTGGTGTTCTCCTGTTGCATGCTGAGATGCTTTTCTGCTCACTGTGGTTGTAAAGAGTGATTTATGAGTTACTATAACCTTCCTGGCAGCTTGTACCAATCTGGCCATTTTCCTCTGCCCTCTTCTCAACAAGGTGTTTGTTTCCACCCACAGAACTGTTGCTCACTCAGTTTTGTTTTTCTCACCATTCTGTGTAAACTGAGACGTGTGTGCATGCGTGAGTGTGAACCCCAGGAGATCAGCGGTTTCTGAAATGCTCAAACTAACACCCATGCTACAGTGAAAGTCACAAAGATCACAATTTTTCCCATTCTGATGTTTGATGTGAACATTAACTGAAGGTCTTGATTTGTATCTGCATGATTGTGTCGTGCTGCTGTCAAGGGATTGGCTGATTAGAGAACTGCATCCAATACAGCACCCTATTATTGTGATGACAATTACAGTTACTGTGATTAAATGCACAGCAAGCATGTGGTGGAATCAGGGCTTTGAACCAGAATTTTTTTCCTATTGGTTCGTTCCGAACAGAAACGGAATTTTAACGTTTCCGGTTTTGGGTTCCACCATTAAATAGACGTTCCCGAACCGGTTAGAACAAAAAAAATTTGTTACCGGAACGGTTAATTACGTTCCCTGTCAGCGGTTTAACAAATGGCTATAAAGTTATGTCTCTGTCTCATCCAGCTTAAGCCAAATGTAGGCTAATTCTATTACAACCTTCATTAAATAAGACAAGAAATAATTCAAAACAATTATTATTTCAAATGTTGGCGATTTGGATTCTCAGTATGTCTTCCCATCTACACAAACAGAAAAAGTGCCAAAAATGAAAAATAATTCGTTTAGTGTGTTACCAAAGGCTAGTCAGGCCCTATAGACCCTTTTCACGTGACGTCATGACAAACGCGGCCGCCATTTTGGACATGTACTACCAGTAGTTTACCACAGCCAGCATTGAGGAACGGCAGCAAAGAAAGTGTTTATTTTCAGCAAGACTTCCATCATGCCACTATATTGTTGTGCACCTGGATGTAGTAACCATCAACAAACAAGGCAAGGGTTATCATTTTATCGGATCCCGACGGAGAAGATGGATAGCGGCCATAAACAGGAAAGATTGGCAGCCCTCGGCATACCAGCGCTTGTGTAGTGACCACTTTGTTGGAGGTAAGATGAATAAAATTAGCCAGAAAAGGCATTACATTGCTGTTAACATTCTGTGGCGGCGAGTGTGTAACCAAATAGGCTAAAATAACCCATTGTAACCTCTTTGTTCTTCTGTAGTAGCTATTAGCTAACAACATTAGCTAGCGTTGTGTTCCTTTGCTGTTGGTAGACTGTAGGACAGATCAGAGGCAGTGTCCTACAAACAGCGCTTAATTTGAGGGGGAGCAAGCCGGAGCGCGCTCCGGAACCTCAGGTGTTGGCTCCGGCAGCTATTTACACTGGATCCGGTGATCCGACCCCTCTTTTGACTATGTAACAAAAAAAAAAAACAAATAATTAAATAAAAAAATGCAAGTTTATTTAGTGTTAATGTCTGATTTTGATATCTGTCTTGTTGGTGATTTCTCTCATGAAACGACATCCACAAAATATCTGCAGATGAACTTAATTTGTAGTGTTATTACAAAACATGCCCAGAAGGGCAGCGCAGCGCCGCGCCCCCCTCCCCCCCCCTTTTTTTCCGCACCGGAGCCGCTCATCCTCTGCGCTCCGGGACCTCCCACTTTACAAATTAAGCACTGCCTACAAATAAGTGTTCAAAACAAGAGGAACATGTATTTGTCTCTTAAATCCAGGCCGTTCCCTGTAATCTGTAACAACGGTTGGAGAAAGTAACGCAAATAGTAAGTGCACAAACCGTAGAAGGTAAACTGTACACAGCGCCAGGGCAGTGTGATGGTATGTCTACTTTTAGATTGTGTTAGCTTATCAATGAACACACTCGTCACTCGACGAGTTTCACGTCTTTACGACGGATACTTAAATGTGTGTTAGGTATTATTGTTGCAGTCTAAGCAGTCATTGTAGCAGCTAGATGAGCAAGAACCAAAAGGGTCTGTGCCATAAACCGTTATTTCTGTACGGCGTTGCTAATGTGTCGTTACTGTTGTTATTTCTCTCTCTGCTCGCCCTGTAAATGCCCTACGTCGCTGGATAGCGAAGGTATTTTCTGCATCTCGCTCCTTTTTCTTGTATGTTCTCCGTTTGTCGCCTTCCTCGCATTCAAACCAATTCGAGCTGAAGTCCGCTACATGTCCAAAATGGTGGTCGCGTTTACGAAGGTCACGTGACTGAAAAGGGTCTATAGAGGGCTACCGCATGACGTCACCGCGCCGCGCGATTTTGTTAGGCACCATATTGGAAGACCAAGTACACATCTATGCAAGTACATACATTCATAAAACAAACTACACCTGAAATGTAGCCAGGGCCGGTTCTGCCCTAATCTGGACCCGGGTGCAACATCGCACAACCCCCCCCCCCCCCCCCAAAAAAAAAAAAAAACACCAGTCTAAATCAGGACAACCATCACATAACTATAACTATAAACATTTTATATCAACTATTTTAACTAAATGGGCTATAATAAATAAGCCTGCAGGCAGCCACGGCGGGCTGCCTCAGAAAACTAACCATTCAATGACACAACTGAAAGCCTGCAGCCACGGCGGGCTGCCTTAAAAAGTAACCATTTGTCCTACCTTAAAACTCGTTTTGCATTTTCTGCCTCCTTTTTTGTATTTTCGACCCTCCATTTATTTTCTTTCCTTTTCTGAAAACCCGATTTGTGTCCAGACATTTTGTTCTGCTACCAACGAACTAACTCGTCAGGTCTCGTCTCTCGAGCCCGCGATGATTCCCGTGGGAAGGGCAACAACTGATACATTTTTACAAACAGCCAATAGGGAGGTTGCATCGTTCAGGCTCTTCTTTGCTCAGACACTCAGTAATGGAGACGTGATAGTAGTCCACCTTCCCGCGCTCTCCATTCGGTCAGCGAACGTCACACAGGAAGTGAACCCCAGCGGGTCATAGAAACTTGCGCAGGAGAAGAATGGCTTTTTTATTTGTAGGCTACGGAAACTTTGAGGAATGAAATAAAAACCGGTATTAACCGGTTACCATTATTTTTAATAAGGGTTTCTGTTCCGGAACATAAAAAATAATAAAGTTTCTGGTTTCGTTTCTGTTCCATGTGAAATAGAAAAAGTTCCCGGTTTTCGTTCCTTGAACCGGTTCAAAGCCCTGGATGGAATGTACGTCAGTAACTTGCTCACTAATTCTGCCAGCTAGGATTAACTTTACTGAAATAAGAAAGAGAGAATATTGAAAGGGCTAAATGTTGTATGAAATTAACTCACTTCCTCCTTTGGACATCGGAAATGTCCACACAATTATTTTCATGCTTATAAAGATTAAACATGCATAAATTGAATAATATAAGCATTCAAAGGAGTATAATCATTTCATCTTGATTAGGACGAAATAAAAAAAAATCCTCTAAAGCAGGAGTTGAAACAATAGTCCTGTTGGATTTCCGTAAAACAGCAAAAATATCGACATAATGATCAGAAATATCAAATTGTAACACTCGGCATATTAATTTTTTGGCTGTTACGTTAAACGCACAAGCAGTTCTTTGGAATGAAAGCAATACGTAGCAAACACAAACAGAATTTTCGTGAACAGTTTGTCAGGACATAGAAGAGGTTGTATACAGATGAAATATACTAATGATAGCACTAATTATATTACCGTCACCCTACAGTCACAACACTCAGGAAGATGCGCAGCAAACAGTTCAGGGTGACATCACACCAGGTACCCAAAACCACCTCAACGGAAAATCTAGTCCATATCCCGATGTATTAAACAAGAGTCCACAATTCGTAAATCCCGGAAACAGCAGGCCAATGTGCTCCTGCGCACATCGGGCAGCAATGGAAAAAATATAATCCACAATTCAGGAAAAAGTTAAAAAAAAAAAAAACTATCACCAGCTAAGGTATACCCAGCCAAATATTATAATCTCACCAGATCTGTGGTGAACGCCACACCTGTTTGGGATGGAATGTTCCCTCGCATCCACTCATTGTAGATGCATGGATTCTCGTTCCGATAGTCCAGTACGAACGAGTTTAATAAATTCTAACCACCCAGTTGCAAAAAGACTAACACATCTATCAAACAAAGGAGTCTTTGAGTAGAAGCTGTAGCGTTCAAGACTCGCGCCACACATCCCAGTCTTGCGCACTTGCTCGTATATGGACCGCATTCCAATCAGACACCCTTTGCGCACCTACCTAAAAAAGGTAGGGTGTGCGGTGATGGGTGTAATGACGGCTGCGTCGTTTGTACAATAAACCCCCACATCTATACCATAATTTGTACAGTGGAATAAACAGCAGTAGGAACATAAGCACCTATAATACCTTTACCAACATGCATGGTATTATATGTAACTTGTATAAACTTCATATTCATTCACTGAGCTCCTGAGAAAACCAATGACAACTAAATGTGACGGTGTCACAAAATGTATCTCATATGAATTGCAACCTCGTACTGTTTTTACTGCCACGGCTAATTATTGAAAAGTATTGAGTTTGTTTTCATTAAAAATCACCAACTGGACTTATACCTGGATGAATTGTCCAAATGACGTCGTCTCCTGAGTGAAACTCAATCACTTTAAAATGACAGCTGAACCAGCTTCCTCTACCTTCTGCTGCAGCCTGTGCTTTGGTTCTTATTACTGTAATCACATGGGTGTGTAAATTGTCTATCTGAAATGAGGTGCATGTGTATAGTAAGATGTAGATTGGGACGACACCAAATACAAAAAATATTAAACAGTGATATGAACTCCTGTCCACTGGACCTGTTCTTTTGCTGCTTCTTCCTCTTACGTTCTCGTGGCATGAAATGCAGAGTTCCTTTATTAATCTAGCAACTAGAATTAAGTTCATCTGAAGTCTTTCTTTAGAAGTTCAGTCTTGCAGTTTCAGGGAAAAAAATAAACTCAGTCAGATGAGGGAAAGAAACAGATGTGAAAACAAAGATGGTCGGGATTCAGATTCTTTTCTCAGCACCAACTTTGAGTGTGTGTAGAGGACCCTCACCATGTTTGGGTAATGCTGCCTTGACCTGTGAACTAAGAGACTGCAAAGCCTTGCACAAACCACTCATGTACTTTATTATATGATCATCCAGTTGCTGCAGAGATCCTTCACCATGTCTGTAAGAATAAAGGTAAGGAAGATGAAGTGGAAGCTACTTCACCAAAAGGTGGCTTTGTTTCTAACCCTTTTGACCAATCTGCACAAGGGGTGCCAATAATTGTGGAGGGCACTGTATGTATATCAAGAGCACCATTAACTGATCACTGTTTATTATACCTTGATGTGAAACCAAAAACAAGGATTAATAAGAGGAACGGTAATTCTTCCATGTTGAAGGTCAGACAAATTTCAATTCAATTTGGGGGAAAAAAGAAGCAAAAATAAAGGATTGTGAACTCAGACTGGTGCAGGACATTGATGAATGCTGTAAGACATCAGTGTCAGAGATAGACAGGGCTACATTGATAGATACAACTTAGATTGAAGATATGAGGATGTCAAGTACGAGGTAGACCGCTGTATGTGCAGAAGTATGTTTATTTACAGTGCAAACACACAAACAGTCCAAATCAGCAGGCTAAATCCAAAACATTAAACATGCAAAGGGTCAGGCTAGGCGCAAACAGGATATCAGAGGCAAAGCAAGAACGAGAAACAGGTACAGGAATGAGGAAACCATGAAATTACAAACACGAGTAGTAAGGCTCAGTAATGTGTACTGACATGGCGTAATACTTCACACTGATCATGCATCAGCACAGTCTTTAAATAGGTGCACACACAGCTCCTTAATTAAGTTCAGGTGTGTATTGTTAACGGGGTCCGTGCTGGAATCCGCTTGATGTGGGCACAGCCTGGGGAGTGCCTTCAGGTGCATACATCACAGCATGAAGTGTACTGCCCTCGTAATGGTGTTCATAACCAAAATTAGACAGCCAGCCAAACTCCCTGAATGATCAACGCGAGAGTCAGGATGTAGCGTCTCAAGCTCCAAGTTTAATGAAGACTCTTGTTGTCAGACAAGGTGTAAAACTGAAATAATAACAGAAATATGTCCTATGAATTTCTTATACAATTATTAAACATGAATGTTAAACCAAAATTACAATAACAATACTAGAAGATAAAGTATAGGTGTATTAAATGTCCTAGTTGCATGGTACAATTAGTGTATGCTATGCTAGGTGATGCTAATTTACACATGTCTAGATAATAATCTAGCAACATAAAAAATGTCCATCAATATTCATCAAAATTAAATTATATCCTTGTACATAACATTTTTTGACTTACAGACAATGCTTCTTATGGCTCAAATTAAACAGATGGCAATGGATGAGAGAACAGCTCCATCTTCAGCTGACCTCTTCATTAACTGACAGCAGCATGTGTTACAACTACTTCCTGCTCACCTTTTTAACTAATTTCTAACTTCCTGCTGCAATACCACATTTGACCACATTACAGGGGGCGCTAAAATGCCAAAACTTCAAAACTGCCTGGGAGGCAGAACACTCCCCGCCTGGCGTCTGTGATGCCACCATCAAATTTACTTGCTAACTTGGTCCTCTTTGGAAAGAAGAAGAATAACTGCTGAGACAGGTCTCAGGAATGTCTTCGGTGTCCCTTGTGCTGCAGTCTTCACTTCGACCTTTCGCACCTTTCCGTCTTGGCTTAGGTAGGTTGATGTGACCAATGCCAGGGGCCACTCATTTCTTGCAGCTTGGCTGTCTTTTAACAGCACTATGTCACCTTGTTGCACGTTGCGGTGTTCCCCGACCCACTTGCGACGACTCTGTAGTGTAGGGAGGTACTCCCGTCTCCATCGGGTCCAGAACGTGCTCGCGAGGGCTTGCACCTGTCTCCACTGGCTCTGATGGAGGTCTTTGTCTGAAAAGTCTCCAGGTGGAGGAGGCACAGCACCCTTTTGTGTGAGCAGCATTGTGGGAGTCAACAAGTATGGAGCGTCCGGATCGGTGGACACTGGAGTAAGGGGTCTGCTGTTGATAATCGCAGAAATTTCATACATGAAAGTGCATAGGACCTCATGGGAGAGATGGACGTGTTCCTGTAGCAGTATGGAGTCGAAGATCCGCCGGGCTACTCCAATCATCCGCTCCCAGGAGCCTCCCATGTGCGATGAATAGGGGGGATTGAACTCCCAAGAGCAGCCTTGGTTACTGAGGTATCTCTGGATACTACGCCCTTGTTGCTGTTTCAGCAGTCCAAGTTCCTTGCTTGCAGCAATGAAATTCGTCCCGCAGTCGGACCTAAGTTGCTTTGCAGGTCCACGGATTGCAAAGAATCGCCTCAGGGCGTTGATGCAACTAGAGGTGTCCATGGACTCCACTACCTCAATATGCACTGCTCTAGTGCTCATGCAAGTAAACAGTATCGCCCATCGTTTACTTTCAGCAAGTCCTCCTCTGGTGCGCCTTGCGGTGACTTTCCATGGGCCAAACACATCCAGCCCAACATAACTGAAGGGTGGAGATGTGCTGAGGTGCTCAGGTGGCAGATCTGCCATGGTTTGCTCTCCCAACTTGCCTCGAAGCTTCCGACAGGTGATACACCCATGTATGATGGAGCTGACAAGCCTTTTGCATCCGATGATCCATAGGCCTGAAGATCTCACGGCACCTTCAGTGAAATGGCGCCCTTGATGTTTCATCTGCTTGTGGTGGTAGGACACTAACAGGGTGAAAACGTGGTTGCGCTTAGGTAGAACTAGGGGGTTCTTCTCAGAATATTCCAATGGGGCATGTTTGAGCCTGCCTCCAATTCTCACGAGGCCTTCTACCACTATTGGACTGAGCCTGAAGAGTGGGCTTTCTTTGGGCAGAGCCTTGTTGTCAGACAGAGCAGAGAACTCCACTGGGAAAGCTTCTCTTTGAACTGCTTGTATGATGACATTCATGGCTTGTGAGCGCTCATCGGGTGTACGAGGTTGTTCACACCAATGCCAGCCTTTACATCCCTTTGCATAGTCCTTAAACTTGTAGCATCGGACTATGTGGATTAGCAAGGCGACGGCTCTCACTAGCGAGTCCCAAGAAGAAAAGCGCTCGAACCGATGTGTCGTGAGGGATTGCACTTGGACCTGTGTGTTGAAGCTTGATACCTCAGGTCGCACCTCAACATCGAATTCAGGACTGATGAGTTCGTAGGACTCCAGTTCTTCTTGCAGGCCATCGTATGGTCTTTGAAGGAAAGCTGGTCCGCTGAACCAGGTAGTATTCGCTAGGTTTGATGCAGAGACAGCCCTGGATGCATGATCGGCCGGATTGTGCTCTGTTGGTATATAGAGCCACTGCTCTGGCTTGGTCGACTGACGTATCCTCTGCACTCTGTTATGTACATATACGTAGAAGCGCTTCACCTCATTGTATATGTACCCTAAGACCACTTTGCTATCGCAGTAAAACTTGACTGCATCCATCTTGAGATCCATCTCATCGAGAATGAGCTCTGCCATTTCCACTGCTAGCACAGCGCCGCAAAGTTCAAGCCGAGGGATGGTAGGCTTATCCTGAGGAGCTAGCTTGGATTTCCCTAGGACAAAGCCAACATTGCTGTTTCCATCTTCATCAATGGCTCTAAGGTAAGCAACTGCGCCGATAGCCTTGGTGGATGCATCGGAAAACACACAGAGTTCCAATCGTCGTGCCTTAGTAAGGGACTCTGGAGTGTAGGTACGTGGGATGTGCAGCTCTTTCAACTCTAGGAGTGAGTTTCTCCAGGCTACCCATTCACTTTGTTTCTCCTCTGGGAGTGGAGCGTCCCAATCAGAAGTGTCACAGGTAAGTTCCCGTAGTAGAGCTCTTCCTTGCACAGTGACCGGAGAAGCTAGGCCAAGAGGATCAAAGACACTGTTGATAGTGGATAGGACGCCGCGCCGGGTGAATGGCTTGTCATCGACGGACACTTGGAAGGTAAAGGTATCGCTAGCTATCTCCCAGCACAACCCTAGACTCCGCTGCAAGACCGTGCTGTCCTCAGTAAGATCCAGATCCTGTATGCCTACAGCATGATCTTCTGGTGGGAAAGCCTTCATCACAACTGGGCTGTTGGAAACGATCTTGTGCAGTCGAAGGTTTGATTCGGCTAGAGATGCTTGCGTCCTTTTTAGAAGGCTAATGGCCTCTGTGTCACTAGGCAAAGAGACGAGCCCGTCGTCCACATAGAAGTGTCTCTCTATGAACCTTCTTGTATCTGTGCCGTGTTCTCGTTCGCCCTCTTTGGCGGCAAGCCTCAGGCCGTAGATGGCAATGGAAGGAGAAGGGCTATTGCCAAAAACATGTACCTTCATCCGGTACTCAATGATGTCCTTCGTTGGGTCGTTATCCCTGTACCACAGGAATCTCAAGAAATTCCGGTGGTCCTCTCTGACCAGAAAGCAGTGGAACATTTTCTGGATGTCCGCCATAACTGCCACTTGCTCCTTGCGGAAGCGGATCAGGACCCCCAGCAGGCTATTATTGAGGTCTGGACCTGTCAACAGCACGTTGTTGAGGGAGACGCCACCTTCCTGTGCGCTGGAGTCGAAAACCACTCGAATTTGATCAGGCTTCCGGGGATGATAGACTCCAAATATCGGGAGGTACCAGCGCTCCTCTTCTTGCATCAGGGGAAGAGCTGGTTCGGCATGGTCGTTCTCGAAAACCTTTCCCATGAAGTCAAAGAACTGCTGTTTCATCACAGGTTTCCTGTTCAGGGTTTGACAAAGTGAGGAAAGACGATTGAGTGCCTGTTTTCGATTGTTTGGGAGTCGCCTTCGTGGGACCTTGAAGGGTAGTGGGGCGACCCAGTTGTTCTTGTCATCTCTGTACACTTCTGCGTCCATGATCTTTAGAAAGGCTACGTCTTCGATGGATTGAGCAACCTTATTGTCGTTTTCTGTTGTTTGGAACAGGTTCTGACCCAAGAGGTGCTCTGTAACTCTTTCTGAGCTGGATTTGCAGGTGTTGGTGAGACCACTTGGCTGCTCCCCGCCATGGCACACTTTCTCTTTCAGGTCGATGAAGTTGTCACAGGGTGACAAGAAAGAAGGGCGTCCTTTCTCCAAAACGTGGGTCTTGAAGGTACTCACCCTAGGCTTGTGGGCCTGTCCAAGGCACACTTCCCCTACCACTGTCCAGCCCAAGTCCAATCTCTGAGCGAAGAGGGAATCATGAGGGCCGTTAACTTGCTGGCGCACCTTATGTGCTCGAATGATATCCCTCCCTAGCAAGAGGAGGATTTGTGCGTTTGGATCAAGGTCAGGGATGTGCTTTGCCACGGACTTCAGGTGAGGGTGGCACAGAGCGACCTTAGGTGTCGGAATTTCTGACCTATTGGTGGGTACTTGATCGCACTCTATCAGAGGCGGCAAAGCAAGGGTAACTCCTCCATTCACTGACTCTACCTCGAAGCCTTCTGCCTTCCGGCCAGACATTTCAACAATGCCAGCGCAAGTTTTCAATGAATAGCGAAGGGAGCTGCTTTTGACATCAAATAGGTCAAAAAATTCAGGCCTTACCAAGGAGCGGTTGCTCTGGTCGTCATGTATGGCATACATATTGATTGCCCTATCCCGTTGCCCTTTGGGGAATACACGGACCAAGCATATTTTTGAACAGGACATTGCTGGCTGGCCTTCACCGCAAATCTCGGTACAATGTGATGTGACTGTAGGCACAGACGCAAGTGCTTCTCCCTCCTCCTTTTCCTCTGAAGTAGAAGTAGGAGCTGGAACTTTGGGTGTCTGCGGTGCCGGACCAGGGTGCATAGCTGTAATATGGCGGTCACTTTCACACTCACTGCATTTTGGGGTGACTTTACAGTCTTTGGCCAAATGGGAAGTTGATGCACAACATCTATAACATATCCCGTTTTCACGGAGGAACAACTTCCTTTCCTCGAGTGTTCTAGCTCTGAATCCATGGCATTTTTTCAATGGGTGTGGCTTATGATGGATCGGACAGTTTTTTCCTGGATCCTCTGCTTGCTTTGAGGAGATGTTAGACTCAGTCTCTGCTGCAACATCCGTTTTGTGGACTGATACTGGTACCTTTCCACTCCGATAGCCTGTCTTCTCTTTAATGGGAGGGTTGCTACTGTTGGGGATAAGGAAGCTTGGGTCGTTCCTGGCTTCTGCTTCACAGTAGATGAAATCCGCGAAGAAGGAGAATGGGGGAAAGAACCCGTCGTGTTCGTCTTTGAACTTAGAGCCTCGTGATATCCATTTTTCCTGTAGAGCATGGGGAAGTTTCTCTACTATAGGGCTGATGCCCCGAGAGGTATCTATAAAAGCCAACCCAGGTAGGTATCCATCCTCTTTTGCAGATAGAAACTCCATGAGGAGGTCTCCGAGCTCCCTCAGTTTGATATGATCCTTACTGGCGATCTTGGGAAACGTATCCAGTTTCTTGAAAAGAGCTTTTTCAAGTACCTCAGGCGCTGCATATAACTTAATCAGCCTCCTCCATGCATTGCTCAGTGCTGCATTGGGATCGTTGACGTGCACCTGACGAATTGTACGGACATGGCAGGATGATTCCTTGCCCAGCCACTTAGTCAAGAGGTCTAATTCTTCGCTGGCTGAAAGGCTAAGACCTCTGATGGCGTTGTCGAAGGAGGACTGCCATGCCCTAAAATTCTCTGGGCGGTCGTCGAACTGAATGAGACCTGTAGTTACTAGCTCCCGGCGTGCTAAATACTTAACAAAGTCTGTCATGGCAGGTGCCTTAGGCTGATCAGCAGGGTCAGTATGCTGATGGGGTATGTAGGGTTTAGCTGAAGGGTTCATCTTTTGATGGGCATGGTGATGAGAAGTGTACTGTTGTGCTGAAGTAGTTATATTGTGGCCAGTAAGGCGTTGCGAGGAGTAGAGTTGAGCTGCAGGGGTTATGTTGAGGTTGGTATGGCGAAGAGGGGTGTAGGCTTGAGGTGAATGGGCCACATTAAGGGCACGTGACTCATCTTCATTCTGATGATCAGTTCCTCTGACAGGATAAGGTGACACAAAAGGTCGGGGAGGTGCTTTATGTAAGATGGCAGCATTTCGGGCAGAGCGGTCAATATCAGGTTGACCAGTTGGAGTACCCCATGTCAAGAAACTTTCATCAAGTCCGCTGGATTGAGATCCATGGTCATCATGGCGTGTGGGTACATGTAACTCACTCTGCTCTCTTACATAAGCTCTCGCGCGATCCTCAGCCTCCTTCTTTAAAAACCTCACACTGCAGTGCTCAATGTCTGGAGCTCTAACCTGTTCTTCAGCTGCCTCCAAGACCTCTGCCTGCCTGCTGGCTGCTTCTGCTTCTCTCTGCCGTGCTAAAGTCTCTAGTTCAGCATCAGCTTTTGCTTTTTCGAGAACTGCCTTAGCCTCTCTCTCAGCCTGCTCCACTTTTAATTTAGCTTCTCTCTCTGCGAATGAAGCGCGCACACGTGCTGCTTCCGCCTTAGCTCGGGCCTTGGCTGCTGCACTGGCTGAAGACGCGGATGTGCGTACGCTGGATCTGCTGCTGACATGAGAAGTGTTGTCATTCTCCCTACTTGTTGCCATGATGTGTGTTTTTCCTGTCTTGATCTGTCACTGTTGCTGTTGAGCAGACTCTTCGCTGTCTTTTTACTGTACTGCCCTCGTAATGGTGTTCATAACCAAAATTAGACAGCCAGCCAAACTCCCTGAATGATCAACGCGAGAGTCAGGATGTAGCGTCTCAAGCTCCAAGTTTAATGAAGACTCTTGTTGTCAGACAAGGTGTAAAACTGAAATAATAACAGAAATATGTCCTATGAATTTCTTATACAATTATTAAACATGAATGTTAAACCAAAATTACAATAACAATACTAGAAGATAAAGTATAGGTGTATTAAATGTCCTAGTTGCATGGTACAATTAGTGTATGCTATGCTAGGTGATGCTAATTTACACATGTCTAGATAATAATCTAGCAACATAAAAAATGTCCATCAATATTCATCAAAATTAAATTATATCCTTGTACATAACATTTTTTGACTTACAGACAATGCTTCTTATGGCTCAAATTAAACAGATGGCAATGGATGAGAGAACAGCTCTATCTTCAGCTGACCTCTTCATTAACTGACAGCAGCATGTGTTACAACTACTTCCTGCTCACCTTTTTAACTAATTTCTAACTTCCTGCTGCAATACCACATTTGACCACATTACAGGGGGCGCTAAAATGCCAAAACTTCAAAACTGCCTGGGAGGCAGAACATGAAGGATTGACAGAACCCCCCCCCCCCCCCCCCCCCCCCCCAAAGAGCTCACTTTGGGAGCAAAAATCCATCCTACTTGGCTCTGGTGGGGGCTCAAGTTCAGGCTCAAGACAAAACTTGGACTCCTGACTTGCACTGTTTTCAGGCTCTGGAGATGGCTCAGGCTTGATCTCTGGAGATGACTTGGGTTCTGGACTGGACTGGGGCTCGAACTCTGTACTGGACTTAGGCTTGAGCTGTGAAGATGACTCAAACTCTGGCTTGGAGACACGCTCTGGAAATGACTTGGGCTCTGCAGGAAGCACACTCTGGACTTGGCTCAGATCCAGGACTTACAGTGGACTCGAGCTCTGGGCTGGATTCGAGCTCTGGAGATGACTTGAGCTTTGGGCTGGACTCTGGTTCCAGCTCAGGTGATGACTCAGGCTTGAGCTCTGGATTGGACTCAGGGCTGGTAGTGTGCTCAAGCTCAGGGCTGGACTTGAGCTCTCGGCTGGACTCTGGCTCAAGCTCAGGAGATGACTCAGGCTGGAGTTCTGGAACCTGCTCGGACACAGGGCTGGAAGTGTGCTCGAGCTCTGGACTTGACTTGGGCTTTGGAATGGACTCGAGCTCTGGGGATGACTTGGGCTCAAGGCAGGAAGCGAGCTTTGACTCGGGCTCCAGGCTGTACTCGGGCTCAGTAGAGGACTTGAGCCCTGGAGATGACTTGACTTGGACTCTGGACGTGACTTGGACTCGGAACAGGACTCAGGCATGGGCTTGAGCTCTGTCAGGGCATTGCTTCAGTCCTGGTTAAGACCTGGCAGCAGGATAACATCTTCATGGCTGTGCGGCGGCGGGATGATGATATCTTCATAGCCAGCTGAGGCAGAGGTCGCGCCGTCATCCTCCAGCACAGGTTCTGGAACAGGATCAGGTTCTGGCACTGGCCTTGACTCTGGCATAGGCACTGGAGCTGGCGCAGGTGCTGGTTCTGACTCTGGTGTTGGCTCTGATGCAATAGCTGACACAGGCACATCCAGTAGACAGGATGCTGGCTCTGGAGTTGACTGGGATGCTGGCTCTGGAGTTGACTGCGACACTGGCGCTGGCACGGGTTCTGGAGTAGACACTGGCGCAGGCTCTGACACTGGTGCTGGCATGGGTTCTGGAGTAGACAGTGGCACTGACTCTGACTCTGGCACTGGTTCTGGAGCAAACACTGGTGTTGACTCTGACTCTGGCTTGGACACTGGAACTGATGCTGACATTGGCTTGGACACTGGCACTGGAGCTGGCTCTGGCACTGACTCAGACTCTGATGCTGGAGCTGGCACCGGCTCTGACTCTGGAGCTGGCTCTGGTTCAGGCATGAGTGCCTATTTATTTATTTGTAATTGGCATTCATGGTGGAGAGCAAACTAAGAATGTCATTGTGCAAGTGGACATGTCCGAACTGTGCATATGATAATAAACACTTTGAACTTGAATTGATGTAAACTCTGGTTCAGGCATTGATTCAGGTGCTGGCTCTGGCTGAAAAAACAGCTCTAGAAAGACAGCCCCTAGGAGAGACTCTGGAACAACAGCCTCCTCTACTGTCTCTGCATCAGCCATGGAAGGGAGCTCTGGAGCAATGGCCTCCTCTGCTGCATTGGCCATCGGCATGATCCCCCCCCCCCCCCCCCAAAAAAAAAAAAAATTCATGGGATTCCTCCTTTTCCAAAGAGTCAAAAATAAACTGGAGCATGGCTAAGAAAGTCTGTGAACTCCGAAGGCATGGGTGCTCGACTTGGATCTGGATGCATCGGCAAGCTTGTCGACCTAGAAAAGTTAGCTTGAAGCTTACCCAGAGAGGTTCTGATGGCTTGGGCTCCATGAGGTCCTCAAAGAAGAGATTGCACTGTAAACTGAATCCCCAAGGATGATGTATTCCATAGTAGGGTGCCGGAGGACTCCAGTCAGAACTAAACCGGAAATACGAGGCGAGGGGCTGAGATAAGGGGAATGGCAAACCGAAATACTTCTGCTACATCCATTTTTTAGGTGAAGTATTCTGTCAGGTACAAGGTAGGCAGATGTATGTGCAGAAGTACAGTGGTGCTTGAAAGTTTGTGAACCCTTTAGAATTTTCTATATTTCTGCATAAACTTGACCTAAAACATCAGATTTTCACACAAGTCCTAAAAGTAGATAAAGAGAACCAAGTTAAACAAATGAGACAAAAATATCATATTTGGTCATTTTTTTTTTATTGAGGAAAATGACCAATATTGCATAACTGTGAGTGGCAAAAGTATGTGAACCTCAAGGATGAGCAGTTCATTTGAAGGTGAAATTGGAGGCAGGGGTTTTCAATCAATGGGATGACAATCAGGTGTGAGTGGGCACCCTGTTTTATTTAAAGAACGGATCGATCAAAGTCTGATCACAACATGTTTGTGGAAGTGTATCATGGCATGAGCAAAGGAGACTTCTGAGGACCTCAGAAAAAGCATTGTTGATGCTCATCAGGCTGGAAAAGGTAACAAAACCATCTCTAAAGAGTTTGGACTCGACCAATCAGACAGATTGTATACAAATGGAGGAAATTTAAGATCATTGTTACCCTCCCCAGGAGTGGTCGACCAACAAAGATCGCTCCAAGTGCAAGGCGTGTAACAGTCGGTGAGGTCCCAGAGGACCCCAGGGTAACTTTTAAGCAACTGAAGGCCTCTCTGACATCAGGAGAACACTGAACAACAATGGTGTGCATGGCAGGGTTGCAAGGAGAAAGCCACTGCTCTCCAAAAAGAACATTGCTGCTCATCTTCAGTTTGCTAAAGATCACATGGACAAGCCAGAAGGCTATTGGAAAAATGTTTTGTGGATGGATGAGACCAAAATATAACTTTTTGGTTTAAATGAGAAGCGTTATGTTTGGAGAAAGGAAAAACACTGCATTCCAGCATAAGAACCTTATCCCATCTGTGAAACATGGTGGTGGTAGTATCATGGTTTGGGCTTGTTTTGCTGCATCTGGGCCAGAACAGCTTGCCATCATTGATGGAACAGTGAGTTCTAAAGGAAAATGTCAGGACATCTGTCCATGAACTGCATCTCGAGAGAAGGTGGGTGCAGTGGCGGCTCCAGAAATTTTTCCTTAGGGTGGCAAAGGAGGGGCATAGGTTCCAGGAGGGGGGGCATAGGTTGTCGATGCAGCAGTTTATGCAAATTGTAGAAATCATTTTTACTTACACTCAAGAAAGATTCACAATCAAGTCATCTTGTCAAATACAACCCCAATTCCAAAAGAATTGGGACAAAGTACAAATTGTAAATAAAAATGGAATGCAATGATGTGGAAGTTTCAAAATTCCATATTTTATTCAGAATAGAACATAGATGACATATCAAATGTTTAAACTGAGAAAATCTATCATTTAAAGAGAAAAATTAGGTGATTTTTAAATTTCATGACAACACATCTCAAAAAAGTTGGGACAAGGCCATGTTTACCACTGTGAGACATCCCCTTTTCTCTTTATAACAGTCTGTAAATGTCTGGGGACTGAGGAGACAAGTTGCTCAAGTTTAGGGATAGGAATGTTAAACCAGTCTTGTCTAATATAGGATTCTAGTTGCTCAACTGTCTTGGGTCTTTTTTGTCGTATCTTTCATTTTATGATGTGCCAAATGTTTTCTATAGGTGAAAGATCTGGACTGCAGGCTGGCCAGTTCAGTACCCGGACCCTTCTTCTATGCAGCCATGATGCTGTAATTGATGCAGTATGTGGTTTGGCATTGCCATGTTGGAAAATGCAAGGTCTTTCCTGAAAGAGACGTCGTCTGGATGGGAGCATATGTTGCTCTAGAACCTGGATATACCTTTCAGCGTTGGTGTCTTTCCAGATGTGTAAGCTGCCCATGCCACACGCACTAATGCAACCCCATACCATCAGAGATGCAGGCTTCTGAACTGAGCGCTGAAAACAACTTGGGTCGTCCTTCTCCTCTTTAGTCCGAATGACACGGCGTCCCTGATTTCCATAAAGAACTTCACATTTTGATTCGTCTGACCACAGAACAGTTTTCCACTTTGCCACAGTCCATTTTAAATGAGCCTTGGCCCAGAGAAGATGTCTGCGCTTCTGGATAATGTTTAGATACAACTTCTTCTTTGAACTATAGAGTTTTAGCTGGCAACGGCGGATGGCACGGTGAATTGTGTTCACAGATAATGTTCTCTGGAAATATTCCTGAGCCCATTTTGTGATTTCCAATACAGAAGCATGCCTGTACGGTATGTGATGCAGTGCCGTCTAAGGGCCCGAAGATCATGGGCACCCAGTATGGTTTTCCGGCCTTGACACTTACGCACAGAGATTCTTCCAGATTCTCTGAATCTTTTGATGATGATATGCACTGTAGATGATATGTTCAAACTCTTTGCAATTTTACACTGTCGAACTCCTTTCTGATATTGCTCCACTATTTGTTGGTGCAGAATTAGGGGGATTGGTGATCCTTTTCCCATTTTTACTTCTGAGAGCCACTGCCACTCCAAGATGCTCTTTTTATACCCAGTCATGTTAATGACCTATTGCCAATTGACCTAATGAGTTGCAATTTGGTCCTCCAGCTGTTCCTTTTTTGTACCTTTAACTTTTCCAGCCTCTTATTGCCCCTGTCCCAACTTTTTTGAGATGTTGCTGTCATGAAATTTCAAATGAGCCAATATTTGGCATGAAATTTCAAAATGTCTCACTTTCAACATATGTTGTCTATGTTCTATTGTGAATACAATATCAGTTTTTGAGATTTGCAAATTATTGCATTCTGTTTTAATTTACAATTTGTACTTTGTCCCAACTTTTTTGGAATCGGGGTTGTATGTTTTGAGCTATTGTACCATCAAGGAAAACGGATTCGACCATCTAAACCATCTTTTCTGAAAGTATATTCCCAAGCAATGAATGGAACTATTCTGCCCTAGCGATGTATCAAAAAATAGACAGATAGCGAACGGTTTAGATTGTGGATCTTTCCTAAAGACTTCAAACTTATACAGATGCGTTCATTCTCGATTTCAGTAAAACTAAAAGAAACAAATGAAGTACAGTGCTGCTTGAAAGTTTGTGAACCCTTTAGAATTTTCTATATTTCTGCATAAATATGACCTAAAACATCATCAGATTTTCACACAAGTCCTAAAAGTAGATAAAGAGAACCCAGTTAAACAAATCAGACAAAAATATTATATTGGTCATTTATTTATTGAGGAAAATGATCCAATATTACATATCTGTGAGTGGCAAAAGTATGTGAACCTCTAGGATTAGCAGTTCATTTGAAGGTGAAATTAGAGTCAGGTCTTTTCAATCAATGGGATGACAATCAGGTGTGATTGGGCACCCTGTTATATTTAAAGAACAGGGATCTATCAAAGTCCAATCTTCACAACACATGTTTTTGGAAGTGTGTCATGGCATGAACAAAGGAGGTTTCTAAGGACCTCAGAAAAAGCATTGTTGATGCTCATCAGGCTGGAAAAGGTTACAAAACCATCTCTAAAGGGTTTGGACTCCACCAATCCACAGTCAGACAGACTGTGTACAAATGGAGGAAATTCAAGACCATTGTTACCCTCCCCAGGAGTGGTCAACCAACAAAGATCATTCCAAGAGCAAGGCGTGTAATAGCTGGTGAGGTCGCAAAGGACCCCAGGGGAACTTCTAAGCAACTGAAGGCTTCTCTCACATTGGCTAATGTTCATGTTCATGAGTCCACCATCAGGAGAACACCGAACAACAATGGTGTGCATAGCAGGGTTGCAAGGAGAAAGCCACTGCTTTCCAAAATAAGCATTGCTGCTCATCTGCAGTTTGCTAAAGATCACATGGACAAGCCAGGAGGCTATTGGAAAAATGTTTTGTGGATGGATGAGACCAAAATAGAACTTTTTGGTTTGAATGAGAAGCGTTATGTTTGGAGAAAGGAAAACACTGCATTCCAGCATAAGAACCTTATCCCATCTGTGAAACATGGTGGTGGTAGTATCATGGTTTGGGCCTGTTTTGCTGCATCTGGGCCAGGACGGCTTGCCATCATTGATGGAACAATGAATTCTGAATTATACCAGTGAATTCTTAAGGAAAATGTCAGGACATCTGTCCATGAACTGAATCTCAAGAGAAGGTGGGTCATGCAGCAAGACAATGACCCTAAGCAAACAAGTCGTTCTACCAAAGAATGATTAAAGGAGAATAAAGTTAATGTTTTGGAACGGCCAAGTCAAAGTCCTGACCTTAATCCAATGGAAATGTTGTGGAAGGACCTGAAGCGAGCAGTTCATGTGAGGAAACCCACCAACATCCCAGAGTTGAAGCTGTTCTGTATGGAGGAATGGGCTAAAATTCCTCCAAGCCGGTGTGCAGGACTGATCAACAGTTACCGGAAACGTTTAGTTGCAGTTATTGCTGCACAAGGGGGTCACACTCGATACTGAAAGCAAAGGTTCACATACTTTTGCCACTCACAGATATGTAATATTGGATCATTTTCCTCAATAAATAAATAAATGACCAAGTATAATATTTTTGCCTCATTTGTTGTACTGGGTTCTCTTTATCTACTTTTAGGACTTGTGTGAAAATCTGATGATGTTTTAGGTCATATTTATGCAGAAATCTAGAAAATTCTAAAGCACCACTGTATATCACTAAACTGAATAGCACACAGGCGAAAATGCGAGCTAGGCTGACCTGCTAGTAATGCTAACAACACACAAGTTGTTTACTTTCTAAAGCCTATCACTTGACAAAACTATTTGCTTTCATTTCATTGCCTAGCATACACAGAAAGTAAACCATAACTTACAGGTATGGAGCACTTGCATGTGACGTCACAGCCGATCCAGATTGTGACAGACGCCATCTTGTCGGTCAAATGCCATATTTTCGCCTTCTACTTCTACTTCTGCTTCTACCTTTTCTTCTGGAAAACCCTACTATATACAATTCTACTACAACGGCTGCGGCTACAAGCTCTCCCTACCTGTGCACGTTTTTTATGTTTTTTGTGTGTATTTTTGTGTGTTGTTCGTCTGTACCGGACTTCAATATCCACTACAACCGTATGGACTTACTGGACATTGGTTTCCAGCAGAAAATGACAGTTTGTAGCGATTTCCACCGCATGCACAACATTCTGGACGAGAGAAAAAAAAATATTCCAGACGAGATAGCGAGACCAGCGGGGTCTCCGTGGATTGTTATCGGAAGCAAAGCGAAGGAGGCAGCGTCGGGAGTGGAAGCAAAAGCGAGGCTGCAGAGCCGGCCTGTTGACTAAGCTCAGAAAACAGCTACTCAAACCTCCACTGCTAAGCCTTTACCTCTCCAACGTCAGATCCATGGTGAACAAAACGGACGATTTGGAATTACAGCTGGAATTACCTTATTCTCTTCTATTCTATTCTATTCGGCTGGTCAGTGCAGTACTAGTAATACTTAAGTGACTTACCCATCCAATGAGGATTGTTATTTTCTTCTTTACAAGATGCCACATCTTAGGGGGGCTGACAAATCCTGAATTTCTGTAAAGATAACTGTCCAGAGATTTATAAGCACGCAGTGCTTCACCACTGAACAGCAAGGGAAAGTTGATGAGGTAATTATACACGTCTGGGTATTCCACTGGCAGTTCAACATCCACTGACACGGTCGTGAAAACTCCATCCGGTAAGCCATAAGGGTCACTAATCTGTAGATCGTTTATTTTAGACATATATCTAGTTATCTGTTCATTAGAAAATTGATCCATTCTGTACACAAGTGCAGCAGTATTCAGCGGTGTTCTTTACCGACAAGATGGCGTCTGTGTACTTTCCGGTCACGTGACTGCAAGATTTCTATAGCTACTACCGGAACCTAGCGAGACAGCACTCCATACATCCAACTGTATAGCTGTATAGCTGGGCTAAAAGAATAATTGAGTACCAAAATGCATTTAACATAGAACACAGTCTTGTCCTTTCTATCAGGTGAAAACAATTTGACCAACCTCTTTGCTCCAGCACCTTGCCTCATCAGCAGTGTTGCCAGATACTGCTGACGTTTTCCAGCCCAAAATATGTTCAAAACCCGGCAAAATGCACTTAAAACCACCGAAAATGTAAAATGTACTTGATGCCTATCTTGTAAAGTAAAAATATGCAGCTAAAGACCAGTATACTATTTGTAAATCGAACAACAATGCAAACAACTTCTAAATGGCAACATGAGACCGTCAGTGCTAGAGGTTAAAAATCTGCTGTCTGGTACTAGGCTACATATGGTTGAACCTGATTATAACTTGGCAGTCATCTGCTGTGTTCTGAATCCTACATGCACCAGTAGGTGACGCACACGCATAATATTATGTAGGCTATGCTAGGCTACGATGCATATCTTAACATCTGCATTGCTGAGGTTATTATTTATTTATTTATCTTTTTATTTATCCTGTTTTATTAATTTTATAGGCCTAGTTATTCTGCTTGCTTTATTTTTGTCTACATCCATGTATTTTCATCTGTTGGCTCTCCTCACCGTGAAAGTTCTGACCGTTGGCTGGCACCTCATCTTGTGCTTTTAAGTTGCAGCGTGGTCTTTCAAGTCCTTGAGGTGAGCTCTTATGTCGGTGTTGCAAACTTTGCAGTGTGCCTTCTCTCCGTCATTCGATGAAACTATCCAAAACTTTAAATCTGGGTCGTTTTCCCACTCCTTTCTGTACATTTTTTTTTTTTTTTGTATTTTGCCCACTTTGGCATCTTGACTAGCCATTGTTCACTAACTGCACTCTGTGTCGTGTGATGGCCACGATCTCTGATTGGGTCACAGAAGTGTTTAATATGGATTGGATTAGATGTAGATTGGATGTAGACTAGTGGACGTAGATAGTACATAGAATGTGCTGCATCAAAGTCCTTCTAAGGCTTTACAGTAAGGTCCATAAATATTTGGACAGACATTTTTCTAATTTTGGTTCTGTACATTACCACAATGAATTTTGAACAAAACAATTCAGATGCAGTTGAAGTTCAGACTTTCAGCTTTAATTCAGTGGGTTGAACAAAATGATTGCATAAAAATGTGAGGAACTAAAGCATTTTTTAAACACAATCCCTTCATTTCAGGGGTTCAAAAGTAATTGGATAAATTAAATAATTGTAAATAAAATGTTCATTTCTAATACTTGGTTGAAAACTCTTTGTTGGCAATGACTGCCTGAAGTCTTGAACTCATGGACATCACCAGACGCTGTGTTTCCTCCTTTTTAATGCTCTGCCAGGCCTTTACTGCAGTGGTTTTCAGTTGCTGTTTGTTTGTGGGCCTTTCTGTCTGAAGTTTAGTCTTTAACAAGTGAAATGCATGCTCAATTGGGTTGAGATCAGGTGACTGACTTGGCCATTCAAGAATATTCCACTTCTTTGCTTTAATAAACTCCTGGGTTGCTTTGGCTTTATGTTTTGGGTCATTGTCCATCTGTATTATGAAACGCCGACCAATCAGTTTGGCTGGATTTGAGCACACAGTATGTCTTTGAATACCTCAGAATTCATCCGGCTGCTTCTGTCCTGTGTCACATCAATAAACACTAGTGACCCAGTGCCACTGGCAGCCATGCATGCCCAAGCCATCAAACTGCTTCCGCCGTGTTTTACAGATGATGTGGTCTGCTTTGGATCATGAGCTGTACCACGCCTTCGCCATACTTTTTTCTTGCCATCATTCTGGTAGAGGTTGATCTTGGTTTCGTCTGTCCAAAGAATGTTCTTCCAGAACTGTGCTTGCTTGTTTAAATGTTTTTTAGCAAAGTCCAATCTAGCCTTTTTATTCTTGAGGCTTATGAGTGGCTTGCACCGTGCAGTGAACCCTCTGTATTTACTTTCATGCAGTCTTCTCTTTATGGTAGATTTGGATATTGATATGCCTACCTCCTGGAGAGTGTTGTTCACTTGGTTGGCTGTTGTGAAGGGGTTTCTCTTCACCATGGAAATTATTCTGCGATCATCCACCACTGTTGTCTTCTGTGGGCGTCCAGGTCTTTTTGCATTGATGAGTTCACCAGTGCTTTCTTTCTTTCTCAGGATGTACCAAACTGTAGATTTTGCCACTCCTAATGTTGTAGCAATTTCTCGGATGTTTTTTTTTTTCTGTTTTCACAGCTTAAGGATGGCTTGTTTCACCTGCATGGAGAGCTCCTTTGACCGCATGTTTTCTTCACAGCAAAATCTTCCAAATGCAAGCACCACACCTCAAATCAACTCCAGGCCTTTTATCTGCTTAACTGAGAATGACATAACGAAGGAATTGCCCACACCTGCCCATGAAATAGCCTTTGAGTCAATTGTCCAATTACTTTTGGTCCCTTTAAAAACAGGGTGGCACATGTTAAGGAGCTGAAACTCCTAAGCCCTTCATCCAATTTTAATGTGGATACCCTCAAATGAAAGCTGAGTCTGGACTTTATGTCCATGTCCATTATATCACTATAACTTGAAATATGTTTCAGTAAACAGGTAAAAAAACAAAATTTGTGTCAGTGTCCAAATATATATGGACCTAACTGTATAAGTGTCTCTGGCTGCATTCTCACACAGAACGTTGGTGCGAAATATTTATAAACATCTGATAAAAACCCGCCGAACTAACGTCAAACCCGCCCAATTTTTGTCAACCAGCCCAAGCCATTTTTTGCCCACAAAGTAGAATTCAAAACTGCCCAATCTGGCCACACTGCAAGAAGTCGAGCATTCAGAAGAATCATAACAGAAGAATGTCTGTCTCTCTCTGGATGAAACCATTTCAAAATTCCGGGGGTGGGGTGTGAAATAACATAAATAACGGTAGGTAGAGATGAGATGAGGGCTTAGTATCTCTGTAGATAGATAATTGAATTTCAAAAATGTGTTTTAATAATTCTTTTTAAAATAGGGGGGCAACTGGGGTGGCAAGACATATTTTTACAGTGGCAACTGCCAGCTTTTGCCACCCCTTAAAACCACACCTGGGTGGGTGATGCAGCAAGACAACAACAACAACCCTAAGCACACAAGTCATTGTACCAAAGAATGATTTAAAGAAGAATAAAGTTAATGTTTTGGAATGGCCAAGTCAAAGTCCTGACCTTAATCCAATCGAAATGTTGTGGAAGGACCTGAAGCCAGCAGTTCATGTGAGGAAACCCATCAACATCCCAGAGCTGAAGCTGTTCTGTATGGAGGAATAGTCTAAAATTCCTCCAAGCTGGTTTGCAGGACTGATCAACAGTTACCGGAAACGTTTAGTTGCAGTTATTGCTGCACAAGGGGGTCACACCAGATACTGAAAGCAAAGTTTCACATACTTTGCCACTCACAGATATGTAATATTGGATAATTTTCCTGAATAAATTAATGACCAAGGATATTTTTGTCTCATTTGTTTAACTGGGTTCTCTTTATCTACTTTTAGGACTTGTGTGAAAATCTGATGATGTTTTAGGTCATATTTATGCAGAAATGTAGAAAATTCTAAAGGGTTCACAAACTTTCAAGCACCACTGTAAAACACAGAGCAAACAGAATTGGTAGGAGGCAGTGTATAAAATTAAACGGGGTAAAATTTTAATGTATATTTCAGGAAGAATTTCCTTGGTGGAGACTTTAAATGATCACTATTTTTGCTACTTGTAGGACATGAAGGAACATCTGCAACGGTTATTTATAATCTTTTGGTGGAGACGGTGGGGACCTCGACTGGCTATCGTAGCCTGCAGGGAATCGGCCGTCAGACATTCTGTCGCATGTCCCAGACCCGGTGAAATGTAACTGAATTGTCTTGGCCAGGCCTAAGGGTCCCATCTGCATCTCATCATTGCTGAGGAGTGTGCTCCCATCACCCAATCAAGCATCCAGCCAGAGCAGGTCATGATATATTTTTTACCATATTAACATGCCATTGTGCGTCATGCCTGATGTAAAGACTCTGGTCTCTGCGAGCCTACCACACAGATTTAATACTTGTCATTTTTAGGGCATACCTAACAACGTGTTTTCTTTCTCTCCCCCCCCCCCCATCTGTCCCTCTGAGTTACATGTTGATCCTGGGATTGAGATGCTGGCCTCTTCTGCCCCTCGGACCTGCTTGATCCATCCTGGTGCCCTGTGTCTGGTCGGAGTTTTATCGCCCCACTCCTGTGAAGGACGGCCCCATGAGGACAGTTGAGGGTTATACCTGTTAAAACTGTTAATATTATAGTCAGGCTGTCTGTTGTTGCCCAAATGAGGATGGGTTCCCTTTAGAGTCTGGTTCCTCTCGAGGTTTCTTCCTCATGTCGTCTGAGGGAGTTTTTCCTTGCCACCGTCGCCACAGGCTTGCTCATTGGGGATAGATTAGGGATAAAATTAGCTCATGTTTTAAGTCGTTCAAATTCTGTAAAGCTGCTTTGCGACAATGTTTATTGTTAAAAGCGCTGTACAAATAAACTTGATTTGATTTATTTTCAGCTTGTCTTGAAGGTACACAAACTTTTTGCACCTGACTGAAGCAAACAATTTTATCCTGTATGTATTGTGAGGAAGGGAAATCTGGGGTTTAACATACAACTGTGGCTTGTGGTTTGTCTTGTTCTTTTTGTCTGAGATGCAGAGAGACTTACTGCAGTATTAATCATGGACATTTTATCATCAGTAAACTGTGCAGGGCCTGTTGTTTCCTTCCTGCACTAATACCCCTGAGACAACTCATCAACCCATTAAAAGCTCACAAAAAGTTAAAACTGTCCACAGAAACATGGAACAGATGATGGCTTGGATGCCATGTGAGATATTCAGCTTCTAAATCTCTGCATTTCAGCTGATGTCTGAGGCTGTTTTGGGGGAGGCCCGACTCAGTATCAGTGTAGAGTTCCTAATAAAGTGCCCCTGAGTGTCCTGAATGTAAATGCATTAGTGTTGATGGGGACTTGACCATTCAACAAGATCGTTAGATGGTGTCTTACCTTGGAGGAATAGGAAACCTGTCTGAGGCATGTGTAATCTAATAAATCCTGCCATTAAAATAGCTGCAGTTGTGAGGTTAAATCTCAAGACGGAGTTAATGTTGGGCTTTTGACTGATTTTGTATTATAGAAATTAAAGTAAATTTTATGATGGTTGAGTTAGATTTTGAAATGGGGGAACAGAACCACAATTTGTTGCATTTGTCTTTATTAACATCACAGCCATTATATCTATAAAGTGCCCTCCACTATTATTGGCACCCCTGGAAATGACAGTGAACACAATGTAACTGAAGCATGTTTCCCATTTAAATTGTACATTTCAGAGTTGGAGTATGAAGGTTTACAATGATTCAGGATACAGTGGCTTTTTAAATAATTATTAGTAAGTAATGCTGATAGAGAAATTATAATTTAATTTTTGTACAATATTGAACTTTATCAAAATAGCTGCAGTTGTGAGGTTAAATCTCAGGCCCGAGTTAATGTTGGGCTTTTGACTGCTCCCGAGAAATGCACAGGCTTATTCTTCACCATTTACACACAGAGTAAAAAGTTAACAAGACAAAATGAAGAGAAATTCAACACGAATCAAAATATGACCAAAGCTACCATCTCTAAACCTGACCCTAACTTTAGTCCTTCATATGTGTGCATGTGTGTGAAGTGTGACACAGAGCACACACAGGGATGCACAGAAATGCACACTTGAAATTAATTTTATTTGATAGAAAACTTGGGCGGCATGGTGGTGTAGTGGTTAGCGCTGTCGCCTCACAGCAAGAAGGTCCGGGTTCGAGCCCCATGGCCGGTGAGGGCCTTTCTGTGTGGAGTTTGCATGTTCTCCCCGTGTCCGCGTGGGTTTCCTCCAGGTGCTCCGGTTTCCCCCACAGTCCAAAGACATGCAGGTTAGGTTAACTGGTGACTCTAAATTGAGCGTAGGTGTGAATGTGAGTGTGAATGGTTGTCTGTGTCTATGTGTCAGCCCTGTGATGACCTGGCGACTTGTCCAGGGTGTACCCCGCCTTTCGCCCGTAGTCAGCTGGGATAGGCTCCAGCTTGCCTGCGACCCTGTAGAAGGATAAAGCGGCTAGAGATAATGAGATGAGATGATAGAAAACTTAGGAACAGTCATTAACCTCCATGTTCTTACACATTAAGAAGCAAGTGCTCAGAAATTAGAGGGAGAGAAACCATCAACATGTGATGATGGAGACATCTTAAGAATAAACTCATTTGTTGAGATACAAAAAAAACAAAAACAAATGTATCACATGACACCTGTATACCCATCACCAAGAATGAACATTTTAAAATCACTGTTTGCAGGACCAGGTGTTCTAAACTTCCTGCATGGGTGTAAATGATCTGAATGTGGGATGTTTTCCAGATGAAAAACAAATAAAATGTACAGAACAAACACACTGAAGAATACAAATCCAAATAGATTTCACCTTACTTGCCCATAAACCCTCTATTCATAAGAAAAGCAAGAATATTATAGGTAATGTTCTCTGATAATATGAAAAGATCATGCAGTATGGAGACAGTGGAACTGACTGAATACGATATTAAAAAGAAATTGGTGAAACATCTGGATAAAGAGGATACATTTACATTAGTAATGTATAGAAGAGTATAAATGAGACAGTACTGTCGATCTGCTGATGTTGGATACAGATGGTGGACCACAGCTTCAGTCTTTATGTTCACTCAAAACATTTCTTCATCAATCATACAAAGAAAAGACAAAGATTTTAATTGTAATATAGAAAAAGCTTATGAGATCATATTCTCACAAAAACACTGACTAACCATCATAGGTAGAGCAGATGAAGTTGAGTTTGTAGCTCTGAGGCAGGTCGATCCACTGCTGATGTCCTCCAGACTGAACTGCTCCGCTTCTCTTCTCATGGCTGCAGTCTTCATTCCATGTCCCGGTCCCCGGGGCCCAGTCCTGATAGCAGACCATGGTTCCAAAAACCCAGAACCAGATCCGCTGGGCACAGTCGTGACACAGGCCAAGCCACACGTGTTCAGTGGAGGCATCTTGAACCACCTCCTTCACCCAGAGCTGCATCTCCTCAGTGCGCACTGAGACCAGGTCATAATGATGATTCCTGCAGTAATTCAGAGCTTCCCGCCAGGTCAGATTCTGTTTGATCAAGATCAGTCTGTCTGGAAAAAGCAAACATTCAATAAAAGATAAAGTGAATCTTTACAGCACAAGATAAAGTTTTGCTGTTTTTTTTTTTCCTCTGTGTTTAGCAGAAAAACATTAAACCATCAAAGATATCTGGATATAAGAGCTGAAACTAAGGTTAATGGTTTTTTTTTTCATATGTCTGTTTTTATACAAACATTTTCATTGTTTTGTTTCTTGCAAGTTTTATCCACAGATTTATTTGCTATTGTATTTATAAAACAGAGTATTGAACACAGTTAATAACAATCCAATACAGCATCAGCAATCATTAAAAAAAAAAAAACTCTTTGTTGAAACACCATTGTGTAACTCACTCTCATGGCAGATGAATGGGAGCTTTTCTGTGCAGTTCACATCACTCCAGTAGTGTGGCTCAGACACAGACACTGCAGCACAGTCCAAACCTCCACTGGGTTTGTTAGAGCTCCAGTATCTGAATGATGATTTACTCTGATCTGACCATTTCCAGGAGTTATGAAACAGACCAATCCAAACACGGTCATCTCCTGAACTTTGAATCTTTCCCCTGATCTCCTCATTCTCAGTTTGGTTCCTCACACTAACCAGGTCGGTGTGATTCTCTCGGCAGTAGATCTGAGCATCACTCCAGGTCTTTTTCTCATTAATCAATATGTATCTATCAGTGCTTGTGTTCCTTTCTGAAAGACATGTAATTGACATCATGAATAATTTGTTCATGACTCAATCAGATTTCTGTCTTTTCTGTCATCAGATGAAAAATATCAAGGACAGGAAATAATACACACAGATCATCCAGGTGATTTTTATTACTGTAAAGCCATAGACTGGAAACAAACAAAATAAAAGTATTCACATCTATTTGCAAGTTCTTACCTTCATAACACACAAAAGGGGATAACCGGTTACAGGGGGCGTCATTCCATCCACCACTAGATCTGTACATGACAACACAGAACTCAATTCCCCTCCTGTTGTCTGGTTGTCCACTTGCCCAGTTTCTGTAAGTGTCTCTGTCTCTGTAGAAAGTTTGGTCTGCCAGAGACCACTGCCATTTCCCAGTGCCCTTTCTCTGTAGACCGATCCAAGCTTGCTTTGCAGTTTCCTTCTTCAGTGTGTGATCCAGCTTCATCATCTCTTCCATGTTGTTGATGGAGGCCAAATCAGTGTATTTCTCTCTGCAGTAAGTCTGAGCTTCACTCCAGGTTTTATTCTCATTCACAAAGTGATAGCGGTGAGGAACATCTGCCCCGATACCACATACTACTGTGAGACACATGAGAGAGAGAGACATATGTGGCGCTGTGCTTTTGAGGAAATTAAATATTTACGTCTGAACAATGTAATATATAATGCAAAATAAATGAGTAAATAAATAAAAATGGTATTTGCTTTTTGATAAAATTTTACGGTATCTCTTTACTCATGATGAAAATATTTACAAATAAAACATTTTTATTTCTTTCAAAATGTGTGAAATTGTCAGTTTCAATTTGCAACATGATTTTCACTTTCTCAAATTTTATTTATTTATTTTTTTCTCCTAGAAGAAGGGCCCAACCTTCACTTTCTCTCTCGGCTCATGCTTTTGACGTTGGTAAATTTGCTCGGTAAAAATTCCACCACGAAACACTGTAAACTTGGCTATTGACATTTTTTTCCCCTTTGCTATTGAAACAAACTAGTTTTTAAAACCAAGATAATTTATTTGCACCTGCTCATTTTTATATTTTGAGGAACCAGAAACAGCATGTAATACAACATGACCTAACCAGTGAGCAACCTTTAAACGTCTTGAAGAACGACTGTTGTTCAACTCCATGCCACCATGCTAATTTAACCCATAAAACTGAATAAACACTTATGTGATTCTTTATGTTGTTGTGTAATTGAATAATTAAATGACCCTTTCCACCTGGTGCATTGTGCTGCCATATTAAAGAACACAACATAGCACTTGACCTGCTTATATTTCATGCAGCTTGGAATAAATCCTAAATGAGTTCATGAGAAATATTACAGTGTGTGTCATGTAAAGGTGGACGGCAGACGGATGTAATCGTTGGAAATGTGTTCATTATAAAAACAACAAGCAGGCATGTAAGTCGAAAATGTAAAGCAGAATCAAAAACCAGAAGGCAGGCAAAGGTCATGCGAGGCACAAACAGACTAGACGAGGCAGAGACAAAAGGCAGAATCCAAAATACAAATGCGAGCCGGAAACCAGAATAACAATGGAAAAGAAAGGCTTGGTAAGGTCAGACAAAAGAGTACTGAGTGCATTACTTCACAAAGTCTGTGAGAGTTTAGTGTCATTAGGCCTATTTATAAAAAGAGTTTCCTGCATTGCAAATGATGGAAAACTTTTACCACTGCTAAGAAATGATCGCGGCTACGTGGCAGCCATATTTTATGTACCACGTGACTACAGCGATAACATGCAGGACTTCAACATGATTCTCGCAGAAATCCAACTTGGTAAAATGGCAGCAAACGTAACAAAAACACATGCAATATTTAACCTCTACTACTTCACCTGCATGAAAAGTTGTCAGTCAAAGCCAATATAAAAATCCCTCAAAAAAAAAAAAATCAGAATTGTCCCACACTCATCTCTCCATACAAAACCCCTCTCAAAAATCACACATCAGCAGACATCCCAATCTGTAAAACGTCATTTCAGGGAGGGAGCCCCAAGCCCTCCATACAAAAGGATGAACAGGACACGTCACAATAGAAAATTATTTAAATTAGATACTGAAATAAACATGAATAGAACAAAATGCTTTTTTTTCAAGAGACTATTTGTATGAACAATAACACATCAAAAAGCTTTTCTGAAACTAGTATTACAAACACAATTACTAGCTTTTCTATTTCTTTTGCAAACATTCCTTGTATTGTGATGTGGCTTGCTTTACAGATTTGAGCAATCTGCCAGAAACCTGAACCCTGTGACAGTCTGTCTCAATGAACTCGTTCATGTTGCAAGACATCAGATTTACAAGGTGTTTGGTGAGACAGCAGACTCCTAAATTCATGTGATGCACCATGCTGAATGCCCTTTCTACATCACAGTTAGAAATGGGCAGCACCAAGTTAGACAGGCCTATGTGTAGAAAATGTGACAAAATATGTAGACTACCTCTATTATTTATGTAAACTACTTATTATTGTTATTATTAATATATTTTTTTAATATTCTATTGAAACTTTAAGCAAATCTTCAAGGAGTTTGTGTTTATCATGTAGCCTGGGCACCTTGCCAGCTAGTATAATCAATCTACACATTCGCCCCTTTACCATATCCCACAATCCACTGTGCAGTTGGGAACGTCTGGGGGCCAGGCCCAGGCTGCTGATAACGGTACAAAAACCAATATTGAGCTATATAATCAGTTTCAATGTTCAAATATTATGATGTTAAAATATGTTCAAATATCAGATGCTCAAATATTATTACAGGTCTCACAGATTTTTTTTTTTAAGATTAATACTGCTCAAAATGATTGTCCATTTGCAATTTGTCATCAGTGTACACTGTTAATGTTGTTGGCCAGAGTTATATTCCTGAGTAGTTGGAACATGTATTTCGTGTAAACAATGCATAGAGGGAAAGTGAAAGGGCTGTATGGGCGATAATATAAGGATGATCACTTAAAAGCTTCTATGCTGACAAAAAAATACCATGGAACCAGTAACCAGACATGTAAAAGCAATCTAATAACATCACAGTTCAGCTTACATCCAATATTTGAACATCCAAACTGATGACAAATTTACATTGATGACAAATTGTAAATATGCACTCATTTTGAGCAGTATTAATCTTGAAAGACCACATAAATCTGTAATAATGCTCCTGGATACACTGAACCGATGGACTGTCGGTCCGGGAGAGAGAGACGTAAAGTCCCGTCCACACAGAACACCGATTGGTCTCGTGAACAAGACAGAACAATCAGAATGCAATCGGGAGAGTTGGGATGTCTACATCAGCACCACTGATCTCTACATAAAATATTTGGAGAGCTCATTGTCCAATCCACACTGTAGAGACGAGTGAAGCCATCTGGCCACCATATTACTACACCCATCGTGTGTATTTGGTTTGTGTTAAACCGTCATATCAGATCAAATTTGCCCCAAGAAAAGTATCTCCTGACTTTTTTCCTTCCATTAGACTTAGACAACCTTTGTCATTCAGTATACAACAAGTGTGCACAGAACGAAATTTTGTTGCAATTTGGCTCAGCACAGAATTAAATATGAAGTGTATTAAATTTAATTATGCAGCAACAAAAATATTATAAAAGTGCAATAGTATAAAGTGACCTGTGGAATTAGGAAATGTTCAAGTTATAAATAGAAGTTTAGAGTTTGGATTTGAGCAGTCTGGTGACCTGGGGGAAAAAGCTGTTACAGAACCTGGTGGTCCTGCACCGAATGCTGCAAAACCTCTTTCCAGAGGCCAGAGGGGAGAACAGTCCATCGTGAGGGTGTGAGGGGTCACTGACGATGTTTCTGGCTCGAGACATGCAGCGCCTTGGTGCAATGTCCTGAATGTGGGGGGGGGGGGGGGGGGGGGGGGGGGGAGTCCCAATGATTTTCTCTGCTGTCCTCACCATTCTTCCAGTCAGAGGCACTGCAGCCTCCACACCACACAGAGATGCAGCTGGTTAGAACGCTCTCTATGGTGCTTCTGTAGAATGTAGTGAGGATGGGCAGGAGAAGGTGGGCTCTCCTCATCCTATGCAGGAAGTGCAGACGCTGCTGTGCCTTCTTGACCAGTGATGCGGTGTTCACAGACCAGGTGAAGTTGTCTGTGATGTGTACCCCCAGGAATTTGGTGCTATTGACCACCTCCACAGCCATGTTGTTGATGAGAAGTGGAACATGGCTGGGCTGGTTTTTCCTGAAGTTAACAATGATCTCTTTAGTTTTGTCCACATTCAGGATCAGATTGTTTTCCCTGCACCAGCCCACTAGCTGCTCCACCTCCTCTCTATAGGCCAGGTCATTGTCATCCCTGATGAGGCCCACCACTGTTGTGTCATGCACAAACTTCACAATGTGGTTGCTGGCAGCCCTGGGGACGCAGTCGTGTGTCAGAGTGAACAGCAGCGGGCTCAGGACACAGCCCTGAGGGGAGCCTGTGCTAAGGGTGATGACACTGGAGGTGTTCTATCCGACCCGCACTGACTGTGATCTTTCAGTGAGGAAGTCTAGCAGCCAGTTGCACGGAGGGGTGCTGAAGCCCAGGGGACCCAGTTTGTTCACCAGATGCTGTGGAATGATAGTATTAAATGCTGAACTGAAGTCCAGAAACAGCATCCGCACATGAGTGTTCTTCTCCTCCAGGTGTGTAAGGCTCAGGTGAAGAGCGGAGGAGATGGCGTCTTCAGTGGAGCGGTCTGGCCGGTAGGCAAACTGGAAGGGGTCGAATGTGGGAGGGAGCCTGGAGGTGAGGCACTCCTTTACCAGCCTCTCAAAGCACTTCATCATAATAGGAGTGAGTGCAATGGGCCGGTAGTCATTGAGTGATGTGATTTGAGGTTTTTTTGGCACTGGGATGATGGTGGCAGTCTTGAAACATGATGGGACTTTGGCTTGATCCAGTGAGGTGTTGAAAATGTCCATTAGAACATGAGCCAGTTGGTCTGCACATTCCTTGAGCACCTGACCAGGAATATTATCGGGGCCTGGGGCCTTCTGTGTGTTGACTCTCCTCAGAGTCTTCCGCACCTTAGCTGTATCAAGACAGAGTGCCTTTTCATCCTGATGGGGAACAGCTTTCACTGCAGGAGTGTTATTTAGTGCCTCAAACCTCCCAAAGAAGTTATGGAGTTCATTGAGGAAGTCCGTGTCATCATCACACTCGGGAGGGGCTATCCTGTAGTTTGTGATAGCCCATATGCCTTTCCACATATCCCTGGTGTTGGTGGTGTCGTGGAAAAAGTCCTGGATTTTTTGACTGTGAGCACGCTTTGCTAATCTGATGGCACGGTTCTTATTTTCTCAACTTTACCCCACATTCCTTATATATTTTTAAAGTGCTCCCATTCATTACCTTGCCCAGGATGGAGTTCATCAAGGGGCAAGGTATTGTTTGTGGGTTTTTTTTTTGTAAACCATGTTACGGGAAAATGGCTGGATAAATCTTCATGAAACTTTCAGGATAGATGGGCATTGGTCTCAAATAGAACCTCCAACATTTTGGGGATCATCTGGTTAAGGTCAAGGTTTTTGTAGCTACCGCTTCATATAGAGGTGGCAGCCACTATGTCATCATGCTGTAAGAATGTAAGAGTGTAACAATCCCGCAGTATGGTGTGAGAGCAGTATGGTGTGTTCTGATTGGCTGAGAGCAGCAGAGAATCAGAACCATGTTTATTGGCCAAGTATGTTCACACACAAGGTCAAAGTCACCAAAAAGGTCAAAATTGTTTTTTCGCAATATCTTCTTTCATATTCATCATAAGTGCTATGAGGTGCATTTTGCCTGGCAACACTTGTTATTGTTTTTCCCTTTTCCAGTTCAGTCTCTGATAATTTTTAATGGCTCTTTTACTACTATAATTATTTTTATGGAGATTATTTGAGTTTCTCTCTTATACAGTGTATATCTTTCTCTTTCGTATATTTCTTCTTCCTTTCTACTTAGGACAGTTGTTGAAACAGGATTATTTTCTCATGTTATTTGCTATTTTCACTTCATTAATCAGTCATGTCTGAACAGTATTTATTGGTCACATAATTTACATCACACATGAATCAATCCTGATAGAGTTCAATAACTTACAGATTATTCCTCAGTGCTCACACTAATCTCTCACATCTCATTTTCTTTAACACACATTGGCTTTTTGATACAACTGAATCGATATATTGATTTTATTTTTGTTTGATATAGTTATAAATAGATATTACCTGATGGTATTTTGGTTTTCTTGAAGTTTATGTTAAAACTTTTTAATGTTTGGGAAATATTAATTTGTATGGAAGCATTTTCCAATAAATGGAGGATTAGAATAATTTATTATTGTCTTATAATTATGCAGTAAATTGTAATTTAGGACTTGGTTAATTTTATTATTCTTAGATGGTTGATTAAACATAATTTGTAACTATAGCTATGGATGGTTTATTCAGCTTTAGATATTAATTTGTAATACTGTATCTACATGTAACTCTCTGTTCCGGCCATTATTCATATGATTAGTTTCATTTTGTTTTTCATTCTGTGCAATGTAAGGTTATTTATTTATTTTTAAACTGCTGATCTGGAACAGCATATGAGGGTTCACATGCCTCCGGGCAACAGGAAATGATGTTACTTTTGTGGATGCTGACACACGTCTCCATCTCTGTGGAAACCAGAATTGTTCTGGCATGCTGTAATGTACACTTTGTTTTCTTCCTGTAATGCATGTATTGTCTACATGTTTTCTATTTGGTCAAATTAATAATACTAATAATAAAATATGCAGTAATGTTCCTGAATGTATCCATGATGGTAAAATGTATTGAATACAGTAAATTATGATTAAAACACAAACACCCCCACAAAAATCAACCATTCACACACTGACACACACATGCACGCGTGTACAAATAATCTGTCCAATTTGTGTTTTTTTCCTCAACAATTAGATGAATAACATCTCCAGTTTTGTGTAGTTTCCTAGGCAGAGATATAACCATACCGATCCAATGTGCATGGTAATATGGTGGCCAGATCGCTTCACTCTGACTGGCCAATGATCTCTCCAGATAATTTATTTAGAGATCAGTGAGATGTCTGCATCAGCACTTGTGTCTGCCTGCAGTTACAAACCCAGTTACTGTTTGTCACAATAAAACAATAATTTGCATCTTTAAAGTGGTAGGCATGTTGTAGAAATCAAATGGTGCCAACCCTCCAAAAATCGATTTTAATTTCATCTTGTGATGCGACAAAATAGGACAAACATCAAGGGGGAGGAATACTTTTGCAAGACACTGTATACTGCAACTAAAAAAGGCACTCAAGTCAGTGTAGACACCTGACCTGAAGATCTGCTGGAAAGGTTTGTACATTGATTCAATTAAACTGTCATGTAAGTGGCAGTAGATGGATGTAATCGTTGGAAGAGTGTGTTTATTATAAAAACAATAAGCAGGCATAAAAGTCCAAAACATGAGGCAGACTCAAACTTGGAAGACAAGCAAGGGTCATGTGATGTACAGAGAGGTGAGCAGAGGGAGAGACAAAAGCCAGAATCCAACTGTTAGTCAAAACCCAGAGGAATAACACAAACAAAGGCTCGGTAAGGTCAGATGCGAGTGAACAGAGCGGTTACTTCACAAAGTCTCGTTGTGTTCAGCATCCTTATAAGCGTGCGCTGATTGCACTCTAATCCGGGACAGGTGCATGGAATTAGTCCTTGAGACACGTGCGTGGGCAGGGGAGATATTTCGAGGTGCATCAAGGGTGGAACGCGCACACGTGACAGTCTGATGTTTGTAGATTTATCTGAATTATTTATGAGGCCAGGGGAATATTAATTATATTATGGATGTAATGGAATATGAACAGGTACATTATTTGAAATGAACAGATTATATATTCTAAACAGATACAGACACCAACAGGAGGTGCACACACACACTTCTGGAAGTCAAGTAAAAATTATAGAGCAAGATGGGTTTGAAAACACTGCTGTATCAGTGGATTCTGAATTTTACACCCGATTTAAAGCGGATCAGTAGTTTTACAAAAATAGCAACAGATCACAAAGAGAAAAAAAAGATATTGTCCAAACTAGTTACATGTTAAAATGAAACAGTAAATTCATGCATTGCCATATAAAATAGAACACACACACACACACTGACCTGAGAAGAGCAGGGTCACTGATATAAGATGAAACATATCTGTAGGAGAAAAACAAATACTGAAAAATATTTCCAATATTATTTTTTATGAATTAACAATATGACTCTCTCTCTCTCTCTCTCTCTCTCAAAAAATACAACTTCACAATTTTACCAAGAAACTGGAAAGAGTAAACTCCTCTGCCTAAAGCACCATTAATAACACGTATTAATATGAACCTAGGCTATTGTCCAGGTTACAGCCAGAGCTACTGCCTGAGCTGTGCTGTTATACAGAAAAACATACACCTTTTGACCAAGAATATTCAAGAATTCAACCGTGCGGTGCTATAAATATGTCCATATACACATACATACAGAATAAGTAGACATCCCTACCTGATGTATGTCCTGTACTCCACACAGGGTGTGTGTTGCGAGTTTGTGGTAATGCGTTCACCTGTTCACCTTTGCACCTTATGCACCTGAACATAACAAACCTCTTATTATACAGTATCACTGTCCTCTTTTAACCCCTGCCATCCCTTTACTGTCAGCGTCAGAGCTGCTGGTTCTGATAAACAGGTAAATTTCAGTGGTTTGATTCTGAATGAGTTTCCAGGCACCAGTCACTGACAACATAAACAAAATACAACTTCACCCCCTTTTACTTTTTCACATGTTGCACTGTCACAACCTTGGATTTGAAGTGATTTGTGATTTTAGCATCTGATTTACTCAATGAATGTGACAAATGAAGACCACCGATGAACAGCAATTTTCAATTCTTGCCGCAAACCTGACGACTTTCCAACCCCTGCTGATGACAAGGATCCCCACAACCACAACATGACACTTGGCCTCTTGCTTGCTTCTCTGACTGACATCATCCTTATCCATCTTTTGGTATACAGCCTCCTCTCTCTATTCTTTCTTTGCATATTGCCCTAGAAACAGATGTTATCTCAGTATCTGCTGTTTATCAGTGTTTTGGTTTGGCAGTGATGTCATTATTCGGCGTGGCGATGTAGCTTACAGCAGGTTATGGTCGCTGAACTGCTGGCTGTCCAGGTGGTGCTCTGAAAACAGTGTGGGCTTTATAGATAATTGGGCTAATTTTGAGGGCACTGCTGGCCTGTTAGGGCGGGACGGTATCCATCCCACTCGGGAAGGTGCTGCTCTCATTTCCTGCAGCATAGGTCATAGTCTCAGAACAGGCCTAGTTAATTTCTGACAATCCAGAGCCAAGGCCAGGGAGCAAACAAACAGGCTAAACCGACTGTCTGCTAGCTGCACAGAGTCGTCACTCAGGGCCCACTACATCGAGACTGTGTCTGTTCCCCGAGCTCAACAAAAAGGTAGAAATTTTCAGAGAGTTTGTTCCAGTAACCTAATCAATATAAAATTAGATCAGACTGACTGTACAGCTGCTGCCAGCACCTTTGATCTAAAGGTGGGGCTATTAAATATTAGATCTCTTACATCTAAAGCGCTAATGGTTAATGAACTCATTACTGATCAGGAGTTTAATGTACTGTGTTTAACAGAAACATGGATTAAGCCAAATGAATATATAGCATTAAATGAAGCGAGTCCTCCTGGATACAGTTATATACACCAGCCTCGTCTAACTGGCAGAGGAGGAGGCGTCGCGGTTATTTATAACGATTATCTAGGTGTAACACACAAACCTGGTTATAAATTTAATACATTTGAAGTTCTTCATACTCATATAATGTATGTAGCCTCGAAAAATAAGTCTACCCAGTTAATTCCATTGCTTATTATTTACAGGCCCCCGGGGCCATATTCTGAGTTTCTTTCTGAATTTGCAGATTTTATCTCAGATTAGGTTATTTCCTTAGACAAAGCTTTAGTTGTCGGAGATTTTAATATTCACTTCGATAACCCAGAAGACCCTTTAAAAACAGCGTTTGTGTCCATCTTAGATTCAGTCGGGATTAAGCAGAATGTCATAGGACCAACCCATAATGGTGGTCACACCCTTGATCTAATACTAACATTCAGATTAAACGTAGACAATATAGTCATACTTCCACAGTCTGAAGTTATCTCAGATCATTGTCTCATCTCATTCAAAATATGTCTGAGTAATAATATATGCACCTCACCACGCTACTGTATTAAACGTACTTTCACGTCAACTACTGCACAGAGCTTTATAAATGATCTCCCAGAGCTGTCAACTTTGATTGGGTCACTGTCAGCCCCTGCAGAACTTGATCAGGCAACTGAATGCTTAGAGTCAACATTCCGCCATACTTTAGATAATGTAGCTCCTCTAAAAAGGAAAATGATCAGAGACAAAAAATTAGCACCCTGGTATAATGATGACACTCGCACATTAAAACAGACCACTCGAAAATTGGAACGTAAATGGCGTCAAACAAAATTGGTAGTGTTCAGATTAGCTTGGAAGGAGAGCTTCCTGAAGTATAGAAAAGCTCTTAGTGCTGCGAGATCAACATATTTCTCCTCCCTAATAGAAGATAACAAAAATAATCCTAGATTCCTATTTAATACTGTAGCAAAATTAACCAGGAATAAGTTCACTATCAACACATGCACACCTGCAGTATGTAGTAGCAACGACTTCATGAATTTTTTTAATGACAAAATTGAGAATATCCGACAAAAAATTCAAACTACTAATTTAAGGTTAGACAATGAAAGTGACCTTGTAGTTAACAATATAACTATCAGATCATCAGTTAGAATGTTTTACTCCCCTAAAAGAAACTGAATTACTTTCATTAATCTCTACATCAAAAGCCTCAACTTGCGTACTAGATCCCTTACCGACACATCTATTCAAACAGATAATGCCTGGAGTAATTGAACCGCTTCTAAAAATAATAAATTCTTCTCTTATGATTGGCTATGTACCCAAATCCTTTAAACTAGCAGTTATCAAACCCCTGATTAAAAAAACCTGACCTTGATCCCTGTCAGCTGTCCAATTATCGGCCAATATCAAACCTCCCCTTTATCTCCAAGATCCTTGAAAAAGCTGTGGCACAGCAGTTATGCTCCTATTTACATAGGAATAACATCCATGAAATGTATCAGTCAGGATTTAGACCTAATCATAGCACAGAGACAGCTCTGGTTAAAGTAGTAAACGACCTACTGTTGGCGTCTGATCAGGGCTGTGTCTCGCTACTTGTGTTGCTTGACCTTAGTGCAGCATTTGATACCATTGATCATTCCATTCTTCTGGATAGACTAGAAAATGTTGTGGGAGTTAAGGGAATGGCCCTCTCCTGGCTCAGGTCTTATCTAACTGATCGTTATCAGTATGTTGATATAAATGGTGATATTTCTAGACGTACCGAGGTAAAGTTTGGTGTTCCACAAGGTTCTGTCTTGGGTCCACTGCTTTTTTCTCTATATATGTTACCTCTGGGCGATATTATTCGTAAACATTGTATTAGTTTCCACTGTTATGCTGATGACACACAGTTGTATGTTTCTGCAAAACCTGATGAGACATCAGCTTAATAGAATTGAGGAATGTGTAAAGGACAGACACTGGATGCTTATTAACTTCCTTCTGCTTAACTCCGACAAGACTGAAGTACTTGTACTAGGACCACATGCAGCTAGAAGTAAGTTCTCTGATTACACAGTAACTCTGGATGGCCTTTCTGTTTCTTCACGTGCAGCAGTAAAAGACCTCGGAGTGATTATTGACCCCAGTCTTTCATTCGAAACTCACATTGATAACATCACCCGGATAGCTTTCTTTCATCTCAGAAATATTGCAAAGATAAGAAATTTAATGTCATTGCATGATGCAGAAAAACTAGTCCATGCTTTCGTTACCTCCAGGTTGGATTATTGTAATGCCTTACTGTCTGGATGTTCCAATAAGTGCATAAACAAGCTCCAGTTAGTTCAAAATGCCGCAGCAAGAGTCCTTACTAGAACTAGAAAATATGACCACATCACGCCTGTCTTATCCACGCTGCATTGGCTCCCAATCAAATTTCGTATTGATTATAAAATACTACTATTGACCTTTAAAGCACTAAATGGTCTCGCACCACAGTACCTGAGTGAACTTCTGCTCCTCTATGACCCGCCACGCCTACTTAAATCAAAAGGTGCAGGCTATCTGCTGGTACCTCGTATAGTGAAGGCTACATCAGGGGGCAGAGCCTTTTCTTACAAAGCCCCACTGTTATGGAACAGCCTTCTAAGTAATGTTCGGGAATCAGACACAGTCTCAGCATTTAAGTCTAGGCTGAAAACATATCTGTTTAGTCAAGCCTTTTGTTAATGGTGTTTATGAGGTAAAGGAGTAGATCTGGAGGGTCCTCAGACATAGAGTGTTTTGGTAAACTGGGATGTATGGATGCTGTCAGTCCCCACTCGCTTGCTCACTCGAGTTTGTTGACGGTGTAGTGGCTGGCTGCTTTATGTCCCGGGGCTCCCTCATGCCTGTGTTACCTTCTGGCTCTCTCCTTTTAGTTATGCTGTCATAGTTAGTTGCCGGAGTCCCTGCTTGTACTCGGTGCAATATGTATACTGTTCCTACTTATTCAGGTGACATTGGGCATACCTAACCACCTGTGTTTTCTTTCTCTCCCCCCCACCCCAAATCTGTCCCTCTGAGTTACATGGAGTCAACAGGAAATCTTTTGGTGGAGACGGTGGGGACCTCGACTGGCTATCGTAGCCTGCAGGGAATCGGCCGTCAGACATTCTGTCGCATGTCCCAGACCCGGTGAAATGTAACTGAATTGTCTTGGCCAGGCCTAAGGGTCCCATCTGCATCTCATCATTGCTGAGGAGTGTGCTCCCATCACCCAATCAAGCATCCAGCCAGAGCAGGTCATGATATATTTTTTACCATATTAACATGCCATTGTGTGTTATGCCTGATGTAAAGACTCTCGTCTCTGCGAGCCTACCACACAGATTTAATACTTGTCATTTTTAGGGCATACCTAACAACGTGTTTTCTTTCTCTCTCCCCCCCCCCCCCCCCCATCTCTCCCTCTGAGTTACATGTTGATCCTGGGATTGAGATGCTGGCCTCTTCTGCCCCTCGGACCTGCTTGATCCATCCTGGTGCCCTGTGTCTGGTCGGAGTTTTATCGCCCCACTCCTGTGAAGGACGGCCCCATGAGGACAGTTGAGGGTTATATCTGTTAAAACTGTTAATATTATAGTCAGGCTGTCTGTTGTTGCCCAAATGAGGATGGGTTCCCTTTTGAGTCTGGTTCCTCTCGAGGTTTCTTCCTCATGTCGTCTGAGGGAGTTTTTCCTTGCCACCGTCGCCACAGGCTTGCTCATTGGGGATAGATTAGGGATAAAATTAGCTCATGTTTTAAGTCATTCAAATTCTGTAAAGCTGCTTTGCGACAATGTTTATTGTTAAAAGCGCTGTACAAATAAACTTGATTTGATTTGATTATTCTTTCCAGGAAATAAAAGGTGACCGATTAAAAGGGGTGTTTTAAATATATGTTAACCTTGAACTTATTTGAATAAAGGACACGTGTGTGTGTGTGTGTGTGTGTGTGTGTGTGTGTGTGAGAGAGAGCTGTTTGTGTTTACAGACTAGAGACTGCATTTTTTCATGAATTTGCATAAACTAGAAACAGTTGAAGAGAAACAGTTATTGATGGCCTAGTTCAAGTTTTTGAGTATTTCCAGTGAAGCTTACATTCATCAGGAAAGCAATAGGAGACTATTCAAGGTAAATGCAGTTTTTCCCCCTTAAAGGTTACAGGTACAGCATTTAAACATGATCAATATCAATAGTACAAGCCCTGATTGTAATAATGCACACAAGTACAGCCACCTGATTAGTTATCATGAACTTAAAAGTCCAAAAGCACATCAAGTTTCATTGCACATGGGCAACTAATATGGTGTACAGGATGTGACGGCAAGCTGTTGATAGCCAGGGACTGGAAGTTAAGTGTAGCTGAAGTAAACATGCTTGTTAGCCTGGATTTAGTCAGATGAAAAAGAGTTATCTTCAAGTCAGTATGGACAGTAGAGAAACCAGATATCTGTATGAACCTCAGGAAAAGGACAATCTGCATCTGGGAAATGATTTGAGCAGCAAATCATCAGATGATTCTAATGATGAAATCAGTGGAGCTTTGCAAGTGCAAAGTCGGGAAGGTAGTTCAAAGGATTCAGCAGCTATCTGGTGTGCCATACTAGCTATAAAGCACATTTATTTATTTATACATGCAGTGTGCCACTATAGTGTATATGGTCTAAATATAAGCTAGCAACAGCTCAAACCAGAGTGTAAATTTATAGCAGAGCGGAGTGAAGCACAGAGCACTGGACAACGAAATTTGTATCTTTATTTGCATCAGATAGATGGGTTTTTATCCAACACTTATTTTTAATTTGCTTCTTAAAGAATGTGTGATTATTTAATAAAACACTTTAGACTCATCCGGAGCTCCGCTTTTAGGCAGTGCCTTGTATTGGTTTGCATGGCCTGAATCCTTTTTCCATGTAAGGTGTTGGAATGTTGTTGACACAACAAGTTTGAGTCTAATGTGACCTGCGTAGCCCAAGAGCTCAGCCTGTAGATTCCTTTCAAAGCAATCAAACTCAAAATGGTCCTCGCAAAGAACAGAATTTCTCCCAAAGGAGTGTGTTTCTAAAGTATGACCTGTTCCCAAGTTGTGTAGCCACTGTTTAGCAAGTCGTTTACATTGCTCGGTTGTCTGCAATGGAACACAGAAAAAATGCTGTCCCTTACCTCATCTCATTATCTCTAGCCGCTTTATCCTGTTCTACAGGGTCGCAGGCAAGCTGGAGTCTATCCCAGCTGACTACGGGTGAAAGGCGGGGTACACCCTGGACAAGTCACCAGGTCATCACAGGGCTGACACATAGACACAGACAACCATTCACACTCACATTCACACCTACGGTCAATTTAGAGTCACCAGTTAACCTAACCTGCATGTCTTTGGACTGTGGGGGAAACCGGAGCACCCGGAGGAAACCCACGCAGACAGAACATGCAAACTCCACACAGAAAGGCCCTTGCCGGCCACGGGGCTCGAACTCAGGACCTTCTTGCTGTGAGGCGACAGTGCTAACCACTACATCACTGTGCCGCCTGCTGTCCCTTATTATGAGGTTAATTATTTTTGCAATCACAGGCTTTGATCTCTGCTATTTTTCAATAATGTTTTGTACATCCAGCTACATCACAGTGTCAGGAGCAGCAAGCCAATCAAGATACAGGGAACCTGCCAATGATTCCACATCATGCTAACCTTTGGCACCAGCCACAAAATGGCAATATGGCTACACCCTTCAGTGAGCAAGAATACAAAAGAATTTTAAAGCACTAGGGTGGTTCTCCACTATAGTTGCAAATTGGGATATGGACCTTGAGCAAACTGATAAGTTCATAAGGCAGAATTCTGGTAGCCAATTTTGGAGTTTTATCAAAGTATCTTCTTATTGCTCGATATGGCAAAATTCAAGGTCAAAGGTCATTTCAAGGTCAAGGTTGCCCTTGTCTCTGTCAGTACACAAACAGGTCTCTGAAATGCCTAATAAATCCATAATCTCTGACCAAAATCAAAATGTAATTGACCCCAATTACAAATCTGGGCCTTATTATAAATAATTCTATTTGAAAATGTATATTTATCACAATAGAACAATAAATATATGTATTAAAAGGGTGCAGCGTTTGTGTACTGACAGCATGTTTGTGTACTGACATGTTCAAAAATAAGACAACGAAGTTGATTATTTGAGCAGAACAGTAAAGATCAATCATTCAACCAGGTAGTAAGTAGGGGAAGCTGGAAGTAAAATTAACAGTTTGTAAAAGGTGAGTACGGGGGGGAGGGGCAAATTCAAATTTTTAAGTCAGTACACAGACACTCTCAGAAATTGACTAGGCCTAATCAGAAAACCTTTAAAGATATCCTGGTAGGATACATGTACTAGGTATAGGCCTATATACTAGTAGGTTGACAAAAGGGATCGAGAGACATCAAACTGTCATCCTATCAAATTGGTCAATACACTAACACAATAGTCAGTACACAAACAGACCCCGGTGTTAGTGTATGGACTGTTAGTGTATGGACAAATAGTTCATCATCTGGTCACCAGGGTGCAGATGTGTATATGATGCCTGTGCATTGTAGTCTAGTTGAAAGGTCTTCTAACTCACATTCATGGCACAAACATGTTTTCATGACAAAGCTGGGCCTACATCATTCTAGAAGTGTTAGTGTATTGACTGCTATTAAAAATTCTGTTAAAAATTGCCATACAAACCTGAACAATGCTGGAAAACTACCACAATATGAAATTCAATGTTTCCCACCCTTGAACTTGTGGGATTCCCACAATGCACTGCAGTCATCTCATTAGAATAGTTCTGTCCATTTTCCCCAGGTGTCTCTAGTTAGTACTGTTAGTGTACTGACTTAATTACTTGGGACACCAAAAATCAATTTCTTGGCGGGAACATTTCTGACTAGTATTTGAAATGTTTTCAAAATGTGCTTTTCTTCATGCTGCATGGACAATATTGATCATATTTAAATGGGTGACACAAAATAATAACACCAATAAATATTTTTCAGCAAGGGTTTATTTTCCTTCTGGGATGTATGAGACACGCATTTTGGACCCCCTTGGGTACTTCCAATGAAAAATTCTACCAACACTATTATATTTGAGTGGATAAAATTTAATATCAATTAATTTTTATAATCAATAGGAAGGCATATGAACACAGACACCCTGATTTTATTTAAAGGCCTGGTCTCAGAATACTTGTTAAGTGAGGTGACACCAATTTGCAACTATAGTGGAGAACCAGCCACTAACACTTTCTTTAGGGGTGGTGGGACACTGAAGGTTGGGGACAGGTGGGTTAATTGCTTGGGGGCAATGTTTATTTCAGCTTTTCAAGTCAAGTCATTTTATTTGTATAGTGCTTTTAACAACAAACATTGTTGCAAAGCAGCTTCACAAAAAAAAAAGGCTTGAAACATATGAGCTAATTTTATCCCTAATAAATTTATTTATTTACTACTTCTCAGCTCACTTCACACACGATTCCGCAGAGAGCTCTCTCCCTCTGTGCTTCCTCCCTCATTATTAGCCCTCCACGGTCACTGCAAGACACACACACACACACACAGCATTAATTAGGCACAAATGTGATCATTTTGCCACTCACCTTCCCTGGCCTCACCCTCCATTCACAAATTAACACTCAATCATGCCCCCACTGCCACATACCCCCACCGCCCAACTCAGGCCAGGGAGCCGTCTAGCCTGCAGCTGACTCCCCCCAGTGGTAGAGGTAATCCTCCACCACCATCTACACCCCCGGCCTGTGGACCACCTCAAACTTAAAGGGTTGCAGAGACAGGTACCAACAGATGAGCCACACACTGGCATCCTTCGTGTGATGGAGCCACCAGAGCGGGACATGGTCCAAACAGAGGGTGAAAGAGCACCCCAGCAGGTAGTACCAGAGAGTGAGGACCACCCACTTGATGGCCAGACACTCTTTCTCAAATGGTACTGTGGTTAGTCTTGTCAATTTGGGGACACACCTGCCCATGACCCAAGTGGAAGCCCAGATACCATACTTCCACACACCCAATTGCACACTTCTTTGGGTTAGCCATGAGCCTCGCACACCAACAACCCCAGAACCATTCAAAGGTGTTTTACGTGCCACGGCCAATTGTTGCTATATATAATAATGTCATCAAGATACAGTGTCTTGCAAAAGTATTCATTCCCCTTCATGCTTGTTCTGTTTTGTCACATTACAAGATGGAATTAAAATGGATTTTTTGGGGGTTAGCACCATCTGATTTACACAATATGCCTACCACTTTAAAGGTGAAAATTGTTTTATTGGGACACAAACAATAAGATGAAAAAAAAGAAATCTGGAGTGTGCATAGGTATTCACCCCCCAAGTCAATACTTGGTAGAGCCACCTTTTGCTGCATGTCTCTATTAGCTTAGCACATCTAGCCACTGGGATTTTTGCCCATTCCTCAAGGCAAAACTGCTCTAAATCCTTCAAGTTAGATGGGTTGCATTGGTGTATGGCAATCTTCAAGTTATGCCACAGATTTTCAATTGGATTGAGGTCTGGGCTTTGATCAGGCCATTCCAAGACATTTAAATGTTTCCCTTTAAACCACTCCAGTTTAAACTGTTTAAACTCAAGTTTAAATGTTTCCCTTTAAACGGCTGCTGGAACGTGAACCTTCGTCCCAGTCTCAAACCTCTGGCTGACTCAAACAGGTTTTCCTCCAGAATTGCCCTGGATTTAGTGCCATTCATCTTTCCTTCAGTCTTGACCAACTTTTCTGTCCCTGCAGTTGAAAATATCCCCACAGCATGATGCTGCCACCACGATGGTTCACTGTAGGAATGATATTCTCAGGGTGTTGGGTTTGCGCCACACATGGCGTTTCCCATGATGGCCAAAAAGATCAATTTTGGTCTCATTTGACCAGAGAATCTTCTTCCATGTGTTTGGGGAGTCTGCCACATGCTGGTAGGCAAACTCCAAATGTATTTTCTTAAGCAATGACGTTTTTCCTGGTCATGCTTCCATAAAGTCCCACTCTGTGGAGTGTATGGCTTAAAATGGTCCTATGGACAGATACTCCCATCTCCACTGTGGATCCTTGAAGTTTCAGGTGGATCTTAAATCAACTAATTATGTGACTTATGATGTGAACTGGTTGTACCAGCTCTTATTTAGGGGTTTCATATGAAAGGGGGTGAATACCTTTGCACACTCCAGATTTCTCTTTTTTCATCTTAATTGTTTGTGTTGCAATAATCAACAAGTTTTATGTTTAAAGTGGTAGGCATGTTATGTAAATCAAATGGTGCTCACCCTCCAAAAATTAATTTTAATTCCAGCTTGTAATGCCCCAAACCAGAACAAACACCAAGGGGGATGAATACTTTTGCAACACCCTTTAGACACGCATACAAATAACATATCCAGTTTGTGGGTTTTTTTCAACAATTAGATGAATAACATGTCCAGTTTTGTGTAGCTTCCTAGGCAAAGGTATGACCATATCAATCTGATATGCGTGGTAATATGACGGCTAGACCCTTTCACTCTGACTGGCTAATGAGCTACCCATATATTTTATGGAGATATCAGTGCATCTGAGACACCACAAGGCTTGCACCCATACAATAATTAAAATGGGGAAAACTCCGTGGAGCCTCGTGGAACCTCTCATACTGTGAATAACGGGGGCTAGAGCCACTTATCCCAGTTACGTGTGTCTTCACACACAAACTGACGAATTAAGTTTTTAAGGGTTTAGTTAAATTGTTTGACCAAGCAGTCTGTCTGTGGGTGGTAAATACTTGCATGGATTGATTTAACCCCCAGTAACTCGTAAAGTTTGGGAAGGTTGCGTGACATAAATGTCATGCTCAGCTCAATCAGGATTTCTTTTGGAATCCCAACGTGAGACAATTTTAAATTGTGCCTCTGTGACGTTACGTGCAGAAATGTTACGCACATGGCCATAGCCAGCTATGAGGCCACCGGAGGTCCGGACCTCGGTCATTTTTAAGAGCTGAAAATACATTTGTACGCTAAATATTCAACTGGATAAAAAAATAAAGAATAACATTAAAACGTCTCTGTAAAAAGTGCATTGTTAATTATGTTAAACATTGATTCTGTTTTCTGTGTCTGTTTCGTGCGTGCAGCTCTGAGACCAAGAACACAAAAACAAATGAGTGCGTGACTTGGGGGAGTGAACGCAGTGCAGTAGACACGTTTTTTTCATGGTAACCATCAGCGCACTTTCATGAAGCTGTTAAATTTACATTTTCGAAGCAGCGCAGTTGTAGTCTACCTTGTTTCTGATTTTAAAAATAAATCATTCGATAAGCCAAAGCAATAGAGGGAAAAGTTTCAACTTATGTTTGCCTTGGATAACTTTGTCTAAAACATGGTGGTGTATACTGATTTTTTTTCCCAGATTTTTTTTTTTTTTTTGTGTAGGTGTAATGGATGCCAGATTGTTAATGTATCTTAGTTACATAGGCTACATGGTTAGGGTATCTTTTGTCCTCATTGCTTGGGCCAGATCAAACCATTAAACAAGCTTAAATTATTCTTACTCTTGCCACATACATGATTTTTTTTTCAAAACTGATGATATTCAGTTCAAACACCATTAAAAGTAATTTCAGGAATAGATCTCGTGTGACATGCAATTCACCCCTCTCATTTAAATATGTTGAAAATTTTTCAGCGCGCACTTTGCGCGCGCATCACGGACCTCAATGATTTTAAAATTAGAATTATCTGCCTAAGTGATGACTGGGTAAATTGCTCGCCTACTTGAGGAGGGAAAGTACGGGTGCGTGTTTCGACGGATTCACATTCAGCGATTTGTAGGAATTTAATCTTGCTCCCTTTGTTCTGTGTGAACAACTGGCCCATCGGGGAAACGGGATAGAGAGGTTCGATCGCGAAAATGCAAAGACACACCGGTGTGCACGCAAAATATTGATGAATTAACAGAATACTGTCCTCTTCCAAATTCTGAAACAGAGAAACAGATTTTGTACATGTGAGTTGTCTTTGAGGCTGTTGTGCTAAATGATACCTACTTTAGTTTAAGGCAAATGTCAGATAAATTGTTTACTAATAAGAACATACCTAAAGGATTATTGTGTCACATTTTTGGACATAGTCCAACTTGTTCTTCTTGTGATCCTAATAAAAAAAAAAAAAAAACTCAGCCACTGTTGTCATAACCTATTGATATAGAGAGCATGCACGTGACGTCACGAGGTCACGTGATATTTGTTTATCTGCCATTTTGGACGGCAAGGTCGTGCATAGAATTTAGACGAACCCGTTCTAATTATCAAGTGTGTGGGAGTAGATCTTTCGAGAATGGTTATATCTTGTTCAGCATTTGGTTGTACCAATAGACAGGGCCAAAAGGAGGGCCTGTCATTTTATAGATTCCCTGCAGACGAGGAGAGACGCGCAAAATGGGTGTCCACTGTGCGAAGAGAAAACTGGTACCCCAGTTCTACCAGCCGAATTTGTAGTGAACACTTCATATCAGGTAGGTGTAATCTTCTAATTCAATACTCCTAGTACGTCTGTAAAATTGATTTTCGGATTGAATGATAACTGCATACTTAGAAACTAGACAGTCTCTAATGTTTAAAATGGCTATGCCTAGCCCTACTACCCTGGCCTAGTCTATGACAATGTTTTATCTTTTTGGCTCATATATGCCTTTGAAAGGCCAATCCATAGTAGGGATGGCGAAAACTAAAAAAAATCTTGACCGACCACCGAGCCTCATTAGCCGGTTAAAGTCGGTTAACCTATGAGTTTAAACAGGGATGCAAAAGGTGGATGCGCCTTTTTCATGGCTGAATCGTGCAGATCCGATTTTTTTCTTTAGGGGGGGTGTTGGAGTGTCTGAATAATTTCATCAGAGAGTAAATTCTGTATTAAAATTACTAAATAAGCGATAAAACGTCCTGCATAGTCTCTTTATGATAAACGTCTTAATGCCACTTACCCGTGAGGTTATCAAGTAGACATTCTTCTTCGGGGCCTTCAAGAGGTATAGTTGAGACATCCATCCTGCAACAAAATATTTATAAGCTTCCAGGCTCTTGTAAGCTTTGAGGGCTTTGCCAGTGTAACACGATTCACGATTAACGAGAAAATTGTAAATGTCGTGGTAGGCCAGATCAGGCAAATCGCCGGCACCGCAGCTCCGAATTTCCCTGAACAAGGATTACAGCAAGTTGTACGGATCTGCAATCCCCAACCTGGAACACTTTTCCGCGCAACGCTGCCTCACGTCACCTTCAAGATGCTGAACAAACTTAGACAAGTAATCACGCGATGTAGATGGGGTATTTTCCAAATTTTCTTGGGGATTACTCCCTGGATCCATTACACTCGCGCAAGGTAAACAATCCTGAAGCCGTCCAATATGGCGGAGTAGGCGGAGTAAACACGGACGGGTCACGTGACTGCACATCCTCTATAACAGTGTGTAATGAGGAACAGAAACAGTAAGTTAGGGAAAGAAAAGAAAAAGCAAGTAAGTGTGAGGCTACATGTGCTATAATAAGAATTGGATGTTCCTATGACAGCCCAAACATCCAGTTTATGAAACCCTCGTATGGCGAGGATTGTTTGGCACAGTTTGACATATGGGTAAAGGACTTAGGATTCCCTGAGAAGGGCAGTTTTAGTCCCAGGCAGATAGGACAGTTAGAAGAAAAGTTGAAACAGAAGGAAAAAGAAGAGTCTGCAGATAACGTTAAGTTCTTAGGGGACTGGAGGGCGTTTTCTGCATGGAAAGAAGAAACACTTAAGAGAGAGTACAAAAGAGAGAAACAACAGGCAGGGCTCTCACCCTCTTCTCAGTGTTTGAAATTTCAGATGGCCCTGACCTGGAGTCTGCCCCACCACCCCGACACACACTGCCTCCTCAGCAAGGCGGAGCATCATTCCCACAAGCGCTTCACCCACAGAAAGGGGGAGAAGTTGAGACAAAGAAGAAAAAAAAAACTGAGCCTCTGGAATCTCTCCCAGCCTACCAGCCGCCTCCAGCATCAACGTTTCTCCTCGCTTCTCCATCACACATGAGATCCGGTCTTGCATATGGCGATGGAAAAGACACCCTCCTGGACCTGACCACATGCTCACCAGTGGGTCCACAAGGCCATAACCAAAAGTCTGAAGTCCTTCATCTTCCAGTGGTGGAAGTGGCTGGAGCTGACAGTGTGCTTCTAGTCCACAGACCCTGGACGACAGCCGATATCAAGGAAAGCATGACTTCCCTTCCCAACGTGAGAGAGGTAGGAGGAAAGAGATTTGGTAATGAAGTGTTGATATTTTGCAGAGAATTCTGGCCAACCACCCATGAACTTCGCCACCTAATCATGACCAAGATGGGTATAGATTGGAACAAGGTTTCCAAAGAGTGGCCAGAAGCTGATCAGCGAATGACTACAACAGAGTGGAGCACGGCTGGCAATGGTGAGTATAGACATACCATCACTGCTCTCTGTGCTCATCTGGACAGTGCTTTTCCCTTAAACATAGACATGACTAAGATCAGTATGTGTAAGCAAGAAGATGGAGAAGGTGTGTCAGCATTTCTTGCCCATCTCACCACCGCGCATGAGAAAGAAAGAAAGAAAGAAAGAAAGAAAGAAAGAAAGAAAGAAAGAAAGAAAGAGGGAAAAAAAAACCCACACAGTGGCCTGACCAGGCCCATGAACCTGGCTGCAGTGGAGGGCACTCCTGAGCCTCACCAAGATCGAACAGTACGCTATGCATGCAGAAAGTCTGATGAAAGAAAAGGAGAAGACAAACACAGAGACCAAGACCTACACACCGCCACTCTCACTCTTCTCCAGACTGCTCAGCCTGGACCTAGAGGAAGAGGTCGAGGTAGGGGCTGAGACAGGACGACCTGGGGTGACTCGTCCTGTATAAAAGGCACAACCTGCTACAACTGCAATCAGAAGGGACACATTGCTCAAGATTATCTCCACAGTAGCAGGCAGAAGCCCCGTGAGGATTACAGCAAAGCAGACTGACGGGCGGACTCCGGGAACGGGCCCCACACAGAGAACAGGGGAGGTAACACACACCTGATAATACACACACAGACAGGAACATTCACATAACGTTAAACACATTAGTAGCAGCACCTGCATGCAACAGCAAGACTACACAGAAACGCCCGATACACCAGTCCAGATAGATACACCTGAAGTTGCATTAAGTTTGTTAAAATACACAACTACTCCCTTCTCTAAACTCCCTTGTATGCCCCTCACTGTATGTGGGCATGTGTTAACCTTTTTAGTAGACTCTGGAGCAGGACACTCAGTGATACTACATGGGGTACTTCCAGTAGGCCCACCGCTCAGCTCAAATTCTATTCAGATGATGGGCATCTCAGAACGACCTGTAACTGAAACTCTGTCAACCTCCGATCTAAAAGCGAGGGAGGAATAGTTACGTCCCACTCATTCCTCATCTCTCATACATGTCCAGTAAATTTGTTAGCACGCGATTTAATGTGCAAATTAGGAGTAAATCTCACGTCCACTCCAGATGGACTAACTATTGAAGTAACTGAAATGTGCGGTGTGCAGTATGGGTTTGGAAGCCCCCTGTATGTGTATGTCTGGCGGCTCTGCTCAGATCAACTCGCACAAACTCCAAAACACCTTGTACAGCTCGCACATTTGAACACCTCATCAGTTGACACAGATTATATGAAAGAGGAAGATTTGCATTGTACAGCACATGTTCACCAAGGGCAAGATGTAGAGTTTGAAAAGACTTGGTTTGCAGACCCCCACACACGTGAAAGATTGACCCTCAAAACTACATATTGGTCTAAACATTATTGCGCTGTGCAGGTCCATTTTATTCGTTGTCCGAACAATTGCATCAGTGTTCATCGCAGTGTTCTCAAACATGTTATACGCGGCCTCGTGTCAGAGGACTCTGAGGTCGACTGCTGCCAGCATGATTTCTTTGACATCATTAATTCTATACCCCATGTCTCATTAGCAGGGCCACGATCTGCCCATTGGAAAGACGTGGGGAAGTGGGTCAAGAAGTGTGCAGTTGATGGCAATGAATGGTCCCAAACAGAGGACCCTAGTGTGTTGTTTTGCTAAAGGCTTAGGGTCTACAAACAAAGTCATGCTGTGTGTGTGGGCGCATGTTAAGTGCAGCATAATATTAGCCACTGATGACTGGGATCCTGGGGACCCCGGCCATAGTGGCCTGTTTGTCTCTGTTTCCACAGGCATAACTCTAGCAGAGGTGCACCCCAAATTGGCGGGAGTTCCAAATTCCATTTGGGCGAAGGGTAAACATGATGTGGGCCTAATAAAGAATGCTGAACCAGTGGTGATCACCCCCAAATCAAATTTCAGGCCTAAACAGACCCAGTACCCACTCAAACCAGAAGCAATCGCAGGTGTAAGACTGGTCTTTGATTCATTGCTGAAGGCAGATGTAATTGTCCCTTGCCAGGACTCTCCAGTGCACACTCCTATTTTTTCCAGTTAAGAAGGCAAGAAAACCGTCCCAGTCCGATGATTGGAGGTTTGTCCAAGATCTGCAAGCAGTCAATGACGCGGCTGTCCCGTGCGCACCTGACAACCCTAAAGAGCGCTCTGCAGACCACACCCACTCTGGGATTGCCTGACCCCAATAAGCCATTTTGTTCAAAGTGTAGATGAAAAGAAGGTTTTTTTATGACCTCTGTTCTTTTGCAGAAACACGGGGATAGATTGAGACCTGTAGCCTAGTTCTCCAGCAGGCTGGATCCAGTGGCGACTGGACTTCCTGTTTGCCTGCGTGCAGTTGCTGCAGCTGGAAAGGCGGTAACTGCCTCCAGAAATATTGTGGGGTATTCTAACCTCACCCTTTTGGTCCCACATGCTGTCTCCCTGCTTCTGTTGGAGAAAAAGACGTCACATTTGTCAGCACAGAGATGGTTGAAGTATAACACTATCATACTTGATATGCCTAACATCATTGTGAAACGTTGTACTGTTGTGAATCCTGCCTCTCTTCTCCCTACAGAGGATGATGGAAAGCCACATGACTGTATTGCTTTCACTAATGATTTTTGTTCCCCCAGGGCAGACTTAAAGAGTGACCCTTTGGAAAATCCAGACATGGTCCTCTATGTGGATGGTTCAGCCTCCAGAGACCCAGAGATGGGAAAGAACAAAGTAGGTTTTGCCGTAGTCTCAGATCATGAGGTCCTCAAGGCGTCGTGTCTGCCCTCAAACCTGTCGGCGCAGGCCGCAGAGCTCTGGGCCCTCATTGAGGCATGCAAATTGGCTGCAGGGCAATCTGTCAATATTTTTACGGACAGTAGGTATGCATTTGGCGTTGTGCACGATTTTGACACCATTTGGAAACACAGAAATTCTCACTAGCACAGGATCTCCCATTGCACATCATAAACTGGTCTCTGAGTTGTTGGATGCTATTCTACTCCCTAGAGCCATTGCTGTGTGCAAGTGTGCTGCCCATACTAACAATACTGAATCTTGTGTCTCAAGGAAATGCCAAGGCGGACGCGGCAGCTAAGTGTGCAGCCTCAGCTTCCAGTTCACCCTCTAACCTTGCTTTTCCTCAGGTTTCTACCCTGTTTACAGCTAGCGGACCTTCAGAGCATTGCCACCCAGGACAAGAGACAAGTCTGGAAACAGGCAGGCTGTATCTTTGCAAACTTGGTCTGGGTTTGTCCCTCGGGCCATCCCTGTCTACCAAAATACATGTTCCCTTTCTATGCAAAATTGGCACATGGGCTCGCCCATGTGTCAAAAGGGGGGATGGTAGCAGAAGTAACAAAGAGGTGGTTCACAGAGGGGTTTTCAAATTATGCTGCGAAATTTTGCAAGCAATGCTTGATATGTGCACAAAATAATGCAGGTCAAGGTATCAGACTAACTCAAGCAGCACACCCAATACCAGACAAACCATTTGATCATCTCCAAATGGACTTCATTGAACTGACACCTAGTGAAGGGAAAAGGTATAGCCTGGTAATAGTTGACATGTTTTCAAAATGGGTTGAAGTATTCCCCACAGCTAAACAAGACTCAGAGGCGGTAGTCAAAGCACTCCTGAGAGATAATTCCTAGGTGGGGTATACCTAGCAAAATCTCAAGTGACAATGGAACACCCTTTGTTAATGCAGCCCTAAAGAAAATAGGAGCATTCCTAGGGATAGACCTGAAACAACATTGTGCCCATCATCCTGCCAGTGCGGGAGCAGTAGAGAGGGAGAATGGGTCCCTTAAAAATAAACTAAGCAAAGCTTGTGCAGAAACAGGGCTAGGATGGACAAAGGTCCTCCCTGTAGTACTCACACAAATGAGGATGCAAACTAGGCCTAAACATGGGTTAAGCCCATTCAAAATTCTGTTTGGACGAGTACCCAACATGGGGATAGGGCCAGCCCAAGGAACACTGCCAAACAGCAGACTGTGTGATGATGCAATGTTGAATTACTGTGCAACGTTGTCCTCTGCTTTGAAATCTATCCACAAACAGGTAAAAGAAGCACTTCCCAAGCCCGCTGAGGGACCTCTGTACGAGGGGATTGGATAGTGGTGAAGGACTTCCGATGAACCAAGTGGAACAAGCCACGGTGGAATGGCCCATTCCAGGTCCTGCTCACGACCCCAATGACAGTGAAGGTCACAGGCAGAGTGACGTGGATACACGCGAGCCACTGCAGGAGGGTTCCTGAACCGGCTGAGCAGGAGGAAAAAGAAGGCCTAAGTGACCCAGACGCTGACTAAAGCTCGTGAGGAAGAAAGGCATCACTGCATGGAACAGTGCGAATATCACATCAATCATGCATGCACCCTCAATAGGGAAGAGTATTTCAGTGTCTAGCCAATAGATAAGTCTTAGGGTTTTGAGTTTCCTACAAGTCCCGGTGAGGTGGGATGAGGGCTGATAGGGTGTGCCCGCCCTCTGAGCACCAATACATATCAAGAATGGCAAGGGTTAACTCGGTAACATCATTGAGGCACTGAACAAGATGCACAAGGTTGAACAATTACGAGCAGATGAACATGGAGGAGTTGAAGACAGCTGATCGTGTTAGTTCAGTGGATGGAAGACTCTGATTCTATCCACCATACTGGTCCTGGGCTTAGTGATCGTGATGCTATGTTTGCTCCCTGTTTTCTGTCAATGTTGTATGTCTGTGTTTCAGAGGCAGCTGACAAATATCACTTACCAGATGGTGAAAATAGACCCAGACGACTTGCCTGACTGGCCTCCAAAACCCACACGAAGACCACAACCCACCGTTCAATGACATCAGCACAGTTGACATGAAACTAGTCCTGAGTTAAAACACTTTCATTATGATTGTTTCCTGTTCTGTTATTCCTGATCTATGTATATGGCTTGCTAGCATTTACTTAAAGGCGTCTATGTCTTATAAAAAAAAAAAAAAAAAAAAAAAACAGCCTTAGCATTATCCCTGTACACTCAATGACATGTTAAGTTGAATCTCTCTGGGAACTCTTATCACTGAAACTGTGTACAGTTCTTTTCTTTTAGCAATTATTATCCTATAGGATAAAAAGGGCGGAAATGTGAGGGAAATTTAATGGATGAACATTATTATTCTCTGTGTTTCTGTATGTTGAGCTCAAGTGACTTAGTGAACTGAGAAAGATGTTTTTCCACATGCTGTAATCACCTTTCTGTGGCCTTGGCTGGTGACAAGCAGGGTACCTGAGTTCTCCATAACTACGCATCCGCCTGCACATACCAGAGCACGCCAGGTGCATGCTTTAACAAAGCTTCATAGAAAATCTTGAGCCAATCACATGAAAATGCAAGCGGTAAGCAAATGCCTTTAGAGTATAATAGATAACAGCCACTAAAACACAACTCAGAGTGAGCGTACTCTCTGCATCATCAGAAGTGGTGTCTTCTATTCTTCTCTTTCCTTTCCTATTTTATATAACTGTCAGAGGTGGAAAGTAACGAATTACATTACTCGCGTTACTGTACTTGAGTAGATTTTTTGTGTACTTATGCTTTTTCAAGTAATTTTTAAAGAGTGTACTTTTACTTTTACTTAAGTATGTTTTCTTTTAAGTAGTGTACTTCGGTACATTTTACATCACAACCGTTACTGAGTAAAAAATAAAAAAGGCTAAAACAGAGAAGGGGAAATGCATGGGCGTCGCCACCATTGAATGTGAAGGGGACATGTCCCCCTCACATTTCATAATTCTTCGTTTGGACCCCCCACATTTAACATAAAATATGAGTTCACCCAGCGCCGTTTCTATTGCTTCGTGAAAGAATCCATTCCACTTGATCGATAAGAGAAAACACAGAGCACTGAAAATCCACTCCGGGTTTTCCGGGCACTCCCTACAACAGCTCACCGCGCGCGAGTGAAGGGAATCTCAGCGCGAGCACAGAAATGTTGGTGCAGCTGCTGGAAAGTGGAGGAGGTGACGTCATCCCCATTGCAACCTCACAATGTCTAGCTTTTGCTAAAACCTTATTCTTTTGTTATATGCCCTCAAAATTAACCCTAGGACACGTTAAATTAATGTCCAACTAAACAGTGAAATAAGCTTAGCCTAATGGGGTATTCTTGGTTGATGATGAATTGTTTGCAGTATTTGCTCCCAGACACAATGGACATAAGGACATTCTTTACAAAGAAGCGGAAAGTCAGTCAGAATTTCCCCACAGGACCGGGCTTTTTTGTCCAAATGGAAATGTTAGTGCAGTTAGCTGGCTGGTCAATGTTAGGAGATGTATCAGCTAGCTTAACGTTAGCTATCATTTAATTCAAACCCAGTAGGCCTGCCTTATGCCAAGAATGCGGTCAAGTCTGCTCTGATGATATTTATTGATTCCTTGTTTTGTCTGGTCTTTGGCAGTTTTCTGGAAAGTAAGATGGGAAATCAGTGTATGGGGAAGGAATAGTAGAGAGGAAAGTGATGGAGAGAGATGGATGTTATTCCAGGTGGATTGTGAAGGAAAGGGGGATAAAAGTTATGAAGTGGTAGAAATTGTGGTGGCACCAATATAAGAAGGAGTTATATCTATAAATCTATTTGTTATACTAATCTGTAAATGCTACTGTAGTACCACCATTGCATGTAGGTTGACAAAACTGCACTTGCTCATTGTGTGAAGTTCTCTTTTATGTGTCATTGCTTGACCCAGTGTAATTTTGTGTTATGAAGACTGCATGATGCCATGCCATTTTTGTTATGAGTATCGCTAAATCGGAAAAAAGTAAAATGCACCCACTAAAGTCACTGTTGGTGGTGAACAAAATTGCACCTGTTCATTGTGTGAAGTTATTTTTTATGTGTCACCGTTGCTTGACACAGTGTGATTTTGTGTTATGAAGTTTGCATGATGCCATGTCATGCCTGGTCATTGTGTGAGATTATGAATATTCTTATTTTTAAACATACAGTTGAGTGTCACTATTGCTTGGCCCAGTGGCATGTTGTGTTACATCTAAAACTAAATAGAAAACACAAAATAAAAAGTAAAATGCACCCATAAAGTCATTGTTGGTGATAAATTGTGTCACATTCATCTCATTATCTTAGGCGTAGCGGTGGGTTTAAAAACAGGCTGATGAATATATGGACTAGTTGAATGAGGACTTATTGTTGAAAATTAATTAAAATTTTTCTGGCGGAGGACCCCCCGCCAGTGTGTCCCCCCCACATTAAAAATGCTTCTGATGCCCCTGGGGAAATGCGTTCTGGAAATGAATCACGGGAAGGACAGTTGTCGCGCGCGCGAGTCTCACACAGACGATGGCAGACATGCACCAGCGCTTGGGGGGGGGGGGCTTTGGGGGGCTCAAACCCCTGGGCCACAGCCAATCAGGGGCCTTGTAATGTTAATAAAATAATAAACTGTCGGAATCGTGGGCCTATATTAATGTACGGATAGAAATAAGGTTAGAAATAAATGAGCGCACAGTAGCCTGCTGTAAGAGACATGGTGGATGTGGTTCGCGAAACGAACACCTACAACTGTACCAGAATAAAATGTAACAAAATGTAACGTCATGCACGAAAGCGCGCCAAAGACTGCAGACTACAGAGACACAAATTTAGAGACTTTGAAAGATGAAGCGTTCACATGTTAGCGGGGCGCATAAAAGGAAAAAAAGAGAGAGATGCAGGTAATGATAGAATTGTTGCCTAAAGTCACAGACTTTTTTAAGGTAAGGATCACCAATCTGTTCAGAATATCAGCTACTTATCAGTTATCAGCCTACCAGCAGCTAGGCTATGTGCAGCTAGGCTAGATATGCTATGATCTGTCCAACAGTAAAATAAATCAGTTGTGATTTGAATACATGTCGTGTGATTTGAGTTATAATCCTGTTAGTATAATAGCATATTTCGATGGGGATAATAAAATGTCTAAAACGGCATCTACTGAAGAAATTGATGAAAAGATTGTAGGCTATAATTGTCACAGTTCGGGCAGCAGACAGTGTAAGCATACTGAGGGGAATAGCAATACAAAGCTAGCGCATATCCACATTTCTCGCTAGCTGTGTTGGGTGTGTTGTTAACCCGTGTGGATTTAAGTGAAATACTTGAGAAGTTCTGTGGTCAAGACAACGTTTTAAGGTAAGGACGCTTAATTATTAATGTTTGCCCGCCGTGGCTTGTTGTTGACGAAAGGCCCACATGATTTTGCCTTATGCAGCTACTGCTAGCGTCATGCTTTGAACTAGGCTAAGCTCATTTGCGCTAAAGGATGGGTTTATTGAAGGACTTTGATGTAGCTAGTTTCTTTTTAAAAAATCGTATGCTCAAAACAGTATGCCCGTGTTCATCATGTTTAACTTTTTTCTTGATGGAGTGCGTGAAATATTGTTGCAAGTGGTATTTCGATGCGGTCATGTCAAAAAGGCAGTTGAATGCACGGTCTTATTCAAGGAGAAGGAAGACTTGCATGATGCTTGAACATAGATTGGTAAAATAGACCCTAGTAGGACTTGGTTTCGTGTATTTCGGTCTGTAGAGTTATGAGTTTGGCCGCTGTCCATGGTGTTTACGTTTCATGTGGCCGCCGAGCCAAGTACCTTCATCATCATCATCATGTTCCCCTGTCAGAAGTTAAACTCTCTAGGGGTGCTTCTGCTGTAGCAGTTGCAGCAGTTGCTCAAAGTTTGATTTGTCCATCATCATACGTCTTATCTGTTGGGTGTCTATGCCCAGCAGATTTTCCCATTTCGTCCATTTGTAACCATTTTTGTCAAACAGGAGCTGCTTTTGCATTTCGTTATTGCCCATCCGGCAAATGTGAGCAATATATTTTAGTTGTTGTACGTAGTAGGATAGTTTTATATCCTGGGTTCCTGTCAGTTTCCGAAGGTCAGCATTGGACATCTTGTAGCTCCAGTCTATATCTTCATTTGTAGTGTTCTTTTGGTCAGGGGCATTCTTTCGTTTATATCCACCTTTAATAATTTTCCTTAGGAAGCCGTGCCACACTACCTCAATTTTGTGAATTTCACTGGATGATAGTTGCCATGCCTGTGTGCTGTACAGGAGACGAGATCGAACGCATGCCACTAGGAACTTTATACGGGTTTTTAGTAGTATTCGGTGGTCGGTTAGAACGTGTTTCAGTTAATTCCATTTCATGAATGCAGCACTTATCCTAGCATGCAGGAAGTGTGAGGATTCATCACAGTTGCTGACATTATAACCAAGATATTTAAAGGTGCGGACGTTTTTAATATTAGTGCCGCCAGGGGAAATGATACTTGGTTTACATTTGATATCCTCGTTGACGTTAAAAGCCATTGTTTCTGTTTTGACATATGATATTTGTAAACCAAAGCGGGTGTAGGTCTTATCATACAACTGAAGAATATTCTGAAGCTCCTCGATGGATCCAGCGAGTATGGCCTGATCATCTGCGTATAGAATCTCTGTTATGCAACCCTCTCCTGATGCTCGTGCTTTCGTACGCATTTCTCTTGTGGATACCTCATTTGGAATGCAATATCTTAACTTGAAGCCTGTATCTGGGTACAGTTTTGATATCTCATGCTGTGCAATCCTGACAACAAAGTCCATATACATATTTAAAAACTGATGGCAATTCTAGGGCACCTTGTCTTGCAGTGAATGTTTGTTTTCATGCCGCCGAGCTATTTTTATGTATTTTATTTTTTAAAAGGACTTATCTGTAGGTGTGTGTGTGTTTTATGTTTACAACACATAGGTCTACATTACCGCACGCACGCTTGTGTGGTTATCTCTGGCCATGCCCCTGCGTGAAAGTTACGCAGTATCACTGTCCTGTCCGTGGTAATAATCAGAACTGGCTCTGTAATGATAATGCACGCGTTCTTCTCTCCCTCTGTGGTCGGATGTGTTGAGCGATGTGAGCATGGGCCTTGCGCAGCTACGCTGAGCCAAACGTAACCTATCGTAGGCTTCTAGGCTAATTACGCGCTTACACTGTAAATGCTTGACACGTATTGCAAATAAAATAAGAGTGTTTTCCTGGCCAACGGTAAGGGTAGGGTTGACAGGTAGCCTATGAGGGGCCTAGCCCCTGGGCCACGGGTGTTGATAAAGCGCCCCTGCGGACATGGAGGAGACCGAGGAACCTGTGGTGGACGACCCTGCAGAAAACGCAATTTCTTCCAGTAATGAAGTGCACCCCTGGCCCTACATACGTGATCACTTCAGCTTCGTAGAGAAAAGGGGTGACAGTTTCATTATGCAATGCAGATTGTGTGCCCAAGAAGACAACCATTGCGGCATACAAAAATTCGACGTCTAATCTGCGCAAGCATGTTGAGGTAAGTATTGTCATTGGCATCATAATCACGGGCGCAGATAGAGGGTGGGATTCGTCCCACCCAGATTTAAATTCACCTCGTTCGGTCCCCCCCACTTATAGGGAGGAAAAAACGTCTATGCTGTCTTTCTTTGCATAAGGCAAACCTCACGGAAAAATCAAAAGACTAATTACCATTCAGTTTATTGAGGTGCACAGCAGTGTATACATAGTTGCAACAACTCACATAAAACAAAACAAAGACTGATATTCGGTTGGTTGAGCTGCGCAGACTGCACAGGTTTCGAGCTCGAGCTTGGTTGCTATGGTTACCCACAACAAGTTTGACAGGCATATCGGGGTTGGGGTTGGTTTGCTGGCAGCTTTGTCCCCCCCAGTTTTTTTGTCCCCCCCAGTTCAAAAAACGTATCTGCGCCCCTGATCATAATGTTTCCTTTCCATAGTAAAACCGACAATAGGCTGGTTATATTCCAAAAATAGTGGATGGCATTGCTAATGTTGAAGTAACAACCTGTTGGTACTGTAACATAACGGTAATTAGTCTGTTATTCGGTTGGCTAATCATGCAAGCAAGTTAGCTTGCCAACCTGACGTGATCAGTCCTCCTACCATTCTACATCCAACAGGCCAGAAAGGAATACTAAGCAAAACAAATAATGTTTGAATTGAATTGTTCAGTAACACACAGTGCACACAGGCAAGCTACGAGATTTCGGTGCAACATTTCACTTTCATATTTCGTGTACAATGCTTTGTGTGTGGTCAGGGCGATGTAAACGACATGACTGTGTGTATTGACCTTTTTTGTTTGTCTCAGTTTTAATGCAGCATTATTCTAAGCATTCAATTTGATACACTTCCTTTAAATAAAACATCTGGATTGAGATGTACATATATCCTTGTTTCCTCTTCTTTTTCATTTTTGCACAACACAATGGAGGCAGAAAACACCCATTGTTAAAAGTAACGTTTTACTTTTACTCAAAGTACATTTTAAATGATCTACTTTTTACTTTTACTTGAGTAGATTTTTTGTCTGGTAACTTTACTTGAACTTAAGTAAAATTTCATCAGAGTAACCGTACTTGTACTTGAGTATAATATTTTAGTACTCTTTCCACCTCTGATAACTGTTATATGATCTATCATAAATAACTGAAAAGATGACTGCTAAGCATTTTGAAGTGTTTATTAGAAGTTTCCATTACATGGTGAAAACGTATAGATCAGGGTTGGGTTATAAATAAATAAATATCCCAAACTTTGACTATCCCAGGGAGCACCATTAAATCTATTATAGTAAAATGAAAACAATATGGCACCACTACAAATCTGACAAAAGAAGGCCATCCACCAAAACTCACAGACCAGGCAAGGAGGGCATTAATCAGAGATGCAACAAAGACATCAAAGATAACACTGAAGGAGCTGCAAGAATCCACAGCAGAGATGGGATTATCTGTCTATAGGACCACTTTAAGTCATACACTCCACAGAGTGGGGCTTTCTGGAAGGGTAGGCAGAAAAAAAGCCATTGCTGAAAGAACAAAATAAGAAAACAGATTTAGACGTTTGCCCAACAGTATGTGGCAGACTCCCCAAACACATGGAAGAAGATTCCCTGGTCAAATGAGACTAAAATTGATCTTTTTGGCCATCATGAGAAATGCCATGTGTGGCACAAACCCAACCCCCTGAGAACACCACTCCTACAGTGAAGCATGGTGGTGGTGGCAGCATCATGCTGTGGGGATGTTTTTCATCTGCAGGGACAGGAAAGCTAGTCAGGACTGAAAGAAATATGGATGGCACTAAATACAGAGTAATTCTGGAGGAAAACCTGTTTGAGTCAGCCAGAGGTTTGAGACTGGGACGAAGGTTCACGTTCCAGCAGGACAATGACCCTAAACATAGTGCTAAAGCTCCACTAGAGTGGTTTAAAGGGAAACACTTACAATAAATGTCTTGGAATGGCCTAGTCAAAACCCAGACCTCAATCCAATTGAGAATCTGTGGCATAAGATTGCTGTACACCAATGCAACCTATCTAACGTGAAGGAGTTGGAGCAGTTTTGCCTTGAGGAATGGGCAAAAATCCCAGTGGTTAAATGTGCTAAGCTAATAGAGACCTACCCCAAAAGACTTGCAGCTGTAACTGCAGCAAAAGTTAGGTCTACAAAGTATTGCCGGGGGGGTGAATACATATGCACGCTCCTGATTTCTGTTTTTTCATCTTAATTATCATCACAACTAAAAAAAAAAAACTGCACCTTTAAAGTGGTAGGTATGTTGTGTAAATCAAATGGCACCAACCCCCCCAAAATCCATTTTAATTCCAGCTTGCAATGCGACAAAACAGGACAAACACCAAGGGGGATCAATACTTTTGCAAGACACTGTACAGTGCCCTCCACTATTATTGGCACTCCTTGTGAAGGTTAAAAAAGATTAGAAAAATAATCCCCCTTTTGTTGAAGTTGCTTCATCTCACACTGAAAAAATGAGAAAAATCCAACCTTTAATTTAAATACATTTATTCAGAGAAAAACAAATCCCTAATCCCTATCAAGAAATAATTATTTTCAACAAAAACAAATGTGCCACTATTATTGGCACCCATGGAACTGATAGTTCACTATGATCACTAAAACAAGTTATAACTTTTAAGCCTTTTTCTTTCATGTACATTAATGATTAACATGTCAAAAATATCAAATATAATTCCCCTAGTTAATGAGTAATTTTCAGGAGTGCATTTAGAAAATGCGGTGATTTTCCTGGCTAAACAGTTCATTACTTTGAAAAAATCAGACAGTTGAAGGTAAACTCAGCAAAATCCCAAACAGTACCGTTAAACAATAAAAGGTCTGTTAGAGGCGGCACGGTGGTGTAGTGGTTAGCGCTGTCGCCTCACAGCAAGAAGGTCCGGGTTCGAGCCCCATGGCCGGCGAGGGCCTTTCTGTGTGGAGTTTGCACGTTGTCCGCGTGGGTTTCCTCCGGGTGCTCCGGTTTCCCCCACAGTCCAAAGACATACAGGTTAGGTTAACTGGTGACTCTAAATTGACCATAGGTGTGAATGTGAGTGTGAATGGTTGTCTGTGTCTATGTGTCAGTCCTGTGATGACCTGGCGACTTGTCCAGGGTGTACCCCGCCTTTCGCCCATAGTCAGCTGGGATAGGCTCCAGCTTGCCTGTGACCCTGTAGAAGGATAAAGCGGCTAGAGATAGAGAGATGAGATGAGGTCTGTTAGAGTTTCTAAAGCTTTCAGGTTTCAATTTTGGGGACGTTGAGCCTCGTTTATCAATCTTTTAGTAGAGTTGTGCATTTGCATAAGCTAAAGTGAACTAAAAATTTCCAATTCATATTTATGCGAGTTGAAGCTAATTGTTTACATTAGTTTGTATTGTCTGTAAATTTAAACACACCAATGAATACCAAATTCCTCATGTAAATCAGGGGCATGGCTAGGATTTTTCAAGGGGGGGAGGGGTGTCACACACTGACTGGCAGCCTGAGTACATTATGTAACAAAAATACATAAATGTCATTGCTAGTTTTAGGTAGCTTAGAAACCGGCTCTTCCATTATTGCTGTTTCTTCCATGTTTTCTTGATGTGTTCTAGAAACGGCACTAAAACTTGGCTTCGAAACCACAAAATGCAACTTTGATGGAAAAAATATATATAATAAATTGCTTACCTCTCATCACGTCGAAAGAAGGAGGAAAGTTTGCTTGTTTTGACATGGCGAATTATTGGCACAAGGAAATACTTGTAATTCGCAACTAAAAAGACTGCAGCTACACTGGCAGCTTGAACATGCTTTCTAATGAGATTGTGTTGCGCTTGTGCAGAACGGTGTCAGTCCTGCGCGCCTTAGCACGTGCACCTGAAGGCACGCCTTGGGCGCGCGCGCCTAACGAGCTCCAGCACGCGCGCCATTAACAAAGAACACTTGTCTTTAAAATCAATGAACCATGTTTTGGCTATTTAAGGACTGCACCCATGCAAGGACGATGCGAAGTATTATGTAAATTTCCCCATTCAGAAAACCGGAGATTTTCAAGAGTTTTGTCAAATATCCGGATTTCCGGGTAAATCTTGAAGACTTTCATCCCTGCTATTTCCATTGTACAACCCTAATTCCAAGAAAGTTGGGACGCTGTGCAAACGGTCAGTAAAAACAGAATGCAATGATTTGCAAATCATGGAAACCCTATATTTGATTGAAAATGGTACAAAAATACCACATATCAAAATGCTGAAACTGAGAAATTTTATTGTTTTTTGAAAAGAACATGCTCATTTTGAATTTGATGTCGGCAGCATGTTTGTTATAAATAAGTCTGTTGTGATGTGGTGGTCTAATCTCGTCTTCCTCCATTTTGCTGTATTTTACACGCAGTGTAGGAGTTCTATCGAAATGTCACAAAATGGCGGTGGTGGAATCAAAATGGCAGCCGGCTCACAGTTCTGCTTTAAAGAATACGGTGAGAGGTTTTGCTCTTTCCTAATCATGTTTGCTTTACCAGTGTTTTATCAAGTTTTTTTTTAACATTTTCATTATTTTATATAACTTTAGCTATAAATTTAGCCTGTTCAAGTTATTTAGCCTAGAAGCTGTAAAATCCCTTCCTAATTAGCAGCAGTTCATTGAGAAACACAACGCGCTCCATACCAACACCCAGTGGCACTTCGTGAAACATCAACTGACCGTTTGGCTTTTTTTTTTTTTAATTTATTTTTAACATCGCCAAAGAGGTAAGTTAGTTGGCGAACTATTAAGAATATGAATAATTACTCTGTCAAGACAGAAGACATAATATTTAACTGTACTCACAGCAAGTAGGAAATACCCATGCATCCCAAAAAATTAAAATATTGTGAAAAAGTTCAATATTTTCCTCAGTTATTTAAGAAAGTCAAAATATGATATGTTCTAGATTCATTACATGTTAACTAAAATGTTTCAAGCATTTTCCTACTTTACTTTTGATAATTATGGTCTAAAGTATAAAAAAAAAACCCTCAAAATATGAGAATATTTAATTTTGAGTAAAACAGTATAAATACCATGTACCTCTTGGTCTAGTTCAGTACACACAACCATAAGCATGCGGAACACTGCTGACTTGACAGTTGGTCAAAAGCCAATCATCGACACCCTCCACAAGGAGGGTAAGCCACAGAAGGTCATTGCTGAAAAGCCTGGCTGGAAAAGGTGCACAAGTAAGAGGGATGACCGTATCCTTGATAGGATTGTCAAGAAAAGTCAATTCAAGAAGTTGGGAGAGCTTCACAAGGAGTGGACTGAGGCTGGTGTCAGTGCATCAAGAGCCACCACACACAGACATCTTCAGGAAAGGGGCTACAACTGTCGCATTCCTAAGATCAACCCACTCCTGAACCAGAGACAATGTCAGAAGCGTCTTATTTGGGTTAAGGAAAGAAAGAACTGGACTGTTGCTCAATGGTCCAAAGTCCTCTTTTCAGATGAAAGTAAATTTTGCATTTCATTTGGAAATCAAGGTCCTAGAGTCTGGAGGAAGAGTGGAGAGACACAGAATCCAAGGTGTTTGAAGTGCAGTATGAAGTTTACGCAGTCCATGATGATTTGGGGTGCCATGTCATCTGCTGGTGTTGGTCCACTGTGTTTTATCAAGATCAATGTAGCCATCTACCAGGAGATTTTAGAGCACTTCATGCTTCCATCTGTGGACAAGCTTTATGGAGATGCCGATTTCCTTTTCCAGTAGGACTTAGCACCTGCCCACATTGCCAAAACTACTACCAAATGGTTTGCTAACCATGATATTATTGTGCTTGATTGGCCAGCCAACTTGCCTGACCTGATCATTGATTCTGTATGGAGTACTGTCAAGAGGAGGATGAGAAACACCTGACCCAAAAATACAGATGAGCTGAAGGCCGCTATCAAAGCAACCTGGGCTTCAATAACACCTTAGCAGTCCCACAGGCTGATCGCCTCCATGCCACACCCAATTAATGCAATAATTCATGATAAAGAAGCCCCAACCAGGTACTAAGTGTAGAAATGAACATACTTTTCAGAAGTTGGACATTTCTGTATTGTAAACCATTTTTGATTGATCTTAGGAAATAATAATAATAATAATAATAATAATAATAATAATAATAATAATAATAATAATAATAACAACTTTATTTGTCCACAAAAGTGGAAATTTGTCTTTGGCTCCACAGGTGAGTTTTTAAAAATACAATAAATAAACAACAAGAAACACAATACATACACAATAAATAAACAGCAAAATACAACATATAATCACATTCATCTTGATACATACAACACATTACCAGCAGCAGCAATAGTCTAAATGTTAGATAGACCCAAATATCTAGAGTAAGTGCACAGATATTTCACATGGACTATTGGGAATTAAGCAGTGATATTGCACTTGGTATGAATGACTTTTTATATATATTCTTGGTTACTATAGCAGCTGTGTACCTCCTTCCTGATGGCAGTTTCCTGAATTCTCTAAACAGAGGATGCACTGAATCAGACACAATATGCTGGGCCTTACGTCTTACATATGTGGCATATATATCTGCTAATGGTTTCTGCCCTTTGCCAACAATGTTACTGCCCATGTTCACGATCCTGGATAGTTTGTTTCTGTTCTTAGCCCCCAGGTTTCCAAACCAAGTATACACATCAAATGTCAACACGCTCTCAACCAAACTCCTGTACACAGTCTCCAAAACATTCTTGCTGACCCCATAGGAATTCAGCTTTCTAAGTAGATATAGGCGCTGCATTGCCTTTTTAAAAATGTACTCAGTATTTTTAGTAAAACTCAAGGTGGAATCAAAATATGTTCCTAAATATTTGAAGTCCTCGACCTCCTCTACATGTTGGCCGTTGATTACAACAGGTACGAGTTCATGGCAGGCATTTTTCTGTTTCATTATCACCATCTCTTTAGTTTTTCCCTCATTAATAAAAAGAGCACTATCATTGCACCAAGTAGTAAGCTCCTCAATGCAGTTAAAATATGCAGATTGGTTGGCTGTATTCCCTGCCTGCATTAAACCCACCACAACCATATCATCAGCATACTTATACAAGTGACAAGTAGAGTTCATAATTTGCATTTCATTAGTATACAAGGAAAACAAAACAGGTGAAAGTACACAGCCTTGAGGCGCCCCCGTATTTAAGATTACAGTTTCAGAAGTGATGCCACTAAACACCACTCTTTGTGGTCGATCTGTAAGGAATTCCTTTATCCATTGCACAAGAATACTATTTGCATTAATATTGCACAATCTTTCAACTAAAATATGTTTCTGCATACAGTTAAAAGCTGAGCTGAAGTCAATAAACAATAATCTTGCAAAGTTTTTAGGTTGCTGTACATGTTTGCTGACTGTATTCATTAGTGTTAAAGTTGCATCGCCAGTGCCCCGCCCCCTCTTATATGCAAATTGAAGTGGGTCAAAATGTTCATTAAGCGAAGATAAAAGATGGTTAACTATGACCCTCTCCATACACTTGCACAGAGTACTGGTCAGTGCAACAGGTCTAAAATCATTAAGCTCTGTGGCTTTTGGTTTCTTGGGAACGGGAACTATATTTGATATTTTCCATGACTTTGGGACATACTGATTGTTCAATAAAAGCTGAAACAGTTTTGTAAGCACTGAGGTAAGCTCAAACCTGCATGTCTTGAGCACTCTAGTCCGGAGCCCGTCGGGGCCAGGTGCTTTACCCAATTTAGTTCTAGCTAAACTGCTTGCTACCTCTGTCTCTGTCAGTATTATTGAAGAGTGTGTAGTTGTGTTGTTAAATATATCAAAACTCAAATCAGTACTATCAGAATTTGTATGTAGAGGAGTTTCAAATCTAGAATAAAATTGGTTTAAGTCATTTGCAAATGACTCCCCTTTATTCTCAAATGCAACATGTTTCTTCCCCTCCCTTCCCATCATGGCATTCAGTCCATCCCAGGCTTTCCTAGCATTCCCTGAACAGAATTGGCTCTCTACCTTTTCCTTGTATTTCAATTTATTCTTCTTTATTATTGACCTCAATTCCCTACGTTTCAATTTGACAAGATCCTGATCCCCCTTAATAAAAACTGCCCTCCTCTCTCTTATACACTTGTTCATCTCTGCAGAGGCCTCAAATTTGTTATTAGGATATAATGTAATAGTTTTCTTAGTAGTGACATTAGCTTCACAAAATTTCATATATTCAGTCACAGTCTCTGTTAATTCATCCATATCATCACAACAGTCAAAAAACAATTGCCAGTCTGTGTCTCCAAAACAGTCACGTAGCATCTCCTGACTCTTAGTATCCCATACTTGAATATCCTTAACAACCGGTCGCTCTCTTTTACTTTTCGCTCTGTATTTGGGAAGCAAGTGAACAACGTTATGATCCGATTTTCCCAATGGCGCACGACAGAGTGCTCTATATGCGTCGGGTATATTACCAAAACATCGGTCGAGAGTTCTCGTGCCTCTAGTTGGACAGTCAATGTATTGATAGAGCGTAGGGAGATGGTTTGCTAAGTCACAATGATTAAAATCTCCGAGTATGAACACTGGCTGGTCTGGCGAGCGCAGGAGTGCAGCATTATAGCTATCTGCTATCGTACCTGCAGCCTCCTGGTGTTTCGGTCCAGGTACATACGTCAAGATGATTGTGATCTGTCCAAATTCCCTTGGAAGATAAAAAGGGCGAAATGATACCGTCAAAATTTCATAATCCGGGGTGCAGACTTGTTCGTAAATGTGCATCTGCGTGGCCCATTTATTGTCCAAAAACATGCATACTCCCCCACCGATTGATTTCCTCGACAGGTGTTCGTCTCTATCTGCCCGTATTGTTGTGTAACCGGCAATGGAGACCACTGATTCAGGCTTTAACCATGTCTCTGTTAGGCAGATTAAATTGCATAGTTTGAAGTCTGTTTCCAGATGTACTCGTGCAGCTAATTCCTCAACTTTATTGTTGAGGGAGCGCACATTGGAAAGTGTGATTGTAGGTAGAGGAAATCTGGAGCCGCGTCTCCTCAGTCTCGCCCTTACTCCTCCTCTCGAACCTCTCTTCTTTATCTTTGTATTTCTTCCTGATGCGGGCCATCGCACTTTGTGTTGTTTTAATACTTCTTTACAGTCCGTAGGAATTAGGTGTTCAAAATTCCCGGCGTGGGCCTGCAGCGTCAGCAGCTGATCTCTGGTGTAAGAGAAAACAGCATGGACATCCTGTCCTCTGCTTGAGACGCTCACCGACAACAGCAGCAACACGATGTAAATCACCATCCAGAACTTTAGAAATTCCATATTGAAGCTGCTCGTTCTAATGTTGTTTAGACAGACAGGCTTATCATAGACGTTTAGACGAAATTAATAGACAAACGAACAAAAACAAACAGACAAACCACCAACGTGAAGCACTGGGTCAGCGGCCGTACCGCGCCCCGGAAGTCAAATGTTCTAATAATTTGCGATACTGGATTTCTGATTTTCGTCAGCTATAAGCTGTAATCATCAAAGTGAAAAAAATGCTTGAAATGTTTTACTTTGTGTAATAAATATAAAATATATGAAAGTTTACCTTTATGAATTAAATTCTGAAAAAATGAACTTTTTCATGATGTTCTAGTTTTTCGAGATGCGCTAGTATAACATGACTTCAGCATGACATGACATAGTTCTGCATAAAGCAAAACTGGATCTTTGTAAAGGGATTGTATTAGAAAATGACTGCCACTAGAGGACAGTAAAATTGTGCATATGCAGGATGCCAACTCCTTTCCCTGTATCACATCATGCACTCCTAAACTGTCCTAAATTGAGTCCTAAATTGTTTCAGACTGCACATATAAATCACTAGATTTGAATCACTTAGGTTGTTATACCTATGTATGGCGTGTGGACACAAATTGTTGTCTATTAGAAATAGAGAACCATTCGTTCTTACACGAGATAGATATACAGTGCACTATACAGGGTGAAAAAACTATTAATTTGTACTCTATGCATACCCAGTGCACTTCATTAAGCAAAACACTATATGGAATACATACAGAAGTGCACTATAGAGGGGACGGTACACTCTCATGCACTACTAAGGTACACAGTATAATAGAGGCTCTTATTATATGTACTGAACTTAGATATATATTTATATCAAGAAAAAAAAAATCAATGAAATGTTTCTTTTATATTTCCATTAGTAATAGAAGTAGTGCAAAAATATTGAGATCATATCCAAACTAATTAATTAATTAGGAACTAACAACAAAATTTGATGTATTTGTTGCTGTTATTATTCATTGTCTTCATTTCTATGAAGATAAAAATAGGAATATATAAATAAATAAATATTGGGGAAATAAATAAATAAAGATTGGGGAGATATATATATATATATATTTGTTTTGTAGTTGTTGCTGGCTCCTCCTCCTTTCCTGTGTGTGTGTGTGTGTGTGTGTGTGAGAGAGAGAGAGAGAGAGAGAGAGAGAGTAAAAGGCAGGACGTGTGTCTCCAGCAGATGTTCATGTCTCACTCCATTACCGGTACACACAGAGAACACAAGAGCAAAATGGTGAGTACAAACTTTACATCAAAACATTTATTCAATATTCCTGAATATAAATAATAATGACTCAGTGTTAATCTGATGAAAATGTAAATTTAGCACTCCTGCACCAATTTGAACTAACAACCTGACTTATTCAATCGACTATAGACTAAGCTACAGCGCTCTACACAATTATTGGCACCCCTGGTTAAGATGTGTTAAAAGCCTTAAAATAAATTCAGTTTTTATTGCAAAAGCATAATCTCACACTGAAAATTGTAGAAAAATGTAACCTTTGACTCAAGTGAATTAAAAAATAAATAAATAAATCCCTGACTAAGAAATAATTATTTTTCATAAAATCACCTGTTCCACAATTATTGACACCCATAACAATTCCTAGAAAATAAATGTAATTGAAGCATTTCTATCATTTCTACTGTAGTTTATAAAGTTGATCAGAGTATCTAGGAACCTTTAATTAGTAATTCATCACATCCTGTTTCTCTGGGGTACAAATATGAGGTGACACAGAGGCCTATTTCTCTTATCCACTCTTCAACATGAGAAAGACAAGAGAACACACCATTCAAGTAAGGCAGATGTGTGTCAACCTTCTTAAGTCAGGCAATGGCTACAAGAAAATAGCCACTACAAGAAAATAAACCTGCCCATATCTACAGTCAGAGGAATCATCAAGAAGTTTAAAACAACTGGAACAGTGGCAAACAAGCCTGGACGAGGATGCAAGTTTATCTTGCCACCACGCACAGTGAGGAGGATGGTAAGAGAAGTAAAAAGTTCTCCAAAGCTCACTGTTAGAGAATTGCATCAAAGAGTAGCATCTTGGGGTCACAAAGTCTCCATAACAATCATCAGGCGCTATCTACATGCCAACAAGCTGTTTGGGAGGCATGCACGGAAAAAGCCTTTTCTCACTTACAAGCATAAATGTAAACGTCTGGAGTTTGCTAAGCAGTACTAGGACTTCAACTGGGACCATGTGCTTTGGTCAGATGAGACCAAGATAGAGTGTTTGTTGCCAAAAAGCTCTAAGTGGGTCTGGCATAACACAAAAGATGAGTATGCGGAAGAGCACGTCATACCCACTGTGAAGTATGGGGGAGGATCAGTGATGCTGTGGGCCTGTTTCTTTCCAAAGGCCCCAGGAACCTTGTTAGGGTGCATGGCATCATGAACTCTTTGAAATACCAGGACATTTTAAATCAAAATCTGACCCTAAACATGTGGCCAAATCTACACAAAAATGGTTCACCAGACACAAAATCAAGCTCCTCCCATGGCCATCTCAGTCCCCAGACCTCAACCCAATTGAAAACCTGTGGGGTGAGCTGAAGAGGAGAGTGCATAGGAGAGGACCCAGGACTCTGGACGATTTAGAGAGATTGTGCAAAGAGGAATATTGAAGATCCCTCTCTCTGTATTCTCCCATCTTGTGAAATGTTATAGGCGAAGATTAAGTGCTGTCTTGTTGGCAAAAGGGGGTTGTACAAAGTATTAACATCAGGGGTGCCAATAATTGTGGCACACATGATTTCATGGAAAATAATTATTTCTGATTGTGGGATTTTTTTTCCCACTGAATAAATGCATTTGAATTAAAAGTTGGATTTTTCTCTTTTTTGCATTGTTGTCCTATATTATTTTTTAAAAAAAAAGAATTTATTAGAAGCCTAAGAACACATCTTCACTAGGGGTGCCAATAATTGTGGAGGGCACTGTCCATGTGGAAACGATAAATTTATTTATTTATCCATCTATCTTTATTTCAAATGATAATTTCGCCACAATTACTTACTACGCAAAATGTTTTTGCATTTGTTGCTGTCAGTCCTGCGCACCGTGGCACATATACCAAAAGGCGCGCAGGCCTAGACATTAAGCATTTACCACTGGTGGCCCATTGGGCCAGTGGAATTGAAAAGTTACTGGCCCAAATGGAAAATGTGGTGGCCCGAATGTGCGCGGTACCCGAACCACGGCTGCCACAGGCAGCCGCTGCAAGCACCACAGGTGCTTGCACAAAGAGGGTGGTCCGGGGACCCTCCCCTGGAAATTTTTGATTTTTCAATTCATATTCGTGCATTCTGGTGCATTTTAAGGTGAAATTAATGAAAATAAGATTATTCATATTTTGCTAACATTATTATATCTTTATTGTTTGTTCACATTGATATTTTACTGTTTGCATTTCTTGTTCTATCAATTTCTTAGTTACATTTAAAAATTTCCTTTGTTCTCTGTTCGTTTAACACATGCCATTGATTACTGTTTTACATTAACAAGTGTTTGTATAAGTTTTAGAATAAGCTAAGGCTACATCCACACGACAACGGCAACGAGATATTATTTAAAAAAATATCGCGTCCACATGGGCAACGATCAGTAAAATATCAGGTCCATATGGCAACGCAACGCTTGCTGAAAACGATGCAATACACATGCCACACCTCTAGGGGCGCTGTAAGACGGTCCCTTCGGAGACACCAGAACAATAGAAGAAGTAAGGATGCATGCGCATAAACTATTATGCGTGAGACTTCATATTAGCCACAAAGTCAGAAAAATCTGTTCGTAAAATTACATTATAATGACTAAATACAATGAAAAGTATTTTTCCAGTCTCACCTGTGAAAGGTAATCCCATGTGATCTCGTTTGGATGGTAAACCTGTTGGTACAGTTAAACGCAGCACATGAATGAGGCATCTTTATTCTCCGCTTTGACCCATCCAATATTGCGGCGAGGATGACGTATGATTCTACGCGGAAGGCGGCGTCTTTAATGGTCCGGAATAAATTGAATGCTACACGTTGATGGATTAATTTGTTCTTCTACGCCAGGGGTGTCAAACCTGATCCATAAAGGGCCGTGTGGCTGCAGGTTTTCATTCCAGCCATGCAGCAGCACACCTGACTTGGCTCATTCAATCAACTGAACTGTCTTCACACAGTCAAATACTTGCAGCCACACCCACCCTTGATTAAAGGGTGGGTGTGTCAGTTGATTGAATAAGCCAAATCAGGGTGCTGCTGCATGGCTGGAATGAAAACCTGCAGCCACACGGCCCTTTATGGATCAGGTTTGACACCCCTGTTCTACGCCCTTTTTGAGGAATGTATTGTAGGACTTAAACCAACATCTGAAGAGGTGAGATCGCTCCTTTGTTTCCCTATTTTTGCTGGCGGGATTGACTCTGCCCTAAGGGCTATTCTCTCTCTCTCTCTCTCTCTCTCTCACTTTGCACCATTACACAATAAATATTCACAGTGAAAATATTTTGTAAGCGCGTTTCATGAACCAAGTTATAGGATTTGTTGACAACGCGCATCAAGTTCGTTACACTTCTACCCGGCGTGAAGCACTCACAGTCATGTGGTTGTGACATCATCGTAAACAAATCCGTTCTACTCATCCAGACGACTTTGCAACGGCAACGTTGCCAGATCTTTCCACTCTGGAACCCGTTCTCAAAAGACTGCATTTTGGGGCACCCAAAACGCCGGTGCAGTGTGGACGCCAGGCCGAAACGATAAACAATTGTATCGGATTCACCTGAATCCGTTGCCGTGTGGACAGGGCCTAAGTTTTGCCTCACCATGCAACTAACTCGTTTATAGAATAAGCTTTGCCTGTAACCCACCCTGTGTGATGTAGACATATTTTCCTTTTTTGTCATGGTTTCAACTTTGGCTCATATATTCTCAACATTGTAGATATTGAATTCTCACCACTGTAGATATTCTAATAGAAATAGAGGTACAATTAACTTTTTATATACACCTTTATATAATAGCCACAAGACACACATAGGCCAGTCCCAAGTCTGGATGAAAGGTGAGGGTGGCATACTAACCCTTATCATGCTGGATTTAAATGGGCATTTTTATTGCCCATGAAGAAGTTTTATTTCATAATTAATAAAATATCATGAGAATCACTGACAAACCATACATTTCCTGAAAGGGTGGACTTCGGGGAATAATCTAGTGAGATTTTTGCAAAGCCTTACCTGCTCGGGGGTGATTTATAACCCTAATTACCTGTTAATTAGCTAATTAACAGGTATGCTCAGGTGAGCCAAAAAGGGGTGAAATGTTGTATTTTTTTTTAATAAGACAAGATATAAACACCAAATTTTCAGGATATGCCCTTGGGGGAACTAGTAGCAAATTTTTGCAAATTCAGCTCATTTGCATAAACCGTTGCCATGGCAACAGCAGATACCCTAGCAACTGGGGTATACTGGGTTTAGCATGGTCTGATTGTACCAGAGAGGGTCAGAATAGTTATTTTTGTTGTAATGAACTAATGTAGACCTAGTTTGGCTATTTTGATAGATTATCATCATCTTTGGATATTTGAATAATATAATATATGTGACCCCTCACCGAATCCAGGGACGCATGTCGGCCGAAACGAATCCGAGATAATCGCAAAAGAAGCATTTTTTTTCTAAATTTGTGATTTTCATTTTTTTCCATCATGTGCAAGTTGAGATCTTGAAGAATGCAATCAGTATTTCAGATAATAGATTGTTTTGTTGGAAAAGCATACATTTTTTGTTGGAAACTGTCTCGTTTTTGTCAGGACTGTAGCCTGCTGGGGGGTGTGGGTAAATTACCATATGGGCCATTCACATGATGATTTAAGTCTTTTGGTTTTTTTTTTCCGTGAAGCAGCTGTATGATACAAGCTGAGCTCGTGGCTACTTAAGCTGCATACAGGCATGTAATTTCACTATGGAATGAGCAAGCTAAACAGAGCGCAGAGGAGCTGAAACACCGCGAAGCAAACAGACGCACGGTATTTACATCGGAGATAACCATTTCTAGCAAAAAAACCCGCAACCTTGTTTTCCAGATTGAATGGAATACTTGAATGATCGGATGATACACGGACCTTTCTAGGACTACATTCCATCGGAGGCATTGATGTGTGCAAGGCAACGTTTCTCTTTCTGATAATAATAATAATAATAATAATAAGTTCAATTTATATAGCACCTTTCACAAACCCAAGGATGCTTTACAAAAGAATTACCACCAAAAAAAACCAAACAAAAAAAAACTAGAAAGAATAGTGTGAGGTAAAGAGAAAAGTTTTCAAGTTGGCTTTGAAGGAAGAGAGAGTGGTACAGTCACGAAGTGATTGTGGTAACGAGTTCCAAAGTTTAGGAGCAGCAACACTAAATGATCTGCCACCCATAGATGTCAGTTTAAAACGTGGAACAGTCAGAAGTCCACAGACAGAAGATCTGAGGGAGCGGGAGGGACAGTACAAATGAATTAGCTCACAGAGATAGGAAGGAGCGAAACCATGAAGAGCTTTATAGGTTAAAAGCAGGATTTTGTATTTGATCCGAGAGATAACTGGCAACCAGTGCAGTTGCTGTAAAACAGGAGTGATGTGAGCAGTGCGCTTGGTGAGTGTGAGGACTCTTGCTGCTGAGTTTTGGATGTACTGCAGGTGATTGAGCAATGTGGCAGGGAGACCATAAAAGAGAGAATTGCAATAATCAAGACGAGAAAAAATAAGGTCTGATGGGGTAAGTTTATTAATCTAAGGCTGTGTGGTTATTTTTGCATGTAACGGAGAGTGTTGTGGTTTGGTTAAGCCTTGGTCACAACCAGACGTACGAGTTTTTGGCCGTGCGATTTTTGGCGTTTCCCAAATCACTGCGGTTTTTTTTGTTCATGGAGAAAGACGTGCGTTGGCCGTAAGTTTGTCTTGCAACCTGAAAAAAACGTAAGCGCCCATAGAGTTTGTTTGACATGACAAAGAACCTCTGCGGCCAGTCTACAGCCAGTCTACGGCTCGAAAATCAGCACGTCACACGCGCGCCCTCCGTACGTTTCTTGCGTTTTTTGCATGTAGACCGGCCATAGGAGCACGTACGGCCGGTTGTGACCAAGGCTTTACATGAAACTAGCGTTGTGTTAATTGTGTCATCATCGTGCTATCTTTCTTTCTTACGGTGTGAATAATTTTTCAACCACAAAACGTTAAAGTATACTTTAGGACTTATTTTTGCACTTCATAATTGTTTTGGGCATACTTTACATGGAAGGAAAATTGACATGGTGATCTTTGTTTACATGAAAGTAGCATCGTGCTAGCTCGTAGGGGGTAGGGCTTTCATTAACGTCATACAAATGAGCACCATTATGTGCCCGCCCTGCACCCAGAGTGGCTGAGATGGAAAACTTTGAGGGCGATTTTCTCCCTTTTCTGTTTTAAGAGGTATACACTTTCAAAAGGCCACACATTCTTCAAATATTGTCAGATCTCCACATGGAAGGCATCATTGGAAAGCTTATAAACTGTACTTTCTGAATCTGTCAATAACTCAAAATGCCCCCAGGCGGACATGTGTCCCTGGATTCCGTTATCTGACACATATGGGATCAGATCTAATTTACCACATTATTTTATCTGTTCTTCTATTTCAGTCATAGCAACCAACATTTATACTTCATTCTTTAATCACTAAAAGTTGCTACACGTGTAGCCATATTTCTTGGCAGTGTATCCTGAAATTTTGATATTAATATACAAAGTCTGAATGATTTTACACCATCTGAAGCTAAAGCGTGTGTGTTGAAATGCTGTTTTACGATTTGGCAAGTTGTAAACCGAGCGTGATGTCGCGCGCTCTGATTGGCTGTCGAGTTCAAAATGAAGCCGTTCGTTAACACCGATAATTAATTTATGCACGATCATATTTAAACTGTTGACCTGGCCTTTGGCCAGGTTGGGGAGTGTGGAGTTTGAACATATTTCTATTTGAATTTCACTGTTCTGATGGTCTCCTTGCCGCAACCGTCTTTGTCTACAAGATGCTATTTTCCAGCCAAAATGACGCTTCCGAACAGTGCCGAACATCTCCAAAGATGCACGAAGACAACACACTCCTGCCACGGAGTGGAGCGGAGCACGACGAAAACAAAGACGGTGGACCTCATATCGAAAAGGTGCATTTTACGAACAATTTTTTCACAATTCTGGGTAAAATATGAGTAATAAAATTTGTTAATTTGTATCGAAAACATACTGGCCTGTCCAGGCCACTGTTTGGCCAAATTTAGTGGCCCAAACTGGACCGAAAGACGTAAAAAACACCACCGGGCCATCGAGCAAGTGCTAATGTCGAGCCCTGGAGTCTAAGGCCCTGTCCACACGGCAACAGTTTCAGGTGAATCTGATAAAATTGTTTATCGTTTCAGCCTGGCGTCCACACGGCACTGGCGTTTTGGGTGCCCCAAAACGAAATCTTTTGAGAACGGGTTCCAGAGTGAAAAAATCTGGCAATGGCCCCGTTGCGAAGTCGTCTGGATGAGTAGAACGGATTTGTTTACGATGACGTCACAACCACATGACTGTCAGTGCTTCACACCGGGTAGAAGTGTAACGAACTCGATGCGAGTTGTCAACAAATCCTATAACTTGGTTCATGAAATGCTCTTACAAAATATTTTCACTGTGAATATTTATTGTGTAATGGTGCAAAGTGAGAGAGAGTGAGAGAATAGCCCTTAGGGCAGAGTCTTTAGTCCAAACACTGCGGAAGCAGTACCAAACCGCGCACCGCCCGTGCGCTTTCCAAAAACAAAAACAATCCCACCAGCAAACATAGGAAAAAAAAGAAGGAGCTATCTCACCTCTTCAGATGTTGGTTTAAGTCCGACAATACATTCCTCAAAAAGGGCGTAGAAGAACAAAGTAATCCATCAACGTGTAGCATTCAATTTATTCCGGACCATTAAAGAATTATAGAGGATCTCAGAATGTTGGCGTACCGGCTTCCATCTACCCCCATTCATTCCTCTTTCCACGTCTTTCGTTTTACGCTACTGATTAATAATCAAAACTTTATGTGGCTAATGCTAAATGCTACAGAAGAAGGGGTTTATGTGCAAGCGTCTACTTCTATTGTTCTGGTGTCTCCGATGGGACCGTCTTACAGCGCACATAGTGGTGTGGCATGTGTATTGCATCGTTTTCAGCAAGCGTTGTGTTGCCATATGAACCTGATATTTTACTGATCCGTTGCCCATGTGGACGCGATATTTAAAAAAAAAATCTCGTTGCCATTGTCGTGTGGATGTAGCCAGTCCTCGCAGACGGCGCCGCAGATGGCGTCTGCGTAGCCCCCCCACCTTCGCAGACGCTCTGCGCGCACCTCCCAAAAATTGTGACCACCGCAGAAGCCTCGCAGACAGCGTCGCAGACAAGAGGGCTCTGATTGGTCCACTGTACATCCGCTGTACACGCACTTCCGCTTCCCTACTTTCCCGGTTTGGTTTGTTTTCACGACCACCATTTTTAAAAACACGAGCGAAGATGGAGCAGCACGAAGAGCGGTTGATCGAGGAAGTACGTACATCTATACGACTCCAGTTCTAGTCATTATAAGTAACTGGAGGATAAACACTCCACTAACCACACCCACCAACTACTCCTAGCGATTTCGCGACTTCGCGCCCCCTTGCGTTGTGGCGGTGAATAACATCGCGCACGCCTATTACTCCCCGCTCAATGATAAATTACAACTGTCTGCGAAAAGCCATCTGCGAAAGCCTTGTCGCAAGAGCATGCAGAGGCCTTAAGACATCATTTATCAGCCACCTACAATGCAGTCCTTGGCACACTTCCCAGACAACTGAATGCACACCAAAACCCAGCTGTTTTCAGTGACTCACAGGAGGACAGAGAGAATCAGCATTCCATTGATCACCTTAACGGGCAATCCATTGATCACCCTAACGACTCTCGAGGCTGTTCACACCCAGCCCCCAATGACCCACACTAAGGCTACATCCACACGACAACGGCAACGAGATGTTATTTAAAAATATATCGCGTCCAAATGGGCAACAATCAGTAAAATATCAGGTCCATATGGCAACGCAACGCTTGCTGAAAACGATGCAATACACATGCCACACCTCTAGGGGCGCTGTAAGACGGTCCCTTCGGAGACACCAGAACAATAGAAGAAGTAAGGATGCATATTAGCCACAAAGTCAGGAAAATCTGTTTGTAAAATTACATTATAATGACCAAATACAATGAAAAGTATTTTTCCAGTCTCACCTGTGAAAGGTAATCCCATGTGATCTCGTTTGGATGGCAAACCTGTTGGTACAGTTAAACGCAGCTAATCTTTATTCTCCGCTTTGACCTCTCCAAAATGGCGGCGAGGATGACCTATGATTCTACGCGGAAGGCGGTGTCTTTAATGGTCCGGAATAAATTGAATGCTAATTAAATAATGATTAATTTGCTCCTCTACGCCCTTTTTGAGGAATGTATTGTAGGACTTAAACCCACATCTGAAGAGGTGAGATCGCTCTTTTTTTCTCTATTTTTGCTGGCGGGATTGACTCTCTCTCTCTCTCACTTTGCACCATTACACAATAAATATTCACAGTGAAAATATTTTGTAAGTGCGTTTCATGAACCAAGTTATAGGATTTGTTGACAACTCGCATCGCAATGAGAAGATCATTGGCACTACTGGTGTTAAGAATCAGACCATTTCATAAATGAATATTTTGCTGTAGAGCTGCAGTGTTTGTACAATTGCATGTTTTTGCTTCACTATTACTGTCACTATTCTGCTTCTTGCATTACTACTGTGAACTAACACTGAACATAATAATAATAATAATAATAATATCTAAGCTCGTGTTTCACTCTCACTAGTGCTCTGTAAGGCTTTTTCCTGGTGATATTCGTTACACTTCTACCCGGCGTGAAGCACTCACAGTCATGTGGTTGTGACGTCATCGTAAACAAATCCGTTTTACTCATCCAGACGACTTCACAACGGCAACGTTGCCAGATCTTTCCACTCTGGAACCCGTTCTCAAAAAGATTGCGTTTTGGGCACCCAAAACGCCGGTGCCGTGTGGACGCCAGGCCTAAACGATAAGCAATTGTATCGGAGTCACCTGAATCCGTTGCCGTGTGGACAGGGCCTAACAGGATGACTCAGGTGGGGTTTACATTAGACCATATCAGCAGATCATCAGATTAACGTTTTTAAAACGATTAGCGTGCACACAGCAACGCCAATACACGATTCGCGTGCACACAGCAACGCCAATACACGGATACGCTCGGCTCCGCAGGCATCCTGCGCTCCAAATCACTCCGGCCTGAACAGCGAGTGCCCTCTGGAGGGTGCGCACTCCGGCCTTGCGCAGCTCACAGAGCGCGTGAGTGAAGTGCACGAGCAGTGATTCGGGACTGAGCCGCTGTGTGTGTGATCCTAGTGCGTATCGGACATGCGCGTCACTTACCACTTGCAAGTGGAAGGATGGCAAGCCTAAAGACAATCATAACTACACAATGGGCAGTATTTGCATCAGTATTTGCACTATTTTCATACTTTTATACTCTTTAATGAAAGGTGATACAAGGCGGAAGTCCGCGCCGTTTTTCAGCAGTCGCGTCACATGACCAACGCCAGCGAATCAGGAAGGTGGATGTCACAGTGACGTTGTCCAATGACGACGCCAGCTAGAGCTCAGCACAGCGTATCCATGTATTCTCAATGTTTACACAGCACCGGACCAGACACGATCTGGATTGAATACGTGGACCCTGGCGGATTCCCATTTCCCGGCGTTTCCAGGCGGTTTAATGTAAACACAGTGCATCCGCGAAGAAAACGAGACAGATACGGTCTAATGTAAACTTGGCCTCAATGACACCTTAGATGAGCTTTTCATCCATGAGAGGATAAATACCTGATACTCCCTACTAGCCAGACAGAACTGAAGAAGCCTTTCAGATGAGAGGTGAAACGTCTTCAAGAATCTTCAAGCAAGTCCACTTGCTCTCTTTTCACCACCCACAGTTACTATGAGCTGGATGACTGAGAATCTTCACAGACATACCCTATATACAGCACTTTGGTCAGTGAAAACTATTTTAAATATGCTTTATACATTACATTTACTTACTTACTTTCAATTCCCACTTTTAATTGTTTAAGCAGCAAGTTATTGTGTTTTAACTATTTATCTTGTTTATCAACTCAACATACAGATTATCAATTCAACATAGGCCTATTTTAGAATCATGGAATCAAGTATTACTTTCCTAATAGCAGGCTCTTCAACCTAAATCACTAAAATGCATTGAGCATCTCCACCAGTTGGAAAATAACACATTCAAATGCAATATCAAATAACATTCACAGTTCAAAATCTGTATCATGAATCAATGAATGTGCAGTTATCAAGAATACTAAAGTGTTTATACTGTTTATTTATTCTGTTTATATTGTTTGAGCGTTTAGTCTGTCTAGTTCCTATCTAGAGTGGTTTATACTGTTTATATTGTTTGTTTTTTTCAATTATTCTGTTTTTATTTATTGCATTCCCTAGTAACACAGAACGTTAATGTACCGTTAGCCTATGGTTCTCTAAAGGTTTGTTAGAACGTAACCAACAACTAACATTTAGAGAACGTTTCCTCATGGTTATGCATAAACCTAACGAAGCCAAACGTCCCCGAAACGTTGAGGTAACTAACCAACTGAAACGTTATCATTTGGTTACACTATAACCTCCACACAACGTTATGTTTGGTTGTTTTTTTGTTGTTCTGAGAACTATACTATCTGCTTTTCCTGATGCTGGCTAAATTATCTTTTAATCTTTTATTTCAACCTCTTTTGTACTTGTAGCCTATTTTTTTTGCCGTAGTAAACTGTCACATATAACTTTCCTTTTGTCATGCATTGTTATGTCGTGCCATTTTGGTTTGGAATCCAACCCTCACACATTGAAAACACCATATGGTCAACAGAAATGTGTGCATACTAGGCCAGATAAATAGGCTAGTCTATGTTGAGTTGTGAGATATATTGCAAGGAAATTTTCACAAAAATAGGCGACAAACCCATGTACATTCCTGAGTAATGTGTTTTGACTGTCTAAAGCAGTGGTTGCCAACCTTTTTTGGCCTGGGACCCCATTTTTACATCACCAATTTCTCACGACCCCATACACATTTTTTAGATTTTATAGAGATTGCACAGTGTCACATATTCTATATTTTGATCAGCAGCCTAGCCTTCAGTTATGTGGATGTTTTCTTTTCAAAGCTGATATATAGCATTTTATTTGTAATATATAACATAATTAGTTGAACATTTTTATTTTCAGTATTTTCCTTCTATTGGTTATTTCAGGCGACTCCAATTCAATTCCAGGAGACCCCGTTAAGAACGAAGGAAAGGAAGCATTTTGAGTGTTAAATGTAAAAGATATTTTACTGGGCAAGAAGGGAATGGTGAAAGCAAAAATGGACAGATTAAATGTTTTTCTAGTTAGTGCAATGTGGGTAGAGTGTGGCTGATTTGCAGAAATAAACTTATAGGCTAAATTTGTTTGGATTGTAAGTGGTGATGTTTTTTGTGGAATTCAAGTGATCTGTAATGAGCAGGCTGCAGCATATATCATATGAAGAGGGTGAACATGGTTTGGCAATGGGTCGTTGTGACTTGGTGCACAGTCTTTTGTGGTGCAAATTGGCTCCTGATAATATGGCAGAGCAGCAACAAAAGTTTGACCTTTAAGTTGTGGTCACACATTTCGCCCTCAAAACATGCTGCATTACAATAATGCCTACATTTTCTCATGCACATACTTCTGGTACATTATCCCTATTGTTGCCCCAACTCACTCACACCCAGCTCCATTGATCAACTTATTTGTACTTTGTCCCAACAACAACCAAATCCACCCTGTACCACTAACAAAATCTGCTGCAATACAAAAATCCACTTCTCTTCTCCTCTTATTTTCTAAAAATAAAAGTCCAGCTAGGTAGCTTCGATGCATCATCATCCTGCACATTACCCAGAATTCTCTGTGCTTTCAAACAGCTCTAAGGCAAATAACAAAATGGCGGACTTAATGGATGCTACGATAGCCCTTTTATTTAGCTATTTGAAAATTTCACCGAGTCTCCTTGTTGGATTTAGAACTACCAGCGCCAGTGTACGTTATCTGGATTTACAGTACGTGCGATCAGGTAATGTGTTATTTTATTCTGTATAAATGTGAATAGTATTCACCTAGCAGTTAGCTGCTATGCATGCAACCATCTCCATCTCCGGTCACATTATACGAAGTGAATCGTTGTTGGTATCTCTAAAACACGTCTTTTCCAGTCTCCCATCTGACAAAGAACTTGTACATAATTCTTTCACCTTTGTTGTGATTTAGCATGCTGATATAATGCTATGTAGCATACCTTAGCATGGCTAACGCCATAGCGCCGAGGTTACGCATGATTACCCCATATCGATATACATGTCGTGTAGGTGACGGTGTTCTCTGTTAAAATGTCTGTGTATTTGTGCCTCAGAACGGCGGCATAACAGCAGTACGGATTTCCCCATGTATTATTTGACGAAATATAGTATGTTGGTGGATAAAACCTCAAGTGAGGGCCTACTTTTGTAGGCTGCAAAGATCAGCAACACGTTTACTGCAGTACTCTGTTGGCCTAGCTCACTCAAACCACATTGCTTGGAGTTTAGAATATAGCATGAGACAAGCATTGTAGTTCAGAGGTTGCACAGAAAACGTAACGTAACTTTTACTGTCTGTTGAAAAACAACACTTTGTTGGTGTGAAGGGTTGTCATAAAAGTTAATCATCATGTATTAAATCCAATGGATAAGGGAATCTGAACTATAAAATAAGTAACTTATTTTATAGTTCAGATTCCCTTATCCATTGGATTTGTTCCCATGGGGTCTACAGGAAAAAACGAGACCTAGCCACTGTAAGTTGTTGATTGGTCAGGTTGCCTGACGCAACGGCATGTGACGCAAAACGAACACTCCTCATTGGCTGGACAGATGGATAAGAGGACATAGGTGCGTGTAGTAAAGTCACTACCCGGAACTTGGATTTGGAAGCAAACGTCTCTGTTGGAAGTACTGAAGCCTGCTTCTGTTCAAGTACTCTACTTTCGAAAAGGTAATTTGTGATTTCTTTCTGGTTGTGGTTATACTTTAAAGGAGAATTCCGTCTGTTTTGCAAATATGTCTCAAACGTTTGTGGTCAAGGAAAGTTGCTAATGATGCCTTTGTTTTCACAGATGAGTTCACAGACAATGCTATTGAGGTTGTGCCATCTTCATGGCTTGGACACACTTCTGAGGTACGAGTCTTTTTTTTTTTTTGTCGATACATAGCAAATATGTATGCTTACATATATGCCTATATATTTTTGATAGCAAATAATATATATGCTTGTTATATATATATATATATATATATATATATATATATATATATATATATATATATAAAATTATTTTTAAATTATATATATTTTTAGCATGGCATGGTCTGCTACTGGACAACACACAATGTGCGATTGCATGTTGTGAAGTGCCGAGCACCAAATACAACTTGGGCCAAACATCCCGTTAAGAAAACCTGGTATGAAACAGGTGAGCTATCGCTGCTGCTATGCACTACATAGAATATACTGAATTGTTCTCTCTATGGCAGTACTTTTTTTTGTGCTACTGACTAAGTCATTTTCCATAGATTCATACGCCAAAGCTGAACAGAAGTGTTTGCAATTGATGGAGTCCTCAAGTGTTGAGACAGAGGATGATGTGAACACTTTTGCAATAAGGCAGCGTAAGCGCCCAAGGAGGTTTGTCTCCGAATCCTCTGATGGTAAGCTCTCTTCACTAATGACAACATTAGTTACTCAATTCAGTGTTCATTTTCAAGTCATTTACAAGAAATTTACATTGCACATTGTATGGTCTTTCCTTCCAGATGATTCTGCTCCAGTGGTAGCAGCAACCAAGAAGCAACCCAAGACTCTGACTGTGCCTGGAAGCCCTGTGTGTAAGTTAACAGTTCCCAAATCATCATTCATAGCTTGGAGCTAACATTCATGATGAATAACCGGTGCATATTACGTGACTGATCTGATGTTTGTGTGCTCTTTTCAGGTCAGCAGGACCCAATGCCCCTACCACCACAATGTAAGTGTTTTTCAATTTATTTGTAAATGTCTAATGTATTATCATAGGTTCTTCTTTTGTGAATACCATGTATAAGAACCCCCCCCAATAAATGACTTAACATCCATATGCACCATCTTTTCAGGGTCAACACCAGCCGGGACTGGAGCCAGTCCTCACCACCCTAGCCCAAGTCCTGTTGACCCTGTTCAAGGTACAGTTGCTTTCAAGTTCCCATTTACAGATGTTGGAATACAAAGTCACGAACAGGAAAACTAACATTTTCTTTTTGAAAACTTCAGCCAGCAGCCGGGCGCTACACCCAATTCAGTCAGCCAGGCACCTCCAAGAATCACTGGAAACCTCTTTTGACTCTGTTCAAGGTACCGTTGCTTTCAAGTTCCCATTTACAGATGTTGGAATACAAAATCATGAGCAGGAAAACTAATATTTTCTTTTTGAAAACTTCAGCCAGCAGCCGGGCGCTTCATGACGCACAGGGTGTCTCGGCTATCGCAGCCATGTTTGAGAGAAGTAAGTACTTTTATACACACTAACTAGTTCACTCACTCAGGAAAGTACATTATAAATTACAACTTCCATCACATTTGTCCCCATAGTCACAGAGGCCCACATGAGTCGCTTGATGCGGAGGCTCCAGGCTAGGTTTGACAGGACCGAGGCTAGGTTTGACAAGATCAAGTCATTGGTGGAGACCAACGCCCCGACACACACACCTCAACTCCAGCAAGAAGATGTGATGTTGGCTAAACCATGCAGCATGGTGATGGAGCTGCTGGAGTTGGATAGGAGTCTGGAACAACCAGACAAGAGGAACAAGATGGTAATTTTATCTATCTATCTATCTATCTATCTATCTATCTATCTATCGTAATTTTCATTGTATAATAATTTTTATTTTTTTACAGCAACATTTTCTTGAAACTGTCGGAGGGGCAGGTTTAGGGGCAGCCATTCACCGTATGCTACGCCGAGTGGCAAATAATGAGGTACTCGCCCAGTACAGCTTGCGGGGCAGACGGGCCAAAATGTCCTTTGATGACCTCATTCTGTGCAAGATTATAAAGGGTAAGTGTTTATATATTGATCACATCACTTTTATGCCATGCTTGACTGACTAGGTTTTGATGTGTAACTTTCCTTTATTTTGCCTTCTAGCTGCATGTGTCAAAAAATTTCCCGGCCATATGGAAGCTGAAGTGGAGGAATGTCTTGGGCAGACTCTAAAATTTGCACCACACAGACGGTATACTTCTGCTCTCTAATTTGGTGCAATCACAGAAATTTCGTGGTTGGTAGTAGGGTGGTTTATCATGCTTTTGTGGACATGTACTCATTGTTCTTGTTTTTAAACATTTTGTTCCTTTTTCTTTTCAGATCAGCTGGTCAGCAGCAACGGGTGAACAGTGAATTTTTATTCTTTTTTGTGAACAGTGATTTTTATTCTATTTTTTTGTGAAGTGATTTTTTTTATTCTATTTTGTTTGTTATTGAATGCACAGTTACACTTTAAAAAACTGTTATTTCTATTTTATTCTGTTTTGAATGTGTTTTATTGAATGCACCGTTTCAGAAACTTTTCTATTTTATTCTGTTTTGTATATATGATTGTTTTATTGAATGCACTGTTACACTTTCAGAAACTTTTCTATTTTATTTTTTATTTTCAAACTTTTTTATTCAAATTTGTTATTGGTATTTTATCTCATTAAACTTTCAAGACCTGCCAAATTTGCCTGTTCATTCATCACTGAGTTTTCTCATGTAGATATGCTAGCAGTTATGTGTTGATGTTGCTAATTAGTTGAAAGCAAAATCTAACCAAAACATAACATTCTACAACGTCAGGGGGACGTTAGGCTAACATTCAGGGAACCAAACATGCAACCAGCAAGGTTAGGGGAAGGGCAGGGGAAGGTTGTTGTTGTAACCAACAGGAAACGTTTGGGCAACGTCAGAAAAACTTTCCATGGCAACCACGTGGCAACCAAGTGGCAACCAAACCTAACGTATATGCACCGTATAGGCAACCAAAGGTGTACGTGCCCAGAACGTTCTGGGAACATAAAATTGTTACTAGGGTTGCCTGTTTGCACCATGGGTCAGAGAGGACTGATATTTCATCTGTGCTGTATGTCGAACATGTACTATAGCATATTTGGCAATAAAGTTGACTTGACTTGAAAGTGCTAATCAATCAGTCCATTAGCAACGAGTGCAAGGTAGTCTTTGCTAGCAACCGCGTGAGGCGGTCCATGCGGTGTCCACGTGATCCGAGGAAAAGTTGCAGTTTAGAACACTCTTACCGTGACGTAGAGATTAATTTTCATCAAAAATGGTCAGTCGGCTTTGCTGTAGAAAGTCCACGTTCCAAAAAACACAGGAAAACTCTTCCAGTGTAACTCACAGTCCAGGCTCTTGAAGTGGGTGGCTCGCCATCAACAACCCATGTCCTTGCTGTCGGTGCGTGGCCTTCAGCAGCTCGCGGTTTCCCTAGCAACTTGGTCAACTTAGCAAAAGATTGTTCAAAGTAACCACAGTCTATCGGCATAGACAGAACTACAAATAAAACACTTCAGAACATAAAATAAAGGTCAGCAATACTCAATATCTGATCATTTCAATTAGCTCACTGGTTTAACTCATCAGTATGACCCTCCATCTCTCATTCAGTCCTGTCATCTTTTCAGCAGATAACAGCTACAAGCATTCTGATTGGCTGATAGATGTGCAATTTCTTAAAGCTACAGTACTATTAAACTAAACTGACAAAATAGTTCACAAACAAGATGAAATACTACTTTTAATCTTATTTATCTGATTTTAACATTGTTTTTATCACAAATATGAATTTGTAAAATGATGGAATTCTGCTCAATATTTATTCTAATTTATTCAACTAATTATTAACTTATAAGCTATTTTCACCTGGGTTACACCCTCCCCTCTTAAATCTATGCAAGTCCCTTTGCATAAGTTAGAGGGTTACACTATTTGGGGTTCAGGTAGTGGGGTTAAGCAAGGTCCTACTAGGGAATTAGTGATGGCTGAACTCAAACTTTGGAATAAGGTTTGGACAATCGTCACTAAGGCATTCCATAGCTCAGGATATGTCAGTTTTTTGGGTGGTTCTCTTTGTCTTGTCTTTGTCTTTGAAGATCTTCGCACTTCACTATGGTCTTCATTTTCATCTTGATCATTTGTTACTCCATCAATCTCTGTCTCATTCTGATGTAAGGTTCCGTCACTTTCCACAGTTTCAGGATCATTAAGTCCCTGTGTACTTTCTCCATTTTGATCTACAGGTAAGTTTCCAGCATCAGCTGTAACTGTTTCAGATTCTATTTCTTCCACAGGTCTGTCTGCTATCTGTTCAGATAAGTTTTCTCTTTCAGGTTGGTCACTTATAGTCATGGGTTCCACTTCAGGTGAGTGTTGTGTCTCCAGTGATGGTGGGCTTCCAGATAAGACTTGACCGGGATCCTCTGGAGCACTGTTGGAAACTACTGGATCCAAACAGGTTGGCTAAACAGGAGAATGGGTTGTCTGTTCTCTGGGAGGCACAGGCACAACATATTCCTGTGTGGACCTTGTAGTTCTAAAGACTGGATCTTGAAAGGTATAGACCTGAGATAGATCTGATGAACATCTTCTTTATCAGAGTTAAACTCTGGCTCTTGCTTGTCAGGGTGTGGACGTTGACTGGTACTGGGCCTTCGAGGTTTAGACACAGCAGGATGTTCTTCATTAGGGACTGGCAAGAACCCACAGGGTAGCAAGAGGTCTCTGCGCAGCATTCTGAGAGGACCGTCTTTGTTCTCAGGCTTGACGGTGTAAACCGGAAGGTCTCCTTTTCGGCTCACAATGACATGCACAGTTTCTTCCCACTTGTCAGCTAACTTGTGTTTTCCTCTTAGCCATATGTTTCTGACTAGTACCCGATCACCCACATCCAATGTGGATTCAGTGACTCTTCTGTCGAACCTAATTTTGTTCCTTTCAGCTGCTTTAGCAGCATTCTTCCTAGCAAGTTGGTAACTTTCCTGAAGATGGTCTTTCAGGGCTCGTACATACTGGGAGTGAGACTTCTGTTCACTGTTGTTCATTGGAACATTGAAGGCAAGGTCAATAGGCAACTGAGGCTGCCGCCAAAACATTAGCTCGTAGGGCGTGAACCCAGTTGTCTCGCATTTAGTGCAATTATAAGCATGCACTAATGGCTTCACAAAGTCTCACCAGTGGGTCTTATCTTGAGCTTTGAGTGTACCAAGCATGCTTAAAAGTGTCCTGTTAAATCTTTCTACAGGGTTTCCCTTGGGATGATATGGTGTCGTTCTAACTTTGTGTATACCCGCAAGATCACAGAGTTCTTGGATTGTTTTAGACTCAAAGTCTGGGCCTTGATTGCTGTGCAATCTTTCAGGGAAGCCATAGTGTACTATGAAATTTTCCCACAGGCACTTGGCTACTGTTCGAGCCTTCTGATTCGGAGTTGGGATTGCTACTGCATATTTGCTAAAGAAATCAGTTATCACAAGTACATCCTTCATATTACTTCGGTCTGGTTCAATTGAGAGGAAGTCCATACAGACTAGCTCTAGGAGTCTAGTGACCTGAATGTTCACTCGAGGTGCTGCCTTCTCTGGCAGTGCTTTCTGATGTACACAGCGGCTGCAACTCTTTATCCTTTTCTTGATGTCATTAGCCATTCTTGGCCAGAAAAATCTGGATCGAGTGAGGTCAAGGGTCTGGTCGAAACCTAGATGACCCATGTCATCATGAAGGCTTATCATAACCATGTCTCTAAACTTCTCAGATAAGACTATTTGGGAGTGAGTTTCTTCGCCAATTTGCTTTTTCCTGTACAGGATGTCATCATTCAACTCAAGCTTGTTCACCTCTCACAGGTAGATGGGAAGATCAGGCAGCTCTTTCTTAACAGCTGGAGTAGGGGTCTCCCCAGTCTCCATCAGATGGATGATTTCACAGATGGCAGGATCTGCTCTCTGTTGTTGTCTTAAATCTTCCTCTGATACACTGGGGATGACAGGAAACCCATCGCAGCTCTCCAAGTTGTCTGGAACAGCTGTAGTCGACATGGCAAGAGATGCAACAAGAGGGAGGATGAGACCACTCTCGCTGGTGTTCCCAGGGGGGCAAACTAGATGTTTCTCACAAACTGCACTAACAGTCTTGGCGGAGAGATGAGTGAACTCATCAGACTCAGGTAAGTGATGGTGTATAAACTGATGAATCCGCTCCTCTTCTTCTTTCTGAGACAGTAAGTCATTAACAGGTTCAGCATGTGGATGTCGTGAGAGGCCATCAGCATCAAGATTGCGTTTCTCTGCTCGGTACTGAAGCTGGAATCTGCAGGTGGAGAGGGTAGACAGCCAACGGTAACTAGTCGCATCTAACTTAGCTGTGGTGAGCAGGTAAGTTAATGGGTTGCTGTCTGTAACCACTGTAAAAGAGACGCCATACAGGTAATCCGCAAACTTCTCTGATACAGCCCACTTAAGCGTGAGGAATTCAAGTTTGTGAGCTGGGTAACGGGATTCGCTCTTCAACAGTCCACAGCTGGCGTAAGCTATAACACGCATAACTCCTTCCTGCTCCTGGTAGAGCACTGCTCCTAGCCCAGTTGTACTCGCATCTGTATGCAACACATATGTTAGCTTGGGGTTAGTGAATCCTAACACAGGGGCAGTAGTGAGCTTGTCAATGATGGTCTCAAAAGCTTTCTGGCAGCTATCAGTCCACCTTTTTCCGAAGGGCTCTCTTGGCTTGAAGTACTCACCACTGTTTTCTTTTGGCTTATCACTCTTTCTAAGTGGTGGGTACCCAGCGGTGAGGTCATTTAACGGCTTTACTATTTTCGAATAATTATGGATAAATTGCTGGTAATATCCAGCGAATCCTAAAAATGAGCGTAGCTCTTTCGGGTTCTTTGGGCTAGGCCAGGTCTTCAGGGCCTTAATCTTCTTGGGGTCTGTTTCAATGCCGTACTGTAACACTACGCGTCCTAAGTACCTCACTGATGTTTGGAAAAATTTACATTTCTCCAAGGACAGCTTTAAGCCATACTCCTTCAAACGGTTAAGGACATGGAGAAGACGGGTCTCATGTTCTTCAACAGTGTCTGAGAAGACTATCAGATCGTCCAAAAATACGAGGACTTCTTTGAGGTTGATATTCCCCATGCACCTTTTCATCAGCCTCTGGAATGTACTGGGAGCATTAGTCACACCCTGAGGCATTCTATTAAACTCCCAGAACCCCAATGAACATACAAAGGCTGTTTTCGGTTTATCGGCTTCCTCAACTTCGATCTGATAATAACCAGACTTGAGGTCAGAACGGAGAACCATTTTGAGCCTGTGAGTGCAAACAAAGCTTCCTCCAGGTTAGGTAGCGCATATGCATCCTTGATGGTTTGGAGGTTTAGCTTCCAGTAGTCAATGCAGAGTCTCACATCTCCATTCTTCTTTCTAACTACCACTATGGGCGAGGAGAAAGGCGACTCTGACTCACGGATTACTCCTGCTTCACTTAGCTCTTGCAGGTGTCTCCGCACCATGTCAAGATCTTGTGGACGTATCGGTTGAGGTCGGTGCTTGAAGGGGATCTCATTACTCAATTTGATCTGATGCTTGACTTTATCCGTTCGACCAAAGTCTGAATCATGTAGAGCAAACACCTCGGGCATAGCACGCAGCTTCTTCTTTATTCTCTATCTCCATTCAGCTGAAAGTGGAGAGCCATCGAAGTTTAAGTTCAGCTTTACATTTTCAGAAGACTTTGGGAGTTTATCAGAGTGTGCTGGCTTAGCAGGGCTTCGCTTACGTGAAACTACTTCCTGCAGGGCATGTATTTCAGCTATGACACTCTTTGCTGGAATAATGATGTCATGCTTACTCTCATTGCGCAGCACAACTGGTAGTTTTCTAGGTGGGTCATCAGGAAGAGTCAGTAAACAGCTTGTGGCTAGCATGCCTCCAGGCAAGGAAGACAATGAAGGGGGTTTGATAACAATCCACCAGTCTAAACCTTGGCTGTTGACATGAGCTAGTCCTTCTACGACACAGCTTCGTCCATCAGGGACAACCCTTGGTTCCTTTCCTGAAAGCCTCACTAGCCCTAAGCTACTGTCTTCTTTCTGCTTGTTTCTCTGCTGCATTACTTTCAGGACAACTCTGTAACCATATGGAAGAGCTTGAAGATCTGTGTTCACTTTGCAGCAGTTCTCATACACCAAATCCAAGGTATTAGTTCCTATCAAGAGTTTGGATTGTGCATTTGATCTTGTGTTTGGGACTACTAATGCAAGGGTGGACACAGAGATTTCAGAGCCAAAACAGGACTTCGGAAAGGTGATGTTAACTTCTATGAAGCCTGTATAGGGTAGAGCTTGACCATTCGCAGCCTCTACCTCTAACAGTTCATTCAAGGAGTGGATCTTCAAGTGAGAGAGGCTGTTTTCATAGAACGATTGCGACACTGTAGTCACTTGAGATCCTATGTCAAGTAGACAGTTACAGGACTGTCCATCAATAAGTACATGAGCAGTGTATTTAGCTCCTATCAATCCTTTTGGAATTCTTACATCATTGGATCTTGTGGGTAAAAGCTTTCCACTCTTTCTAGAGTCAATGTCAGAGGTGGGACTGTCATCACTGCCTTCAGCTCTCATTTGTCCCACAATGAGGGCTGAATTGAGTTTAAACACTGAGAAGAGGCTGAATCATTCTGACTGTCCCAGAGAGACTGTTTCTCTTTCAGCTGTGTCCTCTTTGCAGTTACTAATGGCAGGTTTGGCTCATCAGGACACACAGAGGCAATATGGCCATCTTCACCACACTGAAAACAGTACCATGGCCTTGGTCTGTTAGTAGGCCTTTGGTTTACAGCTGAGAGACTGTCAGGCTCTTTGCTCTTCGGTTGACGCTTTGCACCAGGCTTTGATGCATTGGTCTTTGTCTTTTGTGGTTCCCGGACTTTTCTGCCTGTGAGCAGGCTCTGAAGCTCAGTGACTTGTTTCTTTAATTCAGCCACAACAGTGTCAGGGGAAGAATCAGATGCAGCTTTCTGTGTCTTTAGTCGAGCGAGCTGACTCTGCAGCTCAGTGACTTGCTTTCTCATGTCAGTGATGTCATTCCCTACTGATGGGTCACTTTCAAGAGAGCCTGCAGCTAACAGATGTGCATTGGCTTTCTGCTTTGGTGCACCAAGATGTTTCTTCTTGCGAGATTCTTTTGCACTTTGCCTATCTTCTTCAACACAAAGCTGCAACAGTAACTCAGAAAATGGAGAGGGGTTATGCACCCACGACAGAACTGACGCAATAGATGCCAATCAACTTCATTGGCAGATACACCACCTCTTTTCAGTGCTTTGGCAAGAACTGTCTGAAGTCTGTGTAGATACTGGGAGGGCTTCTCTCCAGAATCTTGACGTGTGCTGAGGAACACAGGAAAAAGCTCGTCCCCATCTTCCACAGTTCCGAATGCTGAGTCTAAGAGCTCGAGGTAGGCGGCTGTCAAGGCATTTGGGCCTAAGGGCTTTACCACATTAGCCGCCAGTGGCACTAAACTGTCTAATATCTTCCGTGAGCGTTGCAAGTCAGACAAAGCTGGATCCTTGAGAAGGAGTTCAACACTGTTTCGCCATGTGTCAAAGTCTGTTTCATGATTCGGGCAAGGGGTTTTGCCAGAAAACTGTCTAAGTCTAAATGATGTTTTCATCAATGAAACTGGTGGCTCACTTCTCACCACGTGCTCTACAACCATTCGTTGCACTTCTGGCGGATTAGCATAGCTCATGGCAGTAACAGGAACTTCATTCTCTCTAGTACTGCTGAACACGATAAACTCTACAGTACTCTGAGGGGATTCAGCTTGCTCTACTGTCTTAACAGGAGAGGCCTGCTCAGCTACTTGCAGCTGGGTCACTACTGGTTGTGCTACTTCACTTTGAGTCTTTGTGTTGGAAGACTCGATTTCAGGCTCATTCACAGGCTCTGCCTCAGCAACTGCTGTTCTACTGCATTTTGACAGGTGTTCTTGCAAAATTTCTTCGAAGGATTTTCCACTTAGCTTTGCAATCTTTTGCAGTTCTCCCAAAAAGCTCTGGGTGGCACTCTGAGTCACAGTGGAGATATTCACTTGACAGGGCTTTGATTTGGTAGGTGACTTCGTGAGGGCTCTCATAGCTATGTGGAAGTATTGGCTCTAGGGTCTCAGTCTGACATGTTAGAATTGTTGAGAACGTACTTTAACATCTCAGATAAAATCAGTGATACGGTCACCTGTGGTTAATGAACAAAGCAACAAAGTTGCTGACGACTGACAAGCGCACTTTATGGCAGCATATAGCTGGAGTTTCAAACCCTGCTGCTCAGGAAAAAAGGGGCAGAGATGATCAGGGCCGGAGCAGCATTTTAAAATCACAGAGGTCCATGATGCGCAAAGCACACACCGAAAAATGTTCGCCATATTTAAATGACTGAGGTGAATTACACGCCACACAAGAGATCTATTCCTGAAATTACTTTTAATGGTGTTTGAACTGAATATCATCAGTTTTGGAAAAAAAAACATGCATGTGGCAAGAGTAAGAATAATTTAAGCTTGTTTAATGGTTTGATCTGGCCCAAGCAATGAGGACAAAAGATACCCTAACCATGTAGCCTATGGAACTAAGATACATTAACAATCTGGCATCTGTTACACCAACACACAAAAAGAAATTCTGGGAAAAAAATCAGTATACACCATCATGTTTTAGGCAAAGTTATCCAAGACAAACATAAGTTGAAACTTTCCCCTCTATTGCTTTGGCTTATCGAATGATTTATTTTTAAAATCACAAACAAGGCAGGCTACAACTGCGCTGCTTCGAAAATGTAAATTTAACAGCTTGATGAAAGTGCGCTGACGGTTACCATTGAAACCCCGTGTCTCCTGCACTGCGTTCCTCCCCCGAGTCGCACGCTCATTCGCTTTTGTGTTCTCGGTCTCAGAGCCGTGCGCACCAAACAGACAAAGAAGACAGAATCAACGTTTAACATAATTAACAATGCACTTTTTACAGAGACGTTTTAATGTTATTCTTTACTTTTTTTATCCAGTTGAATATTTAGCGTACAAATGTATTTTCAGCTCTTAAAAATGACCGAGGTCTGGACCGCGGGGGCCTCAGAGCTGGCTACGGCCATGGAGATGAACAAGACGCTAATAGGAAGATAAGACAGTTGAATGACAAATGGAAGTTTGGGTGAGATTGGCTAGTTCATAGAAAAACTGAAAATACCCTGTACTGTGAGGACTGTAGAAAGTCTGGCAAAGACATGCAACAGTATTTTTAAACTCGAAACTATAAAGGACCACGAAAAGTCAAATGCACACATCGGTACTATAACATCAAAACCGGCGAAGACGGCTGGTTCACTACAGGACAGCATTGCTTTCAGTCCCTGTCTGTCATGAAGTCGGCTGAGCTGGAGAGGATGGAGCTGTTGTTTAGAAACGTTCACGTGATTGGAAAGAAGTTGATCCACCCCAGCTATCAACTTATGGCCTGCTGGAAGCCTCAGGTCATGAAGATCATTATTCATGGACCATTCAGACTCATCTGATGATGAATGTAATGAGGACATTTAACATCTCTCTCTACACATGTTCTCACACACACACACACACACACACTATTAATAGATAATACATAATATACATAATAATACTTGATAATGGGGTGGCACGGTGGTGTAGTGGTTAGCGCTGTCACCTCACAGCAAGAAGGTCCGGGTTCGAGCCCCGTGGCCGGCGAGGGCCTTTCTGTGCGGAGTTTGCATGTTCTCCGCATGGGTTTCCCCCACAGCCCAAAGACATGCAAGTTAGGTTAACTGGTGACTCTAAATTGACCGTAGGTGTGAGTGTGAATGGTTGTCTGTGTCTATGTGTCAGCCCTGTGATGACCTGGCGATTTGTCCAGGGTGTACCCCGCCTTTTGCCCATAGTCAGCTGAGATAGGCTCCAGCTTGCCTGCGACCCTGTAGAACAGGATAAAGCGGCTAGAGATAATGAGATGAATGAGATGAGATACTTGATAATACACATAATACTTGCATATCAAAACATCAAATGTTTTTCAATGATAAATGTTTTGAATTGTACTTTTAATATTAGAATCAGTTCAGTTGTACTGAATGTTATTTTTCATATTATACGATATTTCATATTGTAAAGGGCTTGAATTTGAGTTCAATAAACAGAATACTCTGTTTATATTTTTGTCTGAATTGGTTGCATGTTTTCATATAGGGATCTATCTTAACAGCACTGAATACTTGAGTGCTACTGTAGAGATACATTATATGCTGCCATTCATAATTAAATCTAGATCTTCCGAACTTTAACATATCATGGTGAAGAAAAAACTGCAATTTCCTTGCAACAAAATTGTGGCTAGTGAAAAGGCTGAATGGCTATTGTCTTGGGAAAACCACTAGCCAAAGTGGCCGGTGAGCAAAAAAGTTAATGTAAAGCCCTGACCTGTTCCCATGCCAGCATCTGCCACAGAGGTGGAGACAGCATCTGCTCCCGAGCGAGAGTCAGTAGCAGCATCTGCTCCAGAGCCAGATGCAGAGCCATCACCTGCTCCAGAGGCAGAGTCAGTGCCAGCTCCCATGTCAGAAGCGAAGCCAGCATCTGCTCCCGAGCCAGAGGCGGAGCCAGTATCTGCTCCCATGCCAGAGGCAGAGCCAGACTCATTGCCAGCACCAGCGTCTGCTCCCGTGCCAGAGGCGGAGCCAGCATCTACTCCTGTGCCCACCCCAGTGCCAGAGCCAGTGTCAGTGTCTACTCCAGTGCTGGAGCCAGCATCTGAGTCTACCCCAGAGCCAGTGCCAGAGCCAGCATCCGAGTCTACTCCAGAGCCAGTGCCGGCGTAAGAGCCAGCATCAGAGTCTACTCCAGAGCCAGTACCAGGGTTAAGGCCAGGACCTGAGCCTGTTCCTGGACCGGTGTCAAAGGACGTCAGAACGACCTCTGCCTCAGCTGGCCACAGGGATGTCTGCATCGTCCTGTCATCAGGTCTTAAACCGGACCAAAACAGTGCACCTACAGAGCCTTAGCCTGAGTCCAGTCCTGAGCCAGAGTCATCCCCAGAGCTCGAGCGCAGTCCAGAGTCTACGCTGTCTCCAGAGCTGGAGCCCAGTCCACAGCCCATGCCATCTCTAGAGCTGGAGCCCAGTCCAGAGCCTGAGCCCAGTCCAGAGCCCCCTACAGAGCCTGAGCCCAGTCCAGAGCCCCCTACAGAGCCTGAGCCCAGTCCAGAGCCCCCTAAAGAGCCTGGGCCCTGTCCAGAACCCTCTCCAGAGCCATCTACAGAGCTTGAGCCCAGCCCAGAGTCATTTACAGAGCTCAAGCTCAGCCCAGAGTCTTCTCCAGAGCCCGAGCTGTCTCCAGAGCCCAAGCCCAAATCCAGTCCTGAGTCACCTTCAGAGCTTGAGCCCAGTCCAGAGTCCACATCAAGTCATGCGATCAAGCCTGGTCCTAGCCAAGAACCCAAGTCGTGTCCAGAGCCTGAGCCCCCACCGGGGTCCTGTATGATGGAATTTCACTCCCGGAGGGAGATCTTTGAGAGGGAGTTCTGTCAGTCCTGCGTGCTGTGGCACATGCACCAAAAGGCATGCCTCAGGCTGCGCGTACACCAAGTGAGCTCCAGCACACGCGTCGTGAACAAGGCGCACCTATTCTCAATTAATGAACTAAGTGTTGGGCTATTTAAGGACTGAGCTGATACAGGGACGATGCAAAGTATTACGCCACGTTCAGTGCACATTACCGAGCCTTGTTTCCCCTGTTTGTGGTTTTCCTGGTTTCTTGACTCCTGTTCTTGATTCTAGTTCTCGTTTTACCTCTGACATCCTGTTTGCACCTCGATTGACCCTTTGCCTGTTTTCTTGTTTATGACCTTGCCTGCTGATTTGAACTGTTTGCTTTGTGTGTGTTTCATGCATCTTTTGTACATATTGCACTGCAGACTATAATAAACACTTCTGCACATACATCCACCTCTCTTGCGCACTTGACAGTTGCTGTTTTGATAACAAAGGACACTCGTTTCAATGTACACTTTTTAGCCAGAGAAGACCAGTGGTTTGAAAGAGTAAAAGAAACAATCTTTGTCAACCTGGAACGACCATCCCTGAACAGAGGAGGTGGTCTGAGACACCACTTATCAACCACCTACAATGCAGTCCTTGTCACACTTCCCAGAAAACTGAATACACATCCACACCAAAACTCAGCTGACTTCAATGACTCACGTGATGGTAGAGAGCCAACGACCCACAGATCACCCTAATGACTCTTGAGGCTGCTAACACCGTTCACACCCAGCCTCCAATGACCCTAACACCTACAGGGTGACTCAATGACCCAGGTGACCTCAACGACTCTCCTTAGGGTTGCTTTTGATCCACTAGAAGATAAATACCTGGAACTCCCCACTAGTCAGACAGAATTGAAGAAGCTTTTCGGATGAGAGGTGAAAAGTCTTCAAGAATTTCAAGCAAGTCCAGTTGCCTTCTTTAGCACCAACGGTTTACTATGGCCTGGATGACTGAGAACCTTCAGAGAAAACAAAAAATTTGGAGTAAACAATGACAGCCAAGATGTGTATATATACAGTAGAATAATCATGTAGTAACACTAGTATACACTTGGTAATGACAAATTTATAGTAAATATTGACATACTAATTCTAATTTCCAAAAACCAGTACTGGAATATAAAAAAATGTTCATTTGCAATAAATAACTTAATTACATGCTTCTTTATTAAAATAATGAAATACACAGTCGATGTTAAATTACAGTAGGCAGTAACTAATGTAAATAATGCATCTTTACTGGAGATAAGGACATAAAAACGAAAATTCTAGTAAATAATGACATGAAATGGATAATTAATGACATACAATGATAACCTGCAGTGGATAATCAAGTACAAATGCTAATTTACAGTAAAATTATGATAAAATAGTTATTTAACAGTAAATATGGACATAATGCTTGTGTGAAGTAAATAATAAACTAAGAATAAAAATTCTACTAAATAATGACATAAAATTCTATCTTGCCCCCCAAAAATCCATGACAGTGATATAAAAATGCAAATCTACAGGAAAGAATGGTCAAATTCTACTATTTTACTGATAAATGATATAAAAATGAACACTCTCACAATCTCATAAAATTCTAATATACAATAACTTGCAGGGTATAATTGAATATCAATGCTAATTTAAAGTAAACAACAGCTCAATAATCATACTTACAATAAATAATTAAATAAAATGCTGGTTTTCTGTAAATATGGAATGAAAAATGTCACTGAAATGTCACTGAAAATGCTAAAGCTGACTGTGCTGCAGTAGGACGTTGTTCTGTATGGATCCCAAGTGTGAGTAGAGACTGATGTACAGGTTCTGGAGGGAATGAGACAGCGATTCAAAAGCACAATTTTAAACTGAAGAGAGGATTTGAGGATGTGGATAAGCATGAGTGCACAAAAATACTGAGAAGTGCTCTGAAGTGTGAGGTCTGAAGCTTTCTTAGTTCATGCATTTTTCCTTCTAGTTTATTGTTTGCACTGTAAATTCCTGACATAGCTTGTTTTTTTTCCACATTCTTTTTTTCTGTAAAAGAATTTATTAATTTTGCAGAGATTATTCATGACATTGTTTTTTATGCTCTGCTTATTTTTTTTTCTAGTGCATTTTTGATTTTATGTTTTGTTAATTAATCTGTAATTATATCTGCCCTTTTTTAGCATGTTTTAAAGCTTTTTTTTGCTTTGAGTTATATTTTGCATTGTTTGTGATTTCTTTTCTTCCATTGTTATGGATTTCATATATATATGCACTCATTTTTCATTGTTTATTCCCAAATTTAAATTTTTGCAATTGTCTGTTTTGGTTTCGTTATATTTTGCATTGTTTCCCCCCTCTTTTTATTTTATTTTTTGCTTTGATTTTTTTAACATCTTTTATTCCTGCATGTTTTATTATTTGCTTTAGTGATTTCTTTCACAACTGTCAGTAAGGCGATAGAGAACGCCACTTCCAGTCAGACTACAAACATAGCCGATCTGAACTACAAAACCCAAGAACCACAGCACCCTCTATTGCCTGCCTATTAATTACACTTGTTGCTCATTTCCTGTTTAATCAGCCAACACTATAAAAACACCTCTCCCACACTCACCTGATGCAAAGTATCGTTCAATGCCTTACCGGTCATACCAAGCCTTATTTTTCTGCCTGCTTTATCATGTTCTTGACCCTCGTGATTGTCTCATTCTTGTTACTCTTTAGTTTAACCCTTATTACTCTGTCTATCAATCAATCGACCCATGCTTGTCCTTCGACTTCAATTTCGTCTAGTGTTTTGGATTTGTTTGCCAGTCTGCATTCCCCACTCTCCACTGCACATACATCCGTAAGTACCTGCATCCGGACAGGATACTTCACCACATATGGATGCAGCAGAGGAGGTATGCAGGCCTTTCAATTACATGAAACCTGCGACAGATAATGTCGTAGGCGCCCGAATTAAAAAGGTGCCCAAATTAGGTCAAGCGCCCAAAATATGCTACCAAAAGTAAAAAAAAAAATTGTTGGTTAAATACACTTGGCTGCATAAAACAAAATGTCTTGACTTTCTTTTTTAAAAACACTGAAATTAGTGAGAATTAGCATGTATTTCTCGTAATTGACGCAAAATCCGCACCATTCCCATGTTCCGGGTTTGTCGAACTAGCTGTAAGCTTCACGCAGAGCACAAATTCTCCATCAACAGCTATCAGCATGCCATGATTTTGTGGAGGAGCAAGACTCGTGTACCAGTGACCAGAGCAGGATTTCCACATTAGGTAAATCTTCTTTCTCCTTCTTTTATATTGTTTTATGGCAGTTGGCAAACAGCTTTTAGGTGGATTACCACCACCTTCTGGACTGGAGTGTGAATCAGAATGTTTACTACCCTACTGTGCTAAATTCTCCTAATAATTCCTGTATCATTTAAAAACCTAAAAATAGCCCTACCGTATATTCCACATTTTCTGACCTCAACTGCAATATCTCTCTGATACCTAGTGTCATATGATTTAAATCAGGTCAAAGACTGAATAAAAGAGAGCTATTCAGGACACAACTGTGTGTATTTAAGATACAGCTTACATCTTAAATACACACAGTTGTGTAAGTGTGGGTGGAATCAGTGACTTGGAGCTTGGTCCTCTTGTTGATGATAGTCTTAGACACTGGCCTTTCATTTAAACTAAGATCTTTTACCTGACTACATGCTGTGAATTGCACTACCAATTCTTATGAAGTGACTGAAAAACCTTTTGTGTCACAGGTCTTGCTACAGGTATGTCTCTTTGATGGCAACAGTGCATAACTTGCTTTTTCATTCACAGGCTCCTTTCCTCCAGGCTCTCCTCAGGCCCCAAAACATCTTTTAAATACGAACTAACTGTATTATAATTATTTTTGTCATGTGTATGAATATCAAGAGGGATTAATACTGTAGACATTTTGCAATCAAGGTAAAAATAACATTCATAGATTTCATTATTTATTCATAACTTTGTAGCTAAAAAAGCAACAGAAGGTTTAAACACAGAGCACTGGGAAAACACCACTTTGCATGTGCAGAAAAGCCCAAATTACCCTGTATCACAAAGGAAAAAGCCCAAATTCAGAAATACAGGGTGTAGCCCAAATTATGGAATTGAAAGGCCTGGCGTGGCAGACTGCTTTGATCGCTCAGGGGCACTCTCTTAGGAGAACATCAGCAGATGCTTGCCAATCAACACCAAGATGGCTCAGCTCACTGCTATGATGCCACAGGCCCTCCCAACACGCTGCGAAGCTCCTCAGAGTCTGGTGCTCCCACTTCCATGCCCCGAGAAGTATGCTGGGGATGCACTCAGCTGCAAGGGATTTCTGCTTCAGTGCTTCAAGTACAGTACTTCTCCTCACTCCCACACATCTTGGATGAACACAAGCTTGCCGGATTTATTTTGCTTTTAACCGACAAAGTGCTACAATGGGCCAGCGCAGTGTGGAGGAGTGGAGGCAAACACACCACCTCCTACGACAGCTTTCTGGAGTTATTCAAGCGTGTGTTTGATCACGAACTGGAGGGAACTGAAGTCGGCGAGAGCCTACTCACCATCACCCAAGGTTCAAGGAGAGTCGCCGATTATGCCCTAGATTTCTGGACTCTTGCAGCCGCCAGCAGATGGAAGGAGCCAGCAGTAAATGTGGTGTTTCGCCAAGGACTTCACCCCTCAGTATTGAGTGAACTAGCATGCCGTGATGAACATCTCACTCTGGACGCTCTCGTTGCTCTCGCCATTCAGGTAGACCATCTGCCCATCCCTCCGGGAGGAAGCCAAGCCTGCCATGGCCTCTGATTCTCCCTCTCCCATAGAAGTTTCTCATACTCGCCTGAAACGCTCCAAACGAGATTGGAGAAAGAAGGAGGGCTTGTGCTTCTATTGCAGGAGTTCCAGTCACCTTATCATCCAGTGTCCAGTCCACCCACCATGCACCAGCTCCGAGGAGACCAAGGCTGATTCGGTGAGTCCCATGAAATTACTAGGAGCTCGATCTTTCAAGCTTCCAGTATTAGTGAAACTGTCTTCCTCTACCCACGTGCTGTCTGTGTTTATCGACTCAGGGGCAGAGGGAAAGTTTGTTGGCAACTCAGTTGTCCAGAGGTTCAATCCGCCCACAAACTTGCTGCAGAGCCCACTCAGAATCCGGTCCATCAATGGAGGCCCCATAGGGGAGGGCCTCGTCACCTCCCGGACCACTCCTGTTCATATTCAGATGGGAATTCTTCACTCTGAACAAATCTCACTCCTTGTCACAGCTACCAAGCATCACGACATCATCCTGGGCTATCCATGGCTACAACTTCATGACCCACTCATCTCCTGGCAGAACAAGGAGATTCTTCAGTGGTCCCTGACATTTTTCCAGAGCTGCCTCTGAGATCCTCAGTTAAATCTTTCCTCCACCTCCATAGAGAGTCCTCACCCTGACTCCCTGGAAGGGATCCCCATGTGCTACCTGGACCCAGGGGAGGTCTTCAGCAAGGGCAAAGCATGTGGCCTACCCCCACATCATCCATCTGATTGTGCCATCGACCTCCTGCTTGGTACTTCTCCCCCACACAGCCACATTTACCCTCTATGCCAGAATGAACAAGCTGCTATGGAAGAATACATCCAGGAGGCCCTCAAGCAGAAGTACATATGCCAATGCACTTCACCAGTGTCAGCGAGATTCTTTATTTTTTTGTGGAGAAGAAAGGGGGTGTACTTCATCCCTGTATAGCCTTTTGAGGACTCAATCAGATATCAGTGAAATACTCGTATCCACTTCCACTTGTGCCCTCTGCATTGGAATACCTCCACAGCACCACAACTTTCTCCAAACTTGACTTACATAGTGCCAACAACCTGGTTCACATCCACGTGGGTGACGAATGGAAGACTACCTTCAATACCAGCGCCGGCCATTTTGAGTACCGGAGCATGCCTTATGGCCTCTCTTCAGTGCCAGGTGTGTTTCAGTGCCTCATTAACAATATGCTATGAGACATGTTGGGGAGGTATGTCATAGCTTACATCAATGACATCCTAATCTACTCCCATGATGAAGAGAGTCATCACCTGTCAAAGAACCATCTCTATGTTAAGGCTGAGAAAAAGTGTGAATTTCACTTGCATAAGATCTCCTTCCTGGGGTACATCATCAGTGCTGAGGGGGTCAGCATGGACCCCTCCAAGGTAACTGCAGTCACATCCTGGCCCATACCCACCTCGGTGAAGGAGCTCCAAAGTTTCCTAGGCTTTGCAAACTTTTATTTTATTTCACTCAAGGGTTCAGCACCCTCACAGTGCCCCTGACCTCCCTCCTGAAGAAGAGACCCAAATGCCTCCACTGGAACCCTACAGCCAAAGAGACCTTCAACAGGCTCAACATGGCTTTCACCACAGCCCCATCCTTCAGCATCCGAACCCAAACCAACCTTTCATGTCAAAGTGGACACCTCTGAGATTGGTGTAGGAGGGGTTCTCTCCCAGCACTTCAGCAAAAGGCTCAAGCTTCACCAGGTAGCGTTCTTCTCCAAAAAGCTCACTCCAGCAGAGAGAGACTATGATGTTGGGAACCAAGGGCAAGCTCGCCTTAGAGGAATGGAGGCACTGGTTGGAGGGGACCACACACCCCTTTGCCATTTTTACTGATCATAAAAACCTTGAGTATCTCAAGAAAGCAAAGAGACTGAACTCACACCAAGCCCGATGAGCACGAGTCTTCACCCATTTCAACTTCACAATATCCTGGCACTAAAAACATCAAGGCTGACGCCCTGTCACACATCTTCAGCCCATCTCTTCATGACCAGGAACCTCATCCCATCCTGACACCTGAATGTTTCATCCAGGCAATCACCTGGGACCTCGACAAGGAGATAAGGGACTCACAACCACAGACTCCTCCAGTCAACTGCCCACTGAGCCACCTGTATGTCCCTAATCATTCTCAGGAGCAGACTCATCACATGGGCACACACTTCTCCTGTCACTGGCCATCCCAGCAGCCAACGCACCCACCAACTGCTGAGAAACAAGTACTGGTGGTAGAACATGCTGACTGAGATCATTCGTTTCATCTCTTCATGCACTGAGTGCGCTCAAGCCAAGGTCCCTCAAATTCCTCCGGCTGGCAAACTATGCCCTCTTCCTGTGCCCCAGAGACCATGGTCCCAACTGGCAATTGACTTCATCACTGACCTGCCACCATCCCAAGGCAACTCCACAATTTTGGTCATCATTGACCGCTTCTCCAAGGTGCTAAGAATCATCCCGTTATCCAGCCTACCCACAGCATTTCAGACCGCCGAATCATTGTTCCAGCATGTGTTCCGATACTTCACCATCCCAGAAAACATACTCGGTGACCATGGCCCTCAATTCATCTCTTGTCTGTGGGCCAGCTTCATGGAGTGGCTAGGGGTCTCAGTGAGCCTCACTTCGGAATATCATCCCCAGTCAAATGGCCAGGTAGAGAGAGCCAACCAAGAAATAGGATGTTTCCTCAGAATCTTCAGCATGTGAAACCAAGGGGACTGGGCCTGATTCATCCCATGGGCCCAATACATGCAAAACTCTCTCAAGCACTCAGCCACACAACTTACACCCTTCCAGTGTATGCTCGGCTACAAACCTTCCCTGTTTCCTTGGGATGACTCTCCAGCATGGATACAGGCTATGGAAGAGTGGTTCACCCACAGCCAGTCAATTTGGGAGGAAGTTCACCAATGCATCACGTCAGTTAATGCCAAGTACAAGGAATACGCCAATAAGCACTGGAGCAACAACCCTGGGTACTCTCCTGGCAGTCAGGTATGGTTGTCCACCAGAGACCTTAGGGAACCCAATACATGCCAAAAATTACAGGCATGCTACAGCAGACTGTACAAGGTGCTCCGGCACATCAACAAGGTTTCCTATAGACTTGAGCTCCCACCTCACCATCTTCTGTCACCCACCTTCCACGTCTCCTACCTCAAACCCTCCATCCAGGGTCCTCTGTCTGAGAACATGCCCACCCCCGACCACCCGTCTCCTGGCCCAGAAGGAGAACCCATCTACCAGGTAAATCAGATCCTAGACTTTAGATGTAGAAGAGGTCAGCTAGAGTACCTGGTAGATTGGGAGGGCTATGGACCAGAGGAACGAGGCTGGGTGGGAGCTAAGGACATCCTAGACCCTCTCATTACTCAAGAATTTCACAACTAACACCCTTACAAGCCCAGACCCAAAAAAAGGGGGCATCCTAGGAAGAATGTAGATTGGGGGGGGGCTCTGTCAGTAACGCGATAGAGAGCGCCACTTCCAGTCAGACTACAAACATGGCCGATCTGAACTACAACACCCAAGAACCACAGCATCCTCTATTGCCTGCCTATTAATTACACCTGTCACTAATTTCCTGGTTAATCAGCTCACACTATACAGTATAAACACCTCTCCCACACTGACCCGATGCAAAGTATCGTTCAGTGTCTTATCTGTCATACCAAGCCTTGTTATTCTGCCTGCCTTATCGTGTTCTCAACCCTCATTATTGTCTCATTCTCGTTACTCTAGCCCTTATTATTCTGTCTGCCAATCGATCGACCCCTGCCTATCCCTTGATTTCATCTAGCGTTTTGAATTTGTTTGCGAGTCTACATTCCCCGCTCTTCCCTGCACATACATCTATAAGTGCCTGTATCCTGACACTAACTCATGACGAGCTTGCTGATTTCCTCCCTTATTGTATGTGCAGGTCATTATTTTTGCACTGCTTATTTCGGCAGTCCCCACCGTTTTTTGCACCATGGACTGGTTTCATGCAAGATAATTTTTCCACGGATGGGTGGGATCATGCACATAACAAAAAAGTGCATAATATATAATTTCATTATTACATATACAGTGGTGCTTGAAAGTTTGTGGACCCTTTAGAATTTTCTATATTTCTGCATAAATATGACCTAAAACATCATCAGATTTTCACACAAGTCCTAAAAGTAGATAAAGAGAACCCAGTTAAACAAATGAGACAAAAATATTATACTTGGTCATTTATTTATTGAGGAAAATTATCCAATATTACATATCTGTGAGTGGCAAAAGTATGTGAACCTCTAGGATTAGTAGTTAATTTGAAGGTGAAATTAGAGTCAGCTGTTTTCAAATCAATGGGATGAGAATCAGGTGTGAGTGGGCACCCTGTTTTAAAGAACAGAGATCTATCAAAATCTGATCTTCACAACACATATTTGTGGAAGTGTATCATGGCATGAACAAAGGAGATTTCTGAGGACCTCAGAAAAAGCACTGTTGATGCTCATCAGGCTGGAAAAGGTTAGAAAACCATCTCTAAAGAGTTTGGACTCCACCAGTCCACTGTCAGACAGATTGTGTACGAATGGAGGAAATTCAAGACCATTGTTACCCTCCCCAGAAGTGGTTGACCAACAAAGATCACTCCAAGAGCAAGGCGTGTAATAGTCGGTGAGGTCACAAAGGACCCCAGGGTAACTTCTAAGCAACTGAAGGCCTCTCTCACATTGGCTAATGTTCATGAGTCCACCATCAGGAGAACACTGAACAACAATGGTGTGCATGGCAGGGTTGCAAGGACAAAGCCACTGCTCTCAAAAAAGAACATTGCTGCTCGTCTGCAGTTTGCTAAAGATCACATGGACAAGCCAGAAGGCTATTGGAAAAATGTTTTGGGATGGATGAGACCAAAATAGAACTTTTTGGTTGAAATGAGAAGCAATGTTTGGAGAAAGGAAAACATTCCAACATAAAAACCTTATCCCACCTGTGGTGATGGTAGTATAATAGTTTGAGCCTGTTTTGCTGCATCTGGGCCAGGACAGCTTGCCATCACTGATGGAACAATGAATTCTGAATTATACCAGCAAATTCTAAAGGAGAATGTCAGGACATCTGTCCATGAACTGAATCTCAAGAGAAGGTGGGTCATGCAGCAAGACAACGACCCTAAGCACACAAGTTGTTTTACCAAAGAATGGTTAAAGAAGAATAAAGTTAATGTTTTGGAATGGCCAAGTCAAAGTCCTGACCTTAACCCAATCAAAATGTTGTGGAAGGACCTGAAGCGAGCAGTTCATTTGAGAAAACCCACGAACATCCCAGAATTGAATCTGTTCTGTCCGCAGGAATGGGCTAAAATTCCTCCAAGCCGGTGTGCAGGACTGATCAACAGTTACCGGAAATGTTAAGTTGCAGTTATTTCTGCACAAGGGGGTCACACCAGATACTAAAAGCAAAGGTTCACATACTTTTGCCACTCACAGATATATAATATTGGATAATTTTCCTCAATAAATAAATGGCCAAGTATCATATTTTTGTCTCATTTGTTTAACTGGGTTCTCTTTATCTACTTTTAGGACTTGTGTGAAAATCTGATGATGTTTTAGGTCATATTTATGCAAAAATATAGAAAATTCTAAAGGGTTCACAAACTTTCAAGCACCACTGTATAATGTAAATGTAATCATTATATTTTATATTCTGCACTTTATTTCTATTATTACGACATTGTGTTATATACACACATACAACTCACCATAAAGCAGATTCAGTGGGATCCCTGAGCTTGTTTTCCTGCAACTAGGCAGTCCCCATCTGGTGATGAGAGACAGTGACACCCAAAGTGTGTTCCTTCTGTCCAGTCTACTCCATAATCTCATTTTAGTTGCTGTCACAGCAGAAAACCCCACTTCACAAAGGGGTCAATCCATGTGAAATCACCAGAGGCCTCGCCACTGACCATCTCAGATTTGCTTCATACTTTCTGGAAATATTGTCAGTGTGCCCAAAAATAGTGTACAAAAGTTTAGGCTTGTACCTTCATTAGTTTCTGAGATATAGGGGCTTAAAAAGGGGCGTGGCCCCAATTTCACTGTTGAAACGCATGCTACAGAAAACGGACCTAAATTCCATAAGTCATTACTTTTAAACTATTCATGGAAGATACATGAAATTTTCACGGATTGTTCTTCAATGCCAGATGCCTTTAAATACTAAAATAGAAAGTTCACAGTTCAATATTTGCCAAGTTATGGCTTGCTGAAAATCATAAAAAAACGTGCTTTGGAGCAACTTTGACACCCCATATCTCCACATTAAAGCACACCAGATCTTTCAAATTTTCTTATTTATTACTCATGTTATAGTACTCTTTAGGCAACTAGGTATGTCTTCAAAAGAAATCAAACTTTCTGATTTATTAGGTATTAAAAAAAAACAAAAAAACATTTTGCGCCTATAATTCAAATGCATATTACAAATGTATGACAAGGTCTACCATAAAAACAATTATACCACTGGAAAAAGCTTGTTTTGATTAGCAAATGCACAAAATATGAAGTTGGTACCCTAAACCAAACTATAAATATTAAGGTATCAGGTACGACATGTTTTACGATAGACGGAAATGCTGTTTCCAGAAAGTATGAAGCAAATCTGAGATGGTCAGTGGCGAACATTTTTCTAAATCTGGTGATTTGGGGTGGAATTTCCCAAAGATATGATGTTGGAAATGGAAGCAGAGTTTTCAGTGCTTTTGTGGAGCTCTCAGGATAATACATCTTGACTTGAATCCAGAACGTAGGGAGATTTGAAGTTGTCTCAAACATACTTTCAAGGCCAACATCATTTGCGATCTCAAGCAGTTGACCTTCTTCTAGCATGGACAAAGTCGATTCACCTGGCTTCTTCATAAATAGGTCGCGGTTCCATTCCTTCCCAGTTCGGGGGTCTTTTGTGGTTGGGAAATAATGCTCAAACTCATTTGAAAACCGAGACAGGTGATCATGCACCAGCTGGGAGAATGAAGGCCCAGGCATGTCAAAAATCGCTATGTTCACTCGCCATCCCCATAATTCCAGTTTGGCTTTGAATGCAGTCACTTTATCTGCTGACTTGAAGACAGTTGTTGTTCTCCCCTAAAGTGACAGATTGAGTTCATTGAGCAGGTTGAATATGTCACACAAGTAAGCAAGTTTTGCGACCCATATTGTGCTTCTGAAATGTGCTGCCAGTGGTGATGGTTTTTCTAAAAGAAACCTCTGGAGAGGCTCTTGTAACTCAAGAACTCTGGCTAGCGATCTATCTTTAGAAAGCCATCTCACTTCTGTGTATAACAGAAGACGTTTGTGTGCTGTGTCCATCTCCTCACAGAGCTGCTCGAACAGATGCAAGTTAAGGGCATGTACTTTGATGTGGTTAATAACTTTAATCACATTATGCAAAACGGTGTTAAGTTCTGGTGACATATTTCGCCAAGTCAGCATTTCTCTATGGATGACACAATGCGTAGACTCACATTCAGAAGCCACCTCCTTGACCCAAGTATTGAAACCAGAAAGCCATGCAGTCACGGCAGCCGCTCCGTCCGTGCGTACAGAGACATAAAATGACCAATTTGTGACCGCTCACCGAATCCAGGGACACATGTCGGCCGAAACGAATCCGAGATAATCGCAAAAGAAGTTTTTTTTTTTCGAAATTTGTGATTTTTGTTTTTTTCCATCATGTGCAAGTTGAGGTCTTGAAGAATGCAATCAGTATTTCAGATAATAGATTGTTTTGTTGGAAAAGCATACATTTTTTGTTGCAAATTGTCTCGTTTTTGTCAGGACTGTAGCCTGCTAGGGGGTATGGGTAAATTACCATATGGGCCATTCACATGATGATTTAAAGTCATTTGTTTTTTTTTCCGTGAATCAGCTGTATGATCCGAGTTGAGCGCATGGCTACTTAACCTGCATACAGGCGTGTGATTTCACTATGGAATGAGTTACTAAACAGAGCGCAGAGGAGCAAACACCGCGAAGCAAACAGACACACGGTATTTACATTGGAGATCACCATTTCTAGCAAAAAAACCCCGCAACCTCGTTTTCCAGATTGAATGGAATACTTGAATGATTGGATGATACACGGACCGTTCTAGGATTACATTCCATCGGAGGCATTGGTGTGTGCAAGGCGCCGTTTCTCTTTCTGATGGGGTAAGTTTATTAATCTAAGGCTGTGTGGTTATTTTTGCATGTAACGGAGAGTGTTGTGGTTTGGTTAAGCCTAGGTCACAACCGGACGTACGATTTTTTGGCCGTGTGATTTTTGCCGTTTCCCAAATCGCTGCGGTTTTTTTTTTGTTCACGGAGAAAGACGCGCGTTGGCCGTAAGTTTGTCTTGCAACCTGAAAAAAACGTAAGCGCCCGTAGAGTTTGTTTGACATGACAAAGAACCTCTGCGGCCGGTCTGCGGCTCGAAAATCAGCACATCACACGCACGCTCTCGTGCTTTTCACACGCGCGCTCTCGTGCGTTTCATGTGCGCTCTCCGTGTGTTTCTTGTGTTTTTTGCGTGTAGACCGGCTGTAGGAGCGCGTACTGTACGGCCGGTTGTGACCGAGGCTTTACATGAAACTAGTGTTGTGTTAGTTGTGTCATCATCGTGCTATCTTTCTTTCTTACGGTGTGAGTAATTTTTCAACCACAAAACGTTAAAGTATACTTTAGGACTTATTTTTGTACTTCATAATTGTTTTGGGCATACTTTGCATGGAAGAAAAATTGACATGGTGATCTTTGTTTACATGAAAGTAGTATCGTGCTAGCTTGTAGGGGGTAGGGCTTTCCTTAATGTCATGCAACTGAGCACCATTATGTGCCCGCCCTACACCCAGAGTAGCTGAGATGGAAAACTTTGAGGGCGATTTTCTCCCTTTTCTGTTTTAAGAAGTATACACTTTCAAAAGGCCACACATTCTTCAAATATTGTCAGATCTCCACATGGAAGGCATCATTGGAAAGCTTAGAAACTGTACTTTCTGAGTCTGTCAATAACTCAAAATGCCCCCGGGCAGACATGTGTCCCTGGATTCTGTGATCTGCCACATTTGGTTTTCCTGATATGTACTCATTCAAAGACTTGAATAGGTCTGTGTAGCGGTTCAGTATTGGTGGGTGGAGCACAGAGGATGGCAGGACAGAGATCAGGTTCAAAATAGCGTTTATTGCTAGACTTTTCAGTTTAACAACTTCACTCTCTCAAACAGACACACACACACAACTGGCGTCTTGTTCAGGGCTGAGCTCCTTCCGCTCTCGCTCTCCCTCCTGATATAGGGCGCGGTCACTGGGAAGACACACAAACACAGGTTAATTGCTCTCAGGTGTAGTGATTCTGCCACTTACCTTCCCTGACTCCGCCCTCCTGTCACAGACCGGCGCTTGACCACGCCCCCGCTGCCACATACCCCCACCGCCCGACTCAGGCCGGGTGGGCGTCCGGCCTGCAGCCGACTCCCCCCCCCTTGACGGGAGAGGAAGTCCGCCATGACCATCTGCGCCCCGGCCTGTGGACCACCTTGAAATTAAAGGGTTGGAGTGCCAGATACCAACGGGTGATCCGCGCGTTGGCATCTTTCATGCGGTGGAGCCACTGGAGGGGCGCGTGGTCCAAACAGAGGGTGAAAGGGCGCCCCAGCAGGTAGTACTGGAGGGTGAGAACCGCCCACTTGATGGCCAAACACTCTTTCTCTATGGTGCTGTAGCGCCCCTCACGCACCGACAGCTTCCTGCTGATGTACAGGATAGGGCGGTCCTCCCCCTCCACCTCCTGGGACAAAACCGCCCCCAGCCCTCTGTCCGACGCATCGGTCTGCAACATAAAGGGGAGAGAAAAGTCAGGGGAGTGTAGAAGTGGCCCCCCACACAGTGCAGCCTTTACCTCTGAGAAAGCCCGCTGGCACTGCTCCGTCCACTGGACCGGATCTGGTGCCCCCTTTTTAGTGAGATCAATCAGCGGGCTGGTGACGTCCGAATAATTAGGTATAAACCTACGATAATAGCCAGCCAGCCCCAGGAACTGTCTCACCCCCTTTTTGGTCTTGGGCCTCGGGCAGGCCGCAATTGCTGCCGTCTTATTAATTTGGGGATGCACCTGCCCATTGCCCAAGTGGAAGCCCAGATACCGTACTTCCACCCGCCCAATCGCACACTTCTTTGGGTTGGCTGTGAGCCCCGCTCGCCTCAGCGACCTAAGGACGGCCCTCAGATGTTCGAGGTGCCGCTGCCAGTCATTACTATAGATGATGATGTCATCTAAATATGCGGCCGCATAAGTGGCATGAGGGCGGAGGACCCTGTCCATCAGCCGCTGAAACATAACGGGCGCCCCAAACAGCCCAAACGGAAGGGTGACGAATTGGTGTAAACCAAACGGTGTGGAAAAGGCCGTTTTTTCTCGGGATAGTGGAGTCAAGGGGATCTGCCAATATCCCTTCGTCAAATCCAGCGTCGAATAAAAGCGAGCAGTGCCGAGTCGATCGAGCAACTCATCAATACGAGGCATTGGGTACGCATCGAATTTAGACACCGCGTTGACTTTTCTATAGTCCACACAGAACCGGACCGACCCGTCGACCTTGGGTACCAAGACCACCAGGCTGCTCCAGTCACTGTGGGACTCCTTGACGATGCCCATTTCAAGCATAGCTTTGAGTTCTTCCCAAACCACTTTTTTCTTGTGTTCTGGTAACTTGTAAGGGTGGCTGCGCACTATCACCCCTGGGGGTGTCTCAATGTAGTGCTCTATGAGGTTGGTGCGGCCGGGCAGGGGCAAGAACACGTCTGAAAACTCGGTCTGCAACTGGGCAACCTCCACGAGTTGGGTCGGGGAGAGGTGGTCTCCACAGGGGACCGGAGAGGTATGTGATACCAATGCTCCCTTTTGAACCTCCGGCCCCAGCTCTGGCTTCTCCGGAACCACCAACACCAATGCCACAGGGACCTCCTCGTTCCAGAGTTTGAGCAGATTGAGGTGGTAAATCTATAGCGCCCCACCCCTGTCCGTTCGCCTCACCTCATAGTCGATGTCTCCGACTCACCGTGTGACCTCAAAGGGTCCTTGCCACTTGGCGATCAATTTGGAGCTTGATGTGGGCAACAGTACGAGTACTTTATCTCCCAGTGCGAACTCCCTAAGGTGCGTACCCCTGTCGTACAGGCGGGTTTGCCGTTCTTGGGCCAGCCGCAAATTCTCCTGGGTTAGGCATGTGAGTGTGTGGAGTTTTGCGCGCATGTCAATAACGTATTGAATTTCATTTTTACTTGGTGAAGGTCCCGCCTCCCAATTTTCTCGCAGCACATCTAGAATGCTGCATGGCTTACGCCCATACAACAATTCGAACAGGGAGAACCCCGTGGAGGCTTGGGGGACGTCTTGCACTGCAAATAACAATGGTTTGAGCCATTTATCCCAATTACGTGCGTCCTCGCTAGCAAATTTTTTAATTATATTTTTGAGGGTGCGATTGAACCGTTCAACTAAACTGTCCGTTTGTGGGTGATACATGCTGGTGTGGATCGGCTTAATTCCCAATAACCCATACAGTTTGCTCAGTGTGTGTGACATAAACGAGGTGTCTTGGTCAGTCAGAATCTTTCGGGATTCCGACTCGGGAGATGACGCAGAAGAACACTTCTGCAATACTGCGTGCTGAGATATTATGAAGAGGCACTGCTTCCGGGTATCGCATTGCATAGTCCACCAGAACTCAAATAAAGTGGTACCCTCGTGTTGACCGATCTAATGGCCCAACGAGATCCATCCCAATTCTTTCGAACGGGGTCTCGATTAATGGGAGAGGGCACAAAGGCACTTTTGGAATGGCCGCTGGATTTACTAACTGACATTCGCGGCATGCCGTACACCACCTATTGACATCACTGCAAATCCCTGGCCAATAGAACCGGGCCATTATTTGGGCTAGTGTTTTATCCTGCCCTAAGTGTCCAGCCATGGGATTAAAGTGAGCCGCCTGGAATACCAATTCCCGGTGGCTATTTGGAATCAAAAGCTGCATGACTTGCTCTTTAGTCTGAGTGTCCTGCGTCACTCGGTATAATCTATCCTTCATAATAGAAAAATAGGGGAAGGATGGGGTGGCATTTGGCTGGAGCATTTGACCATCGATTACTCTCACTTGGTCAAACGCATGCCGCAGAGTCTCGTCTCACGACTGCTCTAACGGAAAATCCGGGAGGGATTCCCCGAGAGAGGGAGGAGGAGCCTGCTGCTCCTCACTCTGACGCGGAGATGACTTAGACAGCTCTGTGACAGCTGCTCCCGCCAATGCGACACCGGGACCTCCCCCTGCTGAACTACGGCAGGACTCCCTCTTCACTAAATGGCTCATTAACTCCCTGAATCCCGGCCAATCAGTCCCCAAAATTATCGAGTGGGTGAGGCGAGGATTAACCGCAGCCTTTACTCTAAATTTTTCCCCTCGGAAAAGAATGTGGACCGACACTAAAGGGTAGCTGTGAACATCCACGTGCACACACAACACCTTCACCCCCTGTGCTTCCCCCAATGCCTTGTCTTGCACCAGGCTTTGGTGAATTGAGGTCTGATTACAGTCAGAGTCCACCAACGCCTAATATGTATCCCCTTGGATACTCACCAGTATGCGATACGCTCCTGCCCGATCGAGGGCGGCTCCTGGTGCGTCGGGGATCCGAACCACAGCACCCACTTCCATTGCCGAGCACTGCTGTTGGAGGTTGCCCGGCTCCCCGCAGCGCCAGCAAACTGGCCCGGGCTTCTTCTCTGCACCGGCGCTCTGGGGCTCACTCACCAGAGGGGGGGGAAGAGACAGACACAGAAGGGAAAAACAGGAGGGCACTGTGGGTGCGGCGGGCCGGCTGGGGTGGAGCTGGCCCCCATCTCCGCGGTGAAGGAATGGGGAGAGGACAAGACACAGGAGGGGGGGAGAGAGAGAGAGGGAAGAAGAGGATGTCCACTGTCCTGCTGTCAGAGCAGCCACCAAATGGTCCTCCACCGACTGTATGGCCTGATCCAGCGATGTCGGGCGGTGGCACTGGACCCACTCTGCGGTCCCCTCTGGTAGGTGGGCGATGAACTGCTCCAGTACCACCTGATCAATGATTCCCTCGGCGTCGCGGTTGTCAGCCCTCAACCACCGCCAGCAGGCGTCCCGGAGCTGCTGGCCAAACGCGAACGGCCGGCCGACTTCCTCCAGGCGCAGAGCACAGAAGCACTGTCACTGCTGTTCGGGGGTGCGCCCCACCCGCTGGAGGACGGCCCGGCAAAGGTCCACGTAGACCAGCCAGTGGGGAGCTGTAGCACGGTCAGCTGCGCTTCGCCCGTTAACAGGGGGAGGAGGCGCGCCACACGCTGTTCCACCGGCCAGCCAGAGGCCTCTGCTGCCTGCTTGAAGAGCGTGAGGAAGGCCTCGGGGTCGTCATGCGGGCCCATCTTAGTTAGGGTGAGGGGAGAAGGGCCCACGGCGGTGGAGGTGGTGGACCCCGCCGACGCGAGGAGGTGCCGGAACGCCTGTCGATCTTCCTGCTGCGCCAACACCAGGGCCTCGAACCGGTGCTCTTGCTCTTTCCGGAGAGTGACTAGTGCCTGGTGCTGGCTCTGCTGGGCCGTGGCGAGGGCGTGGACCAGGTCTGTGAAGGGGGAGGACTCCATGGGGCTTTTCTTTTCCTGTGCTCCGTCCCGGGTTTCAGCACCACTGTGGCAGTTCGTATGAGTGGGAGGAGCACAGAAAGACGGCAGGCCAGAATTAAGTTCCAAAATCTTTTTATTTTCAGCTTTTCAGCTGCAACACTCTCCCAGCCATACACGCACACACACATGCGCACGCACACACACACACACACACACACACGAGTCTTCTGGTTGGGGAGAGAGCTCCCCTCTGCTCTCACTCTCTCCTTAAATAGGGCGCAGTCACTGGGGAAGACACACAAACACATGTTAATAGACCTCAGGTGCAATGATTCTGCCACTTACCTTCCCTGACTCCACCCTCCGGTCACAGACCGACGCTTGACCACGCCCCCACTGCCACAGCCCCTTTTTAATTATTTTATTTATTATTTTTTGTTTGTTGTTTTATGTGTATCTAATTTGTAGTTGTCAGTCCTGTATGGTGGCTCGGTGGTGTAGTGGTTAGCGCTGTCACCTCACAGCAAGAAGTTCCAGGTTTGAGCCCCGTGGCTGGCAAGGGCCTTTCTGTGTGGAGTTTGCATGTTCTCCCCGTGTCCGCGTGGGTTTCCTCCGGGTGCTCCGGTTTCCCCCACAGTCCAAAGACATGCAGGTTAGGTTAACTGGTGACTCTAAATTGACCGTAGGTGTGAATGTGAGTGTGAATGGTTGTCTGTGTCTATGTGTCAGCCCTGTGATGATCTGACGACTTGTCCAGGGTGTACCCTGCCTTTCACCCGTAGTCAGCTGGGATAGGCTCCAGCTTGCCTGTGACCCTGTAGAACAGGATAAAGTGGCTAGAGTTAATGAGATGAGATGAGTCCTGTGCGCTGTGATGTGTGCACCTAAAGGCACGCCTTGGGCTGCATGCGCTGAATGGACTCCAGCACATGCACCGTGAACAAGGCGCACCTGAGCTCAATTAATGAACTTTGTGTTTGCCTATTTAAGGACAGTGCTGATGCATTTGCATTGCAAAGTATTACGCAACATTAAGTACACATTACTGAGCCTTTCTACCCATGTTCTTGTTTTCCTGGTTTCTTGATTCTTGTGCCTATTTCTCGTTATTGTTCTCGCATAGCCTTTGATGTTACTGTTTGCACCTTGACCGACCCTTTTCCCTGTTTTCACGTTTCTGATCTAGCTTGCTGTTTTGGATTTTTTGCCCATGTATACAACCCCGATTCCAAAATAGTTGGGACAAAGTACAAATTGTAAATAAAAATGGACTGCAATAATTTACAAATCACAAAAACTGATATTGTATTCACAATAGAACATAGACAACATATCAAATGTCGAAAGTGAGACATTTTGAAATTTCATGCCAAATATTGGCTCATTTGAAGTTTCATGACAGCAACACATCTCAAAAAAGTTGGGACAGGGGCAATAAGAGGCTGGAAAAGTTAAAGGTACAAAAAAGGTACAGCTGGAGGACCAAATTGCAACTCATTAGGTCAATTGGCAATAGGTCATTAACATGACTGGGTATAAAAAGAGCATCTTGGAATGACAGCGGCTCTCAGAAGTAAAGATGGGAAGAGGATCACCAATCCCCCTAATTCTGCGCCAACAAATAGTGCAGAATCCACACAGGTGATTCTCTCCATCGTAGGGTGAAGGAGGATAAGCATCGGTACACCGGTGGAAATATGAGGCTCGCGGCAGGGACGGGGGAAACGCAGAAACGGCATGGAATCGCGTACTGAAACACGTCCACTACATCCATTGTAAGACGAAGTATTCTGTCAGGTACATGAGGGAGGCAGATGTAAATGCAGAAGTTTTCAGTTTAATAAAGTGCAGAATATATTTTCAGTGAAACAATATACAACCCCGATTCCAAAAAAGTTGGGACAAAGTCCAAATTGTAAATAAAAATGGAATGCAATGATGTGGAAGTTTCAAAATTCCATATTTTATTCAGAATAGAACATAGAAGACATAACAAATGTTTAAACTGAAAAAATGTATCATTTAAAGAGAAAAATTAGGTGATTTTAAATTTCATGACAACAACACATCTCAAAAAAGTTGGGACAAGGCCATGTTTACCAGTGTGAGACATCCTCTTTTCTCTTTACAACAGTCTGTAAACATCTGGGGCCTGAGGAGACAAGTTGCTCAAGTTTAGGGATAGGAATGTTAACCCATTCTTGTCTAATGTAGGATTCTAGTTGCTCAACTGTCTTAGGTCTTTTTTTGTCGTATCTTCCGTTTTATGATGCGCCAAATGTTTTCTGTGGGTGAAAGATCTGGACTGCAGGCTGGCCAGTTCAGTACCCGGACCCTTCTTCTACGCAGCCATGATGCTGTAATTGATGCAGTATGTGGTTTGGCATTGTCATGTTGGAAAATGCAAGGTCTTCCCTGAAAGAGACGTCATCTGGATGGGAGCATATGTTGCTCTAGAACCTGGATATACCTTTCAGCATTGATGGTGTCTTTCCAGATGTGTAAGCTGCCCATGCCACACGCACTAATGCAACCCCATACCATCAGAGATGCAGGCTTCTGAACTGAGTGCTGATAACAACTTGGGTCATCCTTCTCCTCTTTAGTCCGAATGACATGGCGTCCCTGATTTCCATAAAGAACTTCAAATTTTGATTCGTCTGACCACAGAACAGTTTTCCACTTTGCCACAGTCCATTTTAAACGAGCCTTGGCCCATAGAAGACGTCTGCGCTTCTGGATCATGTTTAGATACGGCTTCTTCTTTGAACTATAGAGTTTTAGCTGGCAACGGCGGATGGCACGGTGAATTGTGTTCACAGATAATGTTTTCTGGAAATATTCCTGAGCCCATTTTGTGATTTCCAATACAGAAGCATGCCTGTATGTGATGCAGTGCCGTCTAAGGGCACTGAATCTTTTGATGATATTATGCACTGTAGATGATGATATGTGGCAGATCACAGAATCCAGGGACACATGTCGGCCCGGGGGCATTTTGGGTTATTGACAGATTCAGAAAGTACAGTTTCTAAGCTTTCCAATGATGCCTTCCATGTGGAGATCTGACAATATTTGAAGAATGTGTGGCCTTTTGAAAGTGTATACTTCTTAAAACAGAAAAGGGAGAAAATCGCCCTCAAAGTTTTCCATCTCAGCTACTCTGGGTGTAGGGCGGGCACATAATGGTGCTCATTTGCATGACATTAAGGAAAGCCCTACCCCCTACGAGCTAGCACGATACTATTTTCATGTAAACAAAGATCACCACGTCAATTTTCCTTCCATGCAAAGTATGCCCAACACAATTATGAAGTACAAAAATAAGTCCTAAAGTATACTTTAACGTTTGGTGGTTGAAAAATTACTCACACCGTAAGAAAGAAAGATAGCACGATGATGACACAACTAACACAAGAAACTAAGTCAAAATCTCATCTCATCTCATTATCTCTAGCCACTTTATCCTTCTACAGGGTCGCAGGCAAGCTGGAGCCTATCCCAGCTGACTACGGACGAAAGGCGGGGTACACCCTGGACAAGTCGCCAGGTTAAGTCAAAAACATTTTTAAATTTTTTTTTAATGTAAAAAATTTAATTTTTTTTTTTTCAAAAATCCAAAATAGCAAAAGGCACCACTTCAAATGTTGCTTGATATGTATACAAATTTTCTTGAAGTTATCTTCAGTAGTTTTAAAGATTTGGCCCGGAAACAAAAACTTGACCAGACGGACAGAACCCATTTCTAGATTCCCTGCCAAACATTGTTTGGGTGGGGGATAATGAGCTAAATGTGAGGAAAGTGAGCTAAATATATAAAATTTCAGCTATAAAATTGTAAGTGATTTTTTTTTTTCACATTCGGCACTCCATAGCCAAAGAGTGTATAAAAATGAAGTTATGAAGTAATGAAAGTCACTGAACTGATATAACTTTCATTATTTCACTATAACTTCATTTTTATACTCAATTTGACCATTTTTCTTACTTTTGATAATGAAGGAACATTTGATTGTGCATCAGGTATTGTGGTGAAGAAAGTAAATTTCTTTGTTTTACTAATTTTCAATGATGTCAACATAAGGGGATGCAAACCTTTACACCCAACTGGACATTTGCTTGTGTTTTATCTATTTTCTGTTTTGTAAAGTTGCAGTGCTACTTGTGAACTCTTACATGTTGTTTAAGTGTTCTTTAAGACCTAAAAGAAAATACACTGCGTTTTGTGCAAAGCTATTGCACTTTAAAATGAGACTCTTGAAAATGTCACTGGACAATTTAGCTGAGATGTACTCAGGTTGAAATGTTTTCTTGTTAAAATGTTCTTAAAAAGGGTTCTGAGATAAAAGGGATCAGCCAGAGGTCAAGTGCCTTATTTGAAAAAATGTTAACACCTTTACTCAGGCTACGTTTACATTAGACCGTATCTGTCTCGTTTTCTTCGCAGATGCACTGTCCGTTTACATTAAAACGCCTGGAAATGCCGGGAAACGGGAATCCGCCAGGGTCCACGTATTCAATCCAGATCGTGTCAGCTCCGGTGCTGTGTAAACATTGAGAATACGCGGATACGCTGTGCGGAGCTCTAGCTGGCATCTCATTGGACAACGTCACTGTGACATCCACCTTCCTGATTCGCTGGCGTTGGTCATGTGACGCGACTGCTGAAAAACGGCGCGGACTTCCACCTTGTATCACCTTTCATTAAAGAGTATAAAAGTATGAAAATACTGCAAATACTGATGCAAATACTGCCCATTGTGTAGTTATGATTGTCTTTAGGCTTGCCATCCTTCCACTTGCAAGTGGTAAGTGATATGCGCTGGGATCACACACACAGCGGCTCAGTCCCGAATCACAGCTTGTTCACTTCACTCGCGCGCTCTGTGAGCTGCGCAAGGCCGGAGTGCGCACCCTCCAGAGGGCACTCGCTGTTCAGGGCGGAGTGATTTGGAGCGCAGGATGCCTGCGGAGCTGAGCGTATCCGTGTATTGGTATTGCTATGTGCACACAAATGGTGTATTGGTGTTGCTGTGTGCACACTAATCGTTTTAAAAACGTTAATCTGATGATCTGCTGATACGGTCTAATGTAAACATGGGCTCAGACTAAGGCTCTTAATAAGAATGTTAAGAAAGTATTTTTGTCAGCACCGATGTAGGTGCAGAGTTTTCTTTCAAAGCACCAGACTGTACTGTATTATGGAAAACATAATAATGGTGCTGTTGTTTAAGAGGATGTTTTGTTTTGTAGTAACCTTATTTGAAGACAATTTTATTGCATTAAAAAAACTACATAAAACAAATGCATATTAGAACAGTAGTGTTAAAAAATTGGATGAAGAATTATGTGAATATTACTGAATATTTCTCAAATAAAAGTACAGAAAATTAAAAATAAATAAATAAATGAAAACCCATGCATGTTTAGCAGAGATTTGTAATTTGATGAAAAGGTAGTTCAAGTAAAAATTATTATTGATTATTGAGTAAAATTTAGTGACAAAGACAGATAATTCCAGGTAAAGGTTACTTGAGTATTTTGATAGCAGCAATTCCTACCTGCGAGTCGACTTTACTTGAGAATATCCAGAGTAAAAATGTACTAAGAATTTCTGTGTGGAAAATGTTACTCAAGTTTTTCGAAGTAAATGTCACTCCATATGTTTTTCAGTGTAGTGTTTCTGTTTGGGCTTTTCCAAAATAATACAAATAATGAGCAGCCACAAAACTGTGTTGGAAAAGGAGGACAGGAGCTTTAAGGCTGCTTCAGAAAAATACAGTTTATCCCTGTGTTTGTGCTCAGAGGGAATTTCCGGAAGTCAAGCAAAAAATCACAGAGCAAAATGGGTTTGAAAAGCCTGCTGCATCAGTGGATTCTGAATTTTACACCTGATTTAAAGCGGCTCACTAGTTCAACATGAACAGTTTCATTTAACTTTACAAAAATAGCAACAGATCACAAATAGAAAAAAAAATATTTACATGCTGAAATTAAACAGTAAATTCCTGCATTGGCATATAAATCGAAGTCGAGCAAAAATTACAGAGCAAAATGTGTTTCAAAAGCCTGCTGCATCAGTGGATTCTGAATTTTACACCTGATTTAAAACGTCTCACTAGTTGAGCATGAACAGTTTCATTTATCTTTACTTTCTGAGGAGGCTGAGGAAGTTTGGTATGTCACCCAAGATCCTCAGCAACTTATACAGCTGCTTGATTGAGAGCATCCTGACCAACTGCATCACTGTGTGGTACGGCAGCACTACAGCAATGGACCACAAACGCCTGCAGAGGGTGGTGAAGACTGTTGAGAGGATCACCAAAACTCCACTCCCCTCTCTGCAGAGCATCTACGACTGCAGAGTCCACAGGAGAGCTGCCTCCATCCTCAAAGACCCCACCCACCCCCAGCAAGGACTGTTCACACTCCTACCCTCAGGCCAGAGGTGCAGAAGTCTGAAATGTAAAACTGTCAGACTAAAGAACTCTTTCTTTCCCACCGCCATCAGACTCCTGAACAGCTGACAGGAGTCTATAGACTACCTCCCTGTAAACTGTCCTCTACCATGGACTACCTCCCTGTAAACTCTCCTTGACTGTTTACATCTGATGACATTGTTTTGCACATATTTGCACATTACTGCCATTTTCCTGCTGTTTCCTTGACTGTTTACGTCTGGTTACATTGTTTGCACATTCGCACATTACTGCCCTTCTGCTGCTACATCTGATCATTGCCTTATTTTGTATTACACTAGCTATTTTGCACTACATTTAACCTTTATTTTGTACTACACTGGGTGTTTTTGTTGCTTTCCTTTGCTTTTATTTTTGCACAATATTGCCTTACTTTGTATTACTTCTTCTGCCTATTTATTTATTTGTAATTGGCATTCATGGTGGACAGCAAATTAAGAATTTCATTGTGCAAGTGGACATGTCCTGACTGTGCATATGACAACAAACACTTTGAAACACTTGAAAATAGAATGAAAACACACACACACATGATCCTTGTGCACTGACCTGAGAAGAGCAGGGTCACTGACATAAGATGAACCATATCTGGAGGGGAAAAAAAATCCAATATTATTTTTTATGAATTAACAATATGACTCTCTCTGTCTCTCTATGTCCTGTTATCACTTACATCTCTCTCTCTCGCTCTCAAAAAAACACAACTTCACAATTTTGCCAGGAAACTGGAAAGAGTGAACTCCTCTGTCTAAAGCACCATTAATAACATGCATTAATATAAACCTTTTGTCCAGGTTACAGCCGGAGCTACTGTCCGAGATGTGCTGTTATACAGAAATAATATACACCTTCTGACCAATAATATTCAAGAATTCAACCATGCAGTGCTATAAATATATCCATATATACATCCATCCATACATACAGAATAAGTAGATATCCCTGCCTGATGTATGTCCTGTACTCCACACAGGGTGTGTGTTGAGAGTTTGTGGTAATGTGTTCACCTGTTTGTCTTCGCACATTATGCACCTGAACATAACGAACCTCATATTATACAGTATCACAGTCCTCTTTTAACCCCTCCCATCCCATTACTTTCAGCGTCAGAGCTGCTGGTTCTGATAAACAGGAAATTTCAGTGGTATGACTTTGCATGAGTTTCAATACACCAGTCATTGTGACAACATAAAATACAACTTCACCCCCTTTTACTTTTTCACATATTTCATTGTTACTACCTTGGATTTGAAGTTATTTGTGATTTTAGCATGTGATTTACACAATGAAGGTGATAAATGAAGACCACTAATAAACAGCGATTTTCAGTTCTTGCCACAAACCTGACGACCTTCCAGTTCCTGCTGATGACGAGGATCCCCACAATATGATCCTACCACCACTGTGCTTCACTGTGGGGATGGTCTTCTCAGAGTGATGAGCAGTGTTGTGATTGTCAAATGTGATGCTTTAAGCCAAGCCTAGAGTTAATAATGGATTTCTTCCTACAACTCTTGCATAAATCCCAGCTTTCTGGAGTTTCTCTGGTTATCCTGTGAACACCTTCCCACATCTGAGCTGTGGATCTCTCCAGCTAGACCAGTTATTTGGCCTCTTGCTTGTTTCTCTGATTAAGCTGCATATGAAGTGATTTTTTTTATGTACAGTGCCTTGAAAAAGTATTCATACCCCTTGAACTTTTTCACATTTTTCCACCTTACAACCACGAACTTAAAGGTCCCATGGCATCGTTTTTTCATTAATTGTGCGGTGGTCTCTAGTATGAATGAATGCCCTGTGAGCCGGTTTTGGTGAAAAAAATGCTGTGGTTCTCCTGTTTCAGGCTGTTCTAGTTTGGTGGAGGAGCGGGTGGCGGGAGAGCGACAGGATTTCAGCTCTTATCATTAATATTCATGACATGTAAACGTGTTACCTCTGATTGGCTAACAGCACTGTGACGCTACCTCCAGTGGGTCAGAACAAGCGGATGTGGGTGTCTTACTATGGTGAGCGAGAAGGAACAAACTGCGAAGGGAAAAATACCGCGCGCTGACGTCATTAAGGTGCGACGCGAGGAAATAATCAACAAATGTTTTGGTTTTTACTGAACAAACAAACAAATAAAATGAATGAGTGACTTAAAAAAAAGAATGTGGGTGTCTTTGTAAAAACTGTTTTGATTGGCTATTATAACAGAGCGTGCTGCATGCTTTTTGGTTTTGTAGCGCAGAGTACCTGGCTAACTGCAGGAAGCGGTTAGCTGCACAGCTAATGTAGCCATTGCAAGGCTAATGCACCGATTTTAAAACACGGCAAAACATAAGCTCATAAGTTGCAGTCAATTTCCAGACTAAACTCAGTTTAACAGAGCATGCTGCATGCTTTTTGGTTTTGTAGCGCAGAGTACCTGGCTAACTGCAGGAAGCGGTTAGCTGCACAGCTAATGTAGCCATTGCAAGGCTAACGCACCGATTTTAAAACACGGCAAAACGACTTAACAGTTATACACTTACTTGTTCGCTGTTTGTGGCTGATGCGGCAGGGATGCTTGGTACAGACCCAGGCTTCAGTGACAGTTGATGTGCAAAACCTGCCCTGTACTGTCCCAAGTTGTGGAAACATTCATCAGGAAAATGCTTCCGACAAAAATACACCGTCTTAGGTAGACTCAACGGCGTATTATTGGAGTAAATAAAATTAAGCCACTGCGTCTTCAGGGGCTCTCCCGTCGGCAGTAAAAACAGACTCCTTTCTGTGTTGTCACATCCATGTACAGCGCAACTTCCATGTTTGGTGGCAACTTTTGAGCTGGGCGGGCAATCCATACAGTGGGTGGGAATCCAGAGGGGGGGCGTGGGGATCATCTCCCTTGCTGACGTAGTAAAGGGAAGAGCCTATCAACGCGCCATTTTGACGCGCCATTCTCAAATGTTGACAAAGGGTGGGCATAGTTTGGTTTACACATTATGAAATTTCTAGCCACTGGGGTGACTTAAGAAGGTCAGAGGAACTCATTTTAACGTTAAAAAACCTCAGAAAGTGAAAATTTCATGCCATGGGACCTTTAAAAGTTTTTTTATTGAGATTTTATGTGATAGACCAGGGGTGGGCAATTATTTTTTCCATGGGGCCACATGAGAAACAGAAAATTTTGTGGAGGGCCGGACCAAAAGGCTGAACTAAAAATTCTGCGTAATATTAATTGTATTTCTTTATATAAAGCAGTAAATAACATTGTTTTTACAAGCTGCTAAGACTGGTAAGAGTATGGAAAAAACGAGGTTGCCTTACAAAAAAAAAGGTAATTTATTCAATCAAATTTCCCAAAACAATGGTTAACAAAACGTGAACGTTTGTACCATTTTTTTTCAGTCACATTCACCCCAAAACACAATAAAGACATCACAATATTGTCTTTCTACTCCAAATATCAAGCAAGATACGTCATATTATAATAAGGATGCCGTGTCGATTCGGTGTAGGGATCAGATCTACAGATTGGCTCTGGCGCTTGCTGGTGATGTCACACTATGTGATTGGCTGGACCGTTTGAAGGATGACGTACAAGTTTGTGGTTGGTCTGGACAAATTACGGAAGTAGTTATCGCGGGATTAGGTTTCGTGGGATTTCATGTCATGTTCATGTCGCGCGCATTGCGTTTTTGTTGAACACAACTTCAAAATAAAAGCAATGCACATTCAGTCCATGCATGAGGTAAAATTAGAAAATACGTTTATTTCGTAATTTCTAATTAACCTTACGAGGGCCGGACAGAATGAACCAAAGGGCTGGATGCGGCCCGCGGGCCGTAAAATGCCCAGGTCTGCCTTAACAGATGAGCTCTATCTCTCTCATCATCAAATCATTTCGTCTTTAAAATTATACCTTCTTTAGCGCGAATGAAAAAAAAACGACTTATGGGAAATGTTATATCACTCGCGGGCACGCGAGGGCCACTATCTAAATAAGGGAGACTCCCAGAGCGTCCGGGAGACTAGGGATGTCTGAATTGTTTAATTTTGTTATTTAGTCTCGTCTTAGTGCCCCACAGCACCCTCATAACTTTGGCCGACCAAAGCAGCATTGGATTGGGAGTGGAGCGCGCGAGCCAATGGAAAAGTCCAGGCTGCTAGTTCTCACTATCACGAGGGAGGTTTGCTAGCGTTCCCTGCACAAAGACAGGTTAGCGGGCATCCATTAAATTAGCTAACTCAATTTTCTGATATTTACCTAAAAGCTAAAAACACAAAAAACAGCTATAACTTAGTAAATGAAGATAAAATATGACAGAACTACAGACAAAAAGATCTGAACTTCAGCAAATGGAGGCATGAATTTTTCGACAAGCATCCTGTCAGTCAGTGTTAGCTAACGCTACTGCTGCCATCTGCTGCACGAGTATATTTTGCCTGAGAAAGTTTCTCAACTAAAGACAAAATAAACAAAAGAACCATGACTTACCTCTGTCTAATTTGCTAAGGCATCGTGTTTAGCAGATAGTTACAACTTCGTACGACATAAATCCTCATAAAATATAAAGTATGACGGACTGATAGAAAACAGTGGCGCCAATTTCTCGAGCTTAAGTCCACTAATGCAGGGGTTCCCAAACTTTTCCATGCCAAGGACCCCCAAACAGCATTAGCTTCTGGCCGGGGACCCCCTTTGCAAACCCACAGACAATGCTACAAAATATGTAAAGAAACATCAACTTTTAGAATGTTTTCTCTTACTTTTATTCAATATTCAATAATTGTTACATTTGTTTAGCATAAGAATATTATTAACTAACATGTTTTCAACACAAATATTTTCGCACTGAACAATAAACTTTTCAACAAACTGTTGATAAGAACAGCACAAAAGAAATCAAACCACTCTCAATTGTGTGTGTGTGTGTCTGGGAGTGACAGATGGTTTACACTAGTGGGAGGGATGGGCTTGGTGGCTCCGACATAGTTTGTCAACCCTGGGCTTAATCTCCGTCAGTGCCATACGCATGTCATTGTCAACATGTAGACGTGCTCTATGTTTGGTTTTGAGTACCTTTAAATTTGAAAAGCCAGACTCACACAAGTAGGTTGTTGCAAAAGGGAGAAGGCATTTCAATGCCCTGTCAGCCAAGCTGGGATAGTCCTTTCTTACATGTAGCCAGTAGTTAGACAGGGGAAGAGCCTCAAAGTCTATTTTTAAATCCCCTGAGTTTGCCATCTTAATCAGCTCCTCCTGTGACTTTAAGTCCAGACTAGAACCGACACTGGGTGCAAAGGGGTTCCTAACCCAGTTTAAATGTGTGTTTTCGAGGTCAGGGAAATAGTCTTTGAAATATCCTTGGAGGTGCTCCAGGTGCGACTGGATCAGTGCTCTCCATTGGAACCCAAATCATCACATGACAGCAGCTCCTGGTGAAGTAGTGGGAACATTTCTGTAACTCCCTCCTGGAGCTTGTTTGACCACAGCATGATCTTTTTGGAAAAAGCACGCACTTTGTCTTGCACCTGGAGTATGTATGTGTCACGTCCTTGCATGCTTTGATTCAGTACATTTAGATGCTGGAAAATGTCTGACATGTATGCAAATTTGCGGATCCAGGTTGCATCGGTGAACATTTAGATGCTGGAAAATGTCTGACATGTATGCAAATTTGCGGATCCAGGTTGCATCTGCCAGCTGATGCTTTTCAGATGAAAGGAACTCTGTAACCTCCCTCCGCAGCTCATAGACACGGTTCAAAACTGCGCCCCGTGACAGCCAGCGCACGTTCGAGTGAAGCAGCAGCCCCTCAAAACGAGCACCCATCTCATTACAAAGCAGGGTAAACAGTCTGTGTTTCATGGGCCGGGCTTTAATAAAATTCACTACTTGTATAACCTCCTGTAGTACCTGATTCAACTCGTTATCCATTCTTTTTGTGACCAGTGCCTCGCGATGGAGCATGCAGTGTGTGGCCACTACATGCGGGGCCTTCTGCTTAATGAGAGCGGTCACTCCACTGATCTTCCTGGTCATTGCCGCGGCTCCATCCGAACACCCCCCCCACACAACTGGTCCAGTCCAATCCGTTAGACTCTATGTAATCGTCCAAAACTTGAAAAATGTCTTTCCCAGTAGTTCTTCTTTCAAGTGCTTTACAAAATAGTATTTCCTCCACAATACGCTAGCTTGAGGAGCAAAGCAGCTTGATAAATGGCGCAAACCGCAACGTCACAGGCAATCGGAGAGATGAGCATGGCAAACAACGTTTCGATATGAAGTACTATTATTAATAATTATATTTTGTAATAGGACGGCATGGTGGTGTAGTGGTTAGCGCTGTCACCTCACAGCAAGAAGGTCCGGGTTCGAGCCCCATGGCCGATGAGGGCCTTTCTGTGTGGAGTTTGCATGTTCTCCCCGTGTCCGTGTGGGTTTCCTCCGGGTGCTCCGGTTTCCCCCACAGTCCAAAGACATGCAGGTTAGGTTAACTGGTGACTCTAAATTGACCGTAGGTGTGAATGTGAGTGTGAATGGTTGTCTGTGTCTATGTGTCAGCCCTGTGATGACCTGGCGACTTGTCCAGGGTGTACCCCGCCTTTCGCCCACAGTCAGCTGGGATAGGCTCCAGCTTGCCTGTGACCCTGTAGAACAGGATAAAGTGGCTAGAGATGATGAGATGAGATATTTTATAATAATGATTAAAAAACTAATTACAATATATTTAATAATAATTATTTAAAAAATATTTTTTTTCGCAATTTTTTTGTTATCGTCCCTCCAACTTTCTGAGGCCCCCCTAGCGCCCCCTGGCAGACCCCACTTTGAAAACCACTGCACTTACGTTAACATCAAATGTATGATGATGCTGTGTGATGTCACGCATTCTCGCAGCGCATGCGCATTCAATGATAATTCCAATGAAAATGTTTTTGTAATTAACTTTAGCTTATTTTTTTGTTGTCTAAATCATTGACGAACTCTCATATTGATGTTGGTTTTAGAATAGATGAAAATGAATAAAAGTATTATATTATTATAAACACTGAAGCAGAGGGAGCTCAGCTCCTGCTGGCTGTACTGCTAAGGCGAGGAGGCGAAGCTGAGCTCCGGAGGGCTCCGGCCCAATTTAATCTCTGGTGAGAAGTATATGTCTGGCATGTGGCAGTGACTGAGGCAGAATTTCCCAGATATCCCTGAGGCACAATCTCCTCAGTGGCAGAGCTCTACATTCCCATATCATACTTTTATTTCCATCTCACATACATACATACACATAAGGAGGTCAATTCAACCTCCTTTGGTACACACAGATCAAAACGTCTCTCGGCACGCGCGCACACACACAATGTTAGAGGTGCAGAAATTTGCCTCATTTAGATTCAAAGTTTTTTTTTTTTATTGTCAATTCAGAATATATCCAGGACATATACTGTAGGAGAATTGAAATGCCATTTCTCTCTCACCTTACTTGTAAAATCAGATAAAAAATATTTATCTAAAGAAAAAATATATAGATAGATAGACAGACAGACAGATATCGGTAAAATACACTCTAAAATCAATGTACAAAATAGCACTACTGCAAATACAGCACAATATCTGTAACGGAGAAGGTGCTTAGAAGAGTAGCTTATGAGGTGGATATGAACAGTAGTGCAAATGAGCAAGAGCAGCAGATACAACAGTAATGCAAATGATTGTAGTGTGATGTGCAAACAGATGAGATAGAGTTTTTTGTGTGAATGAATGTGTTACACTGGTGCTTGAAAGTTTGTGAACCCTTTAGAATTCTGCATAAATATGATCTAAAACATCATCAGATTTTCACACAAGTTCTAGTTCTAAAAGTAGATAAAGAGAACCCAGTTAAACAAATGAGACAAAAATATATACTTAGTCAGTTATTTATTGAGGAAAATGATCCAATATTACATATCTGTGAGTGGCAAAAGTATGTGAACCTTTGTTTTCAGTGTCTGGTGTGACCGCCTTGTGCAGCAATAACTGCAACTGAACATTTCCGGTAACTGTTGATCAGTCCTGCACACCAGCTTGGAGGAATTTTAGCCCATTCCTGCGGACAGAACAGCTTCAAATCTGGGATGTTCGTGGGTTTCCTCAAATGAACTGTTTGCTTCAGGTCTTTCCACAACATTTTGATTGGGTTAAGGTCAGGACTTTGACTTGGCCATTCCAAAACATTAACTTTATTCTTCTTTAACCATTCTTTGGTAAAACAACTTGTGTGCTTAGGGTCGTTGTCTTGCTGCATGACCCACCTTTTCTTGAGATTCAGTTCATGGACAGATGTCCTGACATTTTCCTTTAGAATTTGCTGGTATAATTCAGAATTCATTGTTCCATCAGTGATGGCAAGCTGTCCTGGCCCAGATGCAGCAAAACAGGCTCAAACCATTATACTACCATCACCACAGGTGGGATAAGGTTTTTATGTTGGAATGTTTTCCTTTCTTCAAACATTGCTTCTCATTTCAACCAAAAAGTTCTATTTTGGTCTCATCCGTCCCAAAACATTTTTCCAATAGCCTTCTGGCTTGTCCATGTGATCTTTAGCAAACTGCAGACGAGCAGCAATGTTCTTTTTTGCGAGCAGTGGCTTTGTCTTTGCAACCCTGCCATGCACACCATTGTTGTTCAGTGTTCTCCTGATGGTGGACTCATGAACATTAGCCAATGTGAGAGAGGCCTTCAGTTGCTGATAAGTTACCCTGGGGTCCTTTGTGACCTCACCGACTATTACACACCTTGCTCTTGGAGTGATCTTTGTTGGTCAACCACTTCTGGGGAGGGTAACAATGGTCTTGAATTTCCTCCATTCATACACAATCTGTCTGACAGTGGACTGGTGGAGTCCAAACTCTTTAGAGATGGTTTTGTAACCTTTTCCAGCCTGATGAGCATCAACAGTGCTTTTTCAGAGGTCCTCAGAAATCTCCTTTGTTCGTCCCATGGTACACTTCCACAAACGTGCTGTGAAGATCAGACATTGATAGATCCCCGTTCTTTAAATAAAACAGGGTGCCCACTCACACCTGATTGTCATCCCATTAACTGAAAACACCTGACTCTAATTTCACCTTCAAATTAACTGCTAATCCTAGAGGTTCACGTACTTTTGCCACTCACAGATATGTAATATTGGATCATTTTCCTCAATAAATAAATGACCATGTATAATATTTTGTCTCATTTGTTTAACTGGGTTCTCTTTATCTACTTTTAGGACTTGTGTGAAAATCTGATGATGTTTTAGGTCATATTTATGCAGAAAAATAGAAAATTCTAAAGGTTTCACAAACTTTCAAGCACCACTGGATGAGTTTAACTTCACTACATTTGAAAGCCAAATATTGTACTTTTCACTCCACTACATGTCTATCAAGGTCCTTTTACTCATTACTGTGAAGTGGCTCTGAAAGTGGATGCGCTTTTCTCTTCTTTTCTAAAACATGTTTGGTTTATCATTAATCTCTGCCAGTGTGGGCTCGACGTAGTCTTGATCAAAACAAAGTTCTCCAAAGTATTCGTTCAAACCACATTTAAATTCCTGATCTAGATTGGAGTTTTTCTTGTCTTTCCTTAGCATCAGTAGACCGGCTCTTCTGCACCAGGCCCACGAGCCAAGCTTCCCACATGCCAAAGCTCAGCGATTCTCAGCAATAATTCATCCAGTCTTCTCTGACAAATCATTCATGTTCCTTCATTTGTGATCTAGCTTTTTTCTTTAAAACAATTTCACCAAAGGACTCATCCATAGGGGATCTCTCAAAGACATCTGCACAGTTTTACTGGGAAAACATTACTCCATTAAACATTCGATGGCCGAATGCAGAAAGTTCACTCAAGTTTCCAAATCAGTACTACGAACGGCATGATGCCAGTTTTGTTCAAGAAGCTTCCGATGGAATGCAATTTTACAGTGTTCCCTTTAATCACACATTGTATATTTCAGTCTCAAGGGTTTTAATTTTAAACCAGCAGGTAAAATGAAGCCTTTATTATCTGTTTTCATTTGTGCATTAAAAGGGTAGCACTTACAGAAAAGGCCTTCATTGTTTTTGGTAAACAGTTATTTAAAACTGAATTGCCTCAAGTTGGAAAATCAGCCAGGACCTTTAAACCTGACAAAGTTGATCATTTTTGTAGATTAAGTCAATTCCGGTCTCTGCCACATACCACTAATCCATCAGGATGGTGTTCAAGGAACACATCCATCCAATCAGTCACATATTCTATTAAATCACTGTAGCAGTTCTATATGAGTGGGTGGAGCACAGAGGATGGCAGAACAGAGATCAGGTTTATAAATAGGCTTTATTGCCACACTTTTCAGTCTAACAATATCTTGCACCAATAGACACACACACAACCGGCGTCTGGTTCCGGGATGAGCTCCTCTGCTCTCCCTCTTTAAATAGGGCGCGGTCACTGGGAAGACACACACAAACACAGGTTAATTGACGTCAGGTGTAGTGATTCTGCCACTTACCTTCCCTGACTCCGCCCTCCTGTCACAGACCGGCGCTTGACCACGCCCCCACTGCCACATACCCCCACCGCCCGACTCAGGCCGGGCGGCCGTCCGGCCTGCAGCCGACTCCCCCCCCCCGCTTGACAGGAGAGGAAGTCCGCCACGACCATCTGCGCCCCCGGCCTGAGGACCACCTTGAAATTAAAGGGTTGGAGTGCCAGATACCAATGGGTGATCCGTGCATTGGCATCCTTCATGCGGTGGAGCCACTGGAGGGGCGCGTGGTCCGAACAGAGGGTGAAAGGGCACCCCAGCAGGTAGTACTGGAGGGCGAGGACCGCCCACTTGATGGCCAGACACTCTTTCTCTATGGTGCTGTAGCGCCCCTCACGCACCGACAGCTTCCTGCTGATGTACCGGATAGGGCGGTCCTCCCCCTCCACCTCCTGGGACAAAACCGCCCCCAGCCCTCTGTCCGACGTGTCGGTCTGCAAAATAAAGGGGAGAGAAAAGTCAGGGGAGTGTAAAAGTGGCCCCCCACACAGTGCAGCCTTTACCTCAGAAAAAGCCTGCTGGCATTGCTCCGTCGACTGGACCGGATCTGGTGCTCCCTTTTTAGTGAGATCAGTCAGCGGGCTGGTGACGTCCGAATAATTAGGTATAAACCTACGATAATAGCCAACCAGCCCCAGGAACTGTCTCACCTCCTTTTTGGTCTTGGGCCTCGGGCAGGCCGCAATTGCTGCGATCTTGTTAATTTGGGGACGCACCTGCCCGTTGCCCAAGTGGAAGCCCAGATACCATACTTCCACCCGCCCAATTGCACACTTCTTTGGGTTGGCCGTGAGACCCGCTCGCCTCAGCGACTTAAGGATGGCCCTTAGATGTTCGAGGTGCCTCGGCCAGTCATTACTATATACGATGATGTCGTCAAGATAGGCGGCCGCATAGGTGGCGTGGGGGCGGAGGACCCTGTCCATCAGCCGCTGAAACGTAGCGGGCGCCCCAAACAGCCCAAACGGAAGTGTGACGAATTGGTATAAACCAAACGGTGTGGAAAAGGCCGTTTTTTCTCGGGATAGTGGAGTCAAGGGGATCTGCCAATATCCCTTCGTCAAATCCAGTGTCGAATAAAAGCGAGCCGTGCAGAGTCGATCGAGCAACTCATCAATACGAGGCATTGGGTACGCGTCGAATTTAGACACCACGTTGACTTTTCTATAGTCTACACAGAACCGGACCGACCCGTCGGCCTTGGGTACCAAGACCACCGGACTGCTCCAGTCACTGTGGGACTCCTCGACGATGCCCATTTCGAGCATGGTCTCAAGTTCTTCCCGAACTACCTTTTTTTTGTGTTCGGGTAGCCTGTAAGGGCGGCTACGCACTACCACCCCCGGGGGCGTCTCTATGTGGTGCTCTATGAGGTTAGTGCGACCGGGCAGGGGCGAGAACACATCCGAAAACTCGGTCTGCAACTGGGCGACCTCTGTGAGTTGGGTCGGGCAGAGGTGGTCTCCACAGGGGACCGGAGAGGTATGTGATGCCAATGCCCCTTTTTGAACCTCCGGCCCCAGCTCCGCCTTCTCCAGAACCACCGACACCAACGCCACGGGGACCTCCTCATTCCAGAGTTTAAGCAGACTGAGGTGGTAAATCTGTAGCACCCCCTCCCTGTCCATCTGCCTCACCTCATAGTCGACGTCCCCGACTTGCCGTGTGACCTCAAAGGGTCCTTGCCACTTGGCGATCAATTTGGAGCTCGATGTGGGCAACAGTATGAGTACCTTATCTCCCGGTGTGAACTCCCTCAGGCGCGTACCCTTGTTGTACAGGCGGGCTTGCCGTTCTTAGGCCTGCTGCAAATTCTCCTGGGTTAGGTGGGTGAGCGTGTGGAGTTTTGCGTGCAGGTCCATAACGTATTGAATTTCGTTCTTACTTTGTGAAGGTCCCTCCTCCCAATTTTCCCGCAGCACGTCTAGAATGCCGCGCGGCTTACGCCCATATAATAATTCGAACGGGGAGAACCCCGTGGAGGCTTGGGGGACCTCTCGCACTGAAAACAACAAGGGCTCGAGCCACTTATCCCAATTACGTGTGTCCTCACTTACGAATTTTTTAATGATATTCTTGAGGGTGCGATTGAACCGTTCCACTAAACCATCCGTTTGTGGGTGATACACGCTGGTGTGGATTGGCTTAATCCCCAATAACCCATACAGTTCGCGCAGTGTCCGTGACATAAATGTGGTGCCTTGATCAGTCAGAATCTCTTTCGGGATTCCAACTCGGGAGATAACGCGGAAGAGTGCCTCCGCAATACTGTGTGCTGAGATATTGCGCAGAGGCACTGCTTCCGGGTATCGCGTTGCATAGTCCACCAGAACTAATATAAAGCGGTACCCTCGTGCTGACCGATCTAATGGCCCAACCAGATCCATCCCGATTCTTTCAAACGGGGTCTCGATTAATGGAAGAGGGCGCAAAGGCGCTTTTGGAATGGCCGCTGGATTTACTAACTGGCATTCGCGGCATGCCGTACAGCACCTACGAACATCGCCGCGAATCCCCGGCCAATAGAATCGGGCCATTATTTGGGCTAGTGTTTTATCCTGCCCTAAGTGTCCAGCCATGGGATTAAAGTGAGCTGCCTGGAATTCCAATTCCCGGCGGCTCTTCGGAATTAAAAGTTGCGTGACTCGCTCTTTAGTTTGAGTGTCCTGCGTCACTTGGTATAACCTATCCTTCATAATCACGAAGTAGGGGAAGGACGGGGTGGCGTTCGGCTGGAGCGTTTGACCATCGATTACTCTCACTTGGTCAAACGCATGTCACAGAGTCTCGTCTCGTGACTGCTCAAATGGGAAATCTGCAAGGGATTCCCCAAGAGAGAGAGGAGGGGCCGGCGGTTCCTCACTCTGACGCGGAGATGACGTAGACGGCTCTGTGACAGCTGCTCCCTCCAAAGCGACACCAGGACCTCCCCCCGTTAAGTGGCAGGACCCACTCTTGACCAAGTGTGTCATTAAATCCCGAAATCCCGGCCAATCAGTCCCCAAAATTAAAGAGTGGGTAAGGCGAGGATTAACCGCCGCCTTCACTATAAATTTTTCCCCTCTGAAAAAAATGTGGACCGACACCAAAGGGTAGCTGTGAACGTCCCCGTGCACACACAACACCTTCACCCCCTGTGCTCCCCCCAATGCCTCGTCTTGAACCAGGCTTTGGTGGATGGAGGTCTGATTACAACCAGAATCCACCAACGCCTGATATGTATCCCCTTGAATACTCACCGGTATGCGATACGCTCCGGCCCGATCGAGGGCGGCCTCTGGCGCGTCGGGGATCCGAACCACCGTGCCCACTTCCATCGCCGTGCACTGCTGTTGAAGGTGGCCCGGCTCCCCGCAGCACCAGCAAACCGGCCTGGGCTTTCCCTCTGCACTGGTGTTCTGGGGCTCACTCACCTGAGGGGGGGGAGAGACAGACACAGAAGGGAGAAACGGGAGAGAGAGAGAGAAGAGGAGAGAAGAGAAGACGCCATCTGCTATCCTGCCACTGGAACAGCCGCCAAATGGTCCTCCACCAGCTTGACTGCCTGATCCAGCGACGCCGGGAGGTGGCACTGGACCCACTCCGCAGTTCCTACTGGCAAGCGAGCGATGAATTGCTCCAGCACCACCTGGTCGATGATCCCTTCGGCGTCATGGTTGTTGGCCCTCAACCACCGCCCGCAGGCGTCCTGGAGCTGCTGGCCAAACGCGAACGGCCAGCCGACTTCCTCCAAGCGCAAAGCGCGGAAGCGCTGGCGCTGCTGCGCGCCCCACGCACTGGAGGATGGCCTGGCAGAGGTCCACGTAGGCCAGCCGGCGGTCGGCTTGGAGCTGTAGCGCGGCCAGCTGTGCCTCTCCCGTTAGCAGGGGGAGGAGGCGTGCCGCTCCATCGGCCACCCTGAGGCTTCTGCGACTTGCTCAAAGAGCGTGATAAAAGCCTCGGGTCATCCTGCGGACCCATCTTGGTTACGGTGAGGGGAGACGGGCCCGCGGTGGGAGCGCTGGTGGACCCCGCCGACGCGAGGAGGTGCCGGAACGCCTCTTGGTCTTCTTGCTGGGCCAGCACCAGGGCCTCGAAGCGCCGTTCTTGTTCCTTTCGGAGGGTGACGAGCGCCTGGTGCTGGCTTTGCTGGGCCATGGCGAGGGCGTGGACCAGGTCGGCGAACGGGGAGGACTCCATGGGGCTGATCGGCTGGTGCTCAACTATGTCCCGGGTTTCGGCACCACTGTAGCAGTTCTATATGAGTGGGTGGAGCACAGAGGATGGCAGGACAGAGATCAGGTTTATAAATAGGCTTTATTGCCACACTTTTCAGTCTAACAATATCTTGCACCAATAGACACACACGCAACCGGCGTCTGGTTCCGGGATGAGCTCCTCTGCTCTCTGCTCTCCCTCTTTAAATAGGGCACGGTCACTGGGAAGACACACACAAACACAGGTTAATTGACATCAGGTGTAGTGATTCTGCCACTTACCTTCCCTGACTCCGCCCTCCTGTCACAGACCTGGCCTTGACCACGCCCCCGCTGCCACAATCATCTTCTGAATATCTTGGTTTAGGAGGATGATAAATTCCACACATCAACATATGATGACCTGATGGTAATCCTGTTTCCGAACTGATAGACTCACAGAGCTCAGATCATAACACACGCTTAACATTGATGTCGTTTCTAGCATACATTGCTATCCCTTCCTTTTCTCATTTGTCTTTGTCAAACTGGTTCGGGTCTCTCCTGTAAAGGGTATAGTTTTATATACTAACAACGGAATCTGGTACAACTTTTTCAGATGAGTTTCAGAAACAGCACAAATGTCAGTTTCAGCTGTGAATAAATCAGCTTCGAGGGCCACTCGAAACAGCAAAAGCATGCAAAAAGGTAAACATTGTGTAAACATTGTGTTTTGTGCTAAGCCCCCTCCTCTTCACTCTGCTGACCCACGACTGCACACCAACATCCAGCTCAAAGCTCTTCAATAAGTTTGCGGATGACATGACTGTGGTGGGTCTCATCAACAATGGCGATGAGACAATCTACAGGAATGAGGTGAGCCGCTTGGCCATGTGGTACAAGGACAACAATCTCCATCTGAACGTGGAGAAGATGAAGGAGATTGTTGTGGATTTCAGGAGAGAGCACACCCAGCATGCTCCACTATCTATCGACGGTGCTGCAATGGAGAGGGTGAGCAGCACCAAGTTTCTGGGTGTGCACATCTCTGAAGACCTGTCCTGGAGCAACAACACCGCATCAAAGGCCAAAAAAGCCCAACAGCGTCTGTACTTCCTCCGCAAACTGAGGAGAGCAAGAGCCCCGGCCCCCATCATGCACACTTTCTACAGAGGCACCATCGAGAACATTCTGACCAGCTGCATCACCGTGTGGTACGGCGCCTGCACCGTGTCCTGCTGCAAGTCTCTGCAGCGCATCGTGAGAGCAGCTGAGAGGATCATTGGTGTCTCTCTCCCTTCTCTAATGGATATTTATAACTCCCGCCTCACCCGCAAAGCCATCAGGATTGCAGGTGACCCCACCCACCCATCTCACAGCCTCTTCAGCCTGCTGCCATCGGGGAGGAGACTGCAGAGTCTCCGGGCCAAAACCAGCAGGCTCAAGAACAGTTTCTTTCACCAGGCAGTCAGGAGGCTCAACTCCCTCCCTGTTCTGCCCCTCCTCCCCCCTCTGCCCCCTGCCACAGATTCTGCTCGCACACCCCCCGTCCACATCTGACATGTCATCCTCACAGTCCCCCCCCCCAACACACAAACACACACACACACTACATACATACATCTCATTGTTCATTAACACACTGAACTCAGGGACTGCACATCTCACTTTATCTCGCTCATTTGCACTATTCCGCACCACCTCATCTTAACAGCTGCTAGTTTGTTTATACTGCTTATTTCATGTTTACCTGCTATACCTCAAGTGCCCTTGACTGTTTGGTTATTTGAACCAATTTGTGTGTGTGTGTGTGTGTGTGTGTGTTTGTGTATGAGTGTTTAGTCTATGTCTAGTTCATATCTAGAGTGTTTATTCTGTTTATATTGTCTGTTTAAGTGTTTAGTCTGTGTGTAGTTCTTATCTAGTGTTTACACTGTTTATATTGTCTGAGTGTTTAGTCTATGTCTTGTTTTATCTAGTGTTTATACTGTTTCTTTATACTGTTTATATTGTTTGTCTGAGTGTTTAGTCTATGTCTAGTTCCTATCTAGAGTGTTTATACTGTTTATATTGTTGTTTGTTTTTTTCAATTATTCTATTTTTATTTATTGCATTGCCTGTTTGCACCGTGGATCAGAGAGGACTGAAATTTCATCTGTGCTGTATGTCGAGCATGTATAGCATATTTGACAAGAAAGTTGACTTGACTTGAAAACAGTACGGATACATCACCTGACATTTCTGTATTTCCATGTTATGCCTCACAGTGTGAAACTACAAACTGACTGAGCAAACCTATCTAATAATCAAACAGAAAATGTTTTTTTCATACTTCCATCCATCCATTATATGTAGCCACTTATCCTGTGCAGGGTCGTGGGCAAGCTGGAGCCTATCCCAGCTGACTATGGGCGAGAGGCAGGGTACAACCTGGACAAGTTGCCAGATCATCACAGGGCTGACACAAAGAGACAAACAACCATTCACATTCACACATACGATTAATTTAGAGCCACCAATTAGCCTAAGCTGCATGTCCTTGGACTATGGGGGAAACCGGAGCACCCAGAGGGAACCCATACAGACACAGAGAGAACATGCAAACTCCACACAGAAAGGCCCCTGTCGGCCACTGGGCTCAAACCCAGAACCTTCTTGCTGTGAGGTGACAGTGCTATTAAAAAAGTGTGCACACCCTGTTAAAATGATTTACTGTATTTTTACAGCAGAAAAACCTGAGACCATGATAAATAATTTCAAAACTTTTCCCACCTTTAACATGACCTATAACCTGTACAATTTAATGGAAGTTATTACGAACAGCTTAGAAGATACTGCTGCTAGGCTGTCAAGTGGTGTAGTGGTTAGCACGGTCACCTCACAGCAAGAAGGTTCTGGGTTCGAACCCAGCGGCCAGCGAGGGCCTTTCTGTGTGGAGTTTGTATGTTCTCCCCATGTCTGTGTGGGTTTCCTCCAGGTGCTGGGGTTTCCCCCACAGTCCAAAGACATGCAGTTAGATTAATGTGGGGTGCCCTTGAGCAAGGTACTTAAGCCCTAACTGCTCCCTGGGCACTCTAGTGTGGCTGCCCACTGCTCTGGGTGTGTGTGTATTCACTGCTTCAGATGGGTTAAATGCAGAGGATGAATTTCACTGTGCTTGAAGTGTGCATGTGACAAATAAAGGTTTCTTCTTCATCATCAGCAGAGTCCATCCGTCTGCAGACGTTTCATCCCTTAACTTGGAACATCCTCAGGATGGTGGGACAGCAGAAGTTGATCAGTCTTCTACTCTTGATGATCAGGCTTCCAGCTACTATCATTCCTTTGCAGCCAAAGCCAACTGGACGCTCGCTCTGCTGCCTGAGCAATGGCATTCATGGCTCTTTTCCTATTTCCTCCTTGCACTCCTAACATCTTCCAGCATGACACCGCTAGAAAACCACATGCTCCTACCTCGATAGGGAAGTTCCATGATTGCCAGCCTTGATGTCTGCAGTCTTCTACTAATTTGTTATACTTCACCAGCTTCCTCTCCTGGGCCTCTTGGCATTGGGTCTCCCATGGTACTGTTAAATCTATAATGAGCAACTTCTTTGTGTTCTCTGACAAAAGCAAAACATCTGGTCGGAGTGTTGTTCCTACTCTTGGTGGGAACACCAGCTTCTTTCCAAGGTCAACCTTCATCTCCCAGTCTTTTGCCATGCCCATGTCTGGGCTTGTGGGTACTTTTGGCTGTGGCATGTTCCACACTTCTGACGAATGAGACCATGATAAATAATTTCAAAACTTTTCCCACCTTTAATGTGACCTATCACCTGTACAATTCAATTGAAAAAGAAACAAATCTGTTAGGGGGGAAAACATAAAAAAATGAAAAATGTACAATAAGCTGGTTGCACAAGTGTGCACACCCTTAAACTAATAATTTGTTGAAGCACCTTTTGATTTAATTACAGCATTCAGTCTTTTTGGGTACACACCTGCCATCAATTAAAAGGACTCTGATTAACCCCAGATAAAGTTCAGACATTTACTCAGTTGCATCCTCCAGCAAAAGCCGTGGCTTGCAGAGAGCTTACAAAGCATCAAAGGGATCTCACTGTTGAAAGGTATCAGTCAGGAGAAGGGTACAAAATAAAATTCCACGGCATTACAGTGGCATGCAAAAGTTTGGACACCCTTACTGAAAATGTCTGTTACTGTGAATAGTTAAATGAGTAGAAGATGAACTGATCACCAAAAGGTATAAATATAAAGACGACGCATTTCTTTTCAGTGTTTTCTGCAAGATTTGTGTATTATTTTGTTTTGTACAATTGGAGAGTGAAAAAAGAAAAGGAACACCATGCAAAAGTTTGGGCACCCCAATACATTTGAGTTCTCAGATAACTTTTTACCAAGGTTCCAGACCTTAATTAGCTTACTGAGCTGTGGCTTGTTCAAATTCTTCATTAGGAAAGGTCAGATGATGCAGATTTCAAAGCTGTATGAATTCTCTGACTCCTCAAACTTGTCCTTAAAATCAACAGTCATGGGCTCCTCTAAATAACTCCCTTGAATTCTGAATTATAAAATAATTGATGCTCACAAAGCAGGAGAATGCTACAAGAATGTAGCAGTGTTTTCAGGTAGCTGTTTCCTCAGATTGTAATGTTATTAAGAAATGGCAGTTAACAGAAACAGTGGAGATCAAGGTGAGGTCTGGAAGATGAAGAAAACTTTCTGAAAGAATGGCTCATTGGATTGCTAGAAAGGCAAATAAAAACCTGTTTGATTGCAAAAGACCTTCAGAAAGATTTAGCAGACCCTGGAGTGGTGGCAGACCAGGGGTACCAAAACTTTTGCATACCACTGTAGATATACCATGGAGCGCAGTGAAGACAGTCATTAAGAAGTGGAGAAAATATGGGATAATGGTGACATTACTGAGAACTGGACGTCCCTCCAAAATTTATTTAAAGACAAGACAAAAACTGGTCAGGGAGGCCGCCAAGAGGCCTAGAGCAACACTGAAGGAGCTGCAGGAATTTCTGGCAAGTACTGATTGTGTACTACATGTGACAACAATCTCCTGTATTCTCCATATGTCTGGAGTATGAGGCAGGGTCAAAGAAAAACATCCAGGCCCAGCTAAATTTTGCAAAAAAAAAAAAAAATAATAATAATAATAATTAAAAAAAAATCCATAAATTCTCCCCAAAGCATGTGGGAAAATGTGTTATGGTCTGATGAAACCAAGGTGGAACTTTTTGGCCACAATTCCAAAAGGTATGTGTGGTGCAAAAACAACCCTGCACATCAAAAAAAGAACACCATACTCACAGTGAAGCATGGTGGTGGTGGCAGCACCATGTTTTGGGGTTGTTTTTCTTCAGCTGGAACACCGGCTTTTAGTCAAGGTGGAGGGAATTATGAACAGTTCTAAATACTAGTCAATTTTGGCCCAAAACCTTCAGGTGTCTGCTAGAAAGCTGAAGAGGAATTTCATCTTTCAGCACGACAGTGACCCCAAGCATACATCAAAATCAACAAAAGAATGGCTTCACCAGAAGAAAATGAGAAGCAGTCAGTCATCGACGGCTTGTACCTGGCTGGGTTTATTGTCCCAGGGAAACAAGGGTGGTTGGTAGCCAAGTACAGTACGCATTGAAACGGTGTTAACTGGGTAGCTGAGTGTTTAAGCGAATTCTGTGCATACTCAGCCCAAGGAAGGAAGCATGCCCAGTAGTAGCGCCCAGTTACGCATGCAGTAGGTCCTCAGGAAACAACCGATCTCCTGATTTGCTCTCTCTACTTGGCCATTTGACTGGGGGCGATAGCTACTGTAGATGTGAGACTTATGGATACTCTGAAGCTGGTCCAAAAACGTGAAATGAATTGGTATCCCTGGTCACTGACTATATCCTCGGGGATGCCATAGTGCCTGAAGACTTGTTGAAACAAAAGCTCTGTGGTCTGAGAGGCTATGGGGATGCCTGGCAATGGGATGAGTTTCAATGTCTTTGAAAATCTGTCGATAGTTACCATTATAGTGGTGTTGCCTTGAGATGGAGGGAAAGCCGTGATAAAGTCAATTGCTAGGTGTAACCAGGGTCTTTGAGGAATCAGTAAAGGGCATAATTTGCTGGCAGGAGTTGTTCTCGGAACCTTCGCTTGAGCACATTCGGAACATGAATCGATGAACTGGTTGATTTCTGTAAGCATGTTCTCCCACCAGTACTTGTTCCTTAACATTTGGTGCATGTGTTGACTGCCCAGATGTCCAGCGGGAGATGCATGCACCCAGGTGATGAGTCTGCTGTGAAGATGCTTGGGAAAAGATGGCCCCTACTCCAGTGTCAGACACATCTACTTCTACAATGAATGGCTTAGTAGGGCTGGGATGCTGGAGTATGGGGGCTGAAGTGAAGGCAAGCTTGAGCTGACTAAAAGCTTCTTCTGCTGCTGGGTTCCACTGTAGGTGCTTGGGACCCTCCTTCAGCAATGCTGTTAAGGGAGCTGCCAGAGTGCTGAAACCTCAAATGAACCAGTCGTAGAAGTTTGCAAAGTCCAAGAACCGTTGAAGGTTCTTAATGGATTTGGGTGTCAGCCAGGAAGTGACAGCTGATACCTTAGGTGAGTCCATGCTTATTCCTTCTGTGCTGATGATATAGCCAAGGCAGGAGATTTTACTTTGATGAAACACATTTTTCAGCCTTTATGTAGAGATTGTTCTCCAGTAGACACTTGAGAACTGCTCTGACGTGTTCCTGGTGACTTTGGACATCTGAGGAGTATATCAGGATATCATCAATGTAAGCGATGGCATATTTACCCAGCATGTCCCATAGCACATCATTGATAAGGCATTGGAACAGGCTGGGCCTCGAAGAAAGGCCATAAGGCATTACCTGCTACTCAAAGTGTCCAGCGGTAGTGCTAAAGGCTGTTTTCCACTCATCGCCCTTCTTTATCCTGATCAGCTTATATGCGCTGTGCAGGTCAAGCTTAGAAAAGATCCTCGTGGATCTGAGTTGCTCCAGAGCCACTGGAACCAGGGGAAGAGGATAAGGGTATTTTATGGTGACCTGGTTGAAACCTCTGTAATCAGTGCAAGGCCTTCGTCCACCTCCTCGTTTCCACAAAAAAGAAACCAGCAGATGTGGGAGACTTGGAAGGGCAGATATATCCCTGGTTGAGGGCCCCCTGAATATACATCTCCATGGCAACGTGTTCCTTCTGGGATAGAGGATAAATACGACCACATGGCGGTGACATACCTGGCAGTAGGTTAATTGTGCAGTCATATGGCCAGTGTGGTGGTAGCCCTCAGGCCTTCCCCTTACTGAAGACCTCCGAAAGGTCCCGATAACGGTCAGGGACGTTGTCCATGGAGTCTAGTTGAGGACTTTAAACTGAGGTGGAAGATACTTTGACCTGAGAAAGAGAAAGGCAGCTCTGGAAGCACGTGGGTGACCACTTAAGAATTTCCTTACTTTGCCATGAGATCAGAGGGTTGTGCAGCTGTAGCCAGGGGTATCCAAGAATAATGTCATGGTCAACGGTCGTGGTCATGTACAGTGAAATGAAGTCTTTGTGCAATGCCCCTACTTGAATCGGAGCTGGATGGATGCGTGTGGTGACAAGCCCGTCACCTATTGGTCCTCCATCGATGGTCCTAATGCTGACTGCGCTGTGCAGAGGGGTGGTCGGCAGGTTGAGCTTCTGTATAATGGTACTGCTGATAAAGTTCCCCTCTGCCCCTGAATCAAGAAAAGCAGAAAGGATATATATGGAGGATGCCACCTTTAGTAAGAATGAAATCTTAAAGGATTTTGAGTTGAATTCTCTCACCAGACTTGTAGATCTTGATGGTGTTTCTGCTGGGGCCGCACGGGCTGGTCAGACCGGACAGTGCCAGATGTTATGTTTGGAGCTCCCGCAGTAGAATCATAAGCCCTCTTAGTGTCATCTAGCATGCTCAGCACGGGTTAACCTCGTGCGTGAAACCTCCATGGGTGAGCTGTCCTCAGATGGCTGAACAGACCTGGTACTTTCGTGGATAGAGGGTTGGTGCTTTAACAGTTGGTTGAGATGAATAGCTACAGTAAGTCAATGAGGGAGTCCAGAGTGAGGTTCTTATCTCTACAGGCCAGTTCACTGATGATCTCAGGGCGCAGACCTTGGCGAAAAACTACTTTCATGGCTGGATCATTCCATCCACTGGCAGCTGCTAGTGTCCTGAAATCCAGGGCATATTCAGCAACACTTCGAGAACCTTGAGAGCTGGCAAGTAGACTCTCCCCAACCTCAATCCCCTCTGGTTCATGGTCAAAAATTCTCTTGAATAGGGAGAGGAACTGCTCATATGACTTAGTTTGCTCACCGCTCTTGTTCCCAATGGCAGTTGCCTAGCGGAGTGCTTTGCCAGTGAGAAAAGATAGAAACTTAGTGATTTTGAGCTTATCAGACAGATTTGGCATGATGGCGAAATACATAGAAGTAAAAAAACCTTTACGTGCAATGGCGTCTCCGGCGAACTTCTCCAGCATGGGGAGTTGTAGCGCAGGGCTAGGAGGAGACTCGGGGCATGCTAGGAGGGCCTGCAACATCACAGTTGCGAGTTGTGTCATCTGATTGTTGAGGTTGGTGAGCATCTGTCGATGTTCTCCAAGCAAGCACCCCTGCGTGTTCAGAGCAGTCCGATTAGTATCCTCCGCTACATCCACATATCCACACACGCATATATATATATATTTATATATATATACACACTTAAGACTACGTCAGCATCAAACTCCTCTTGTGCCTCATCAACTTTAATCTGTGCAATATATCTCAACAATACTTGAGATGGAATTTAGTTCCCTATCACCCAGTAGCATACCATCTGGCTATGTGTTTCAATCAAAATGGTATCCTGTCAACTTAGTATGTAGAATACAAGACAGTTTTATTCGACTACGTCAGCACCAGACCTCCTCTTGTGCCTCACCAACTTTTAACTTTGCAATCTATCTACAAGTCAACAACATTTGGGCTTGAATTTGGTTCCTGAGCACCCAGGAGTATACCATCTGGTTATATGTTTCAATCAAAATGGAATCCTGTCTGCTTAGAATAAACAATACCAGACTACATCAGCACCAAGAGGGGGAGAGTATTGTCCCCAAAATGTATGCAATGCATTCTCTCTCTACGATCATGTCTGCAAGAACCATAGTGTTAGCTAGACAGGTCAGGCTGTCCTTTGGACTCAGTTTCCTATTTTTAAAATATAAAATACTCATTTTGGATGGCCAGGTAAAGCCTCATGTGGACACCCTATTTTTAATTTCTGGCTAATACTAAGTCAAGAACTACCCAATACAGTCTAAATGTGCAATGTATACAAAACACAACTTGCAAATGAGTCCATCCAAGCATCATTAAGCCCTGTCATCATTTAGCATCAGAGTACACATCCCTAATAAACTTGCATTAATATCAATTTCTCATGTCAACAATGTTTGTCAATAAACTGATATTCAAATAGTCACCAGCATCACAGATAAATATTCTCACATCCTAAGAGATTGCATGTACATCATACCCTAATCTCATGACTTCATACTGTATAAAATATACAGAGATGAGCGATAATATAATGTACATCATGTCCTAGTCTCATGACTTTATATTGTATAAAGTCATGAGATTATGGCATTATGTGCATGCAGTCTCTTAGGATGTGAGAATATTTCTCCATCAGTGGCGTCATAGTAGGATGCATTCAAACTTGAACTCATATCAAACTATGAATAACTAAATAATTTGCAAGGACAGTACTTGCACATAGCACACCTTCGTTAAGGGGACGAGTTCGTGAAAAACTCCTATTATCGTTCATCTCTATAATCCAAGAAAACCAACTCCTGCTATGAAAACTTTTTATTTCATCTACATTCCAAAATGTTAACCATTGATTTCAGACGTACCATCATCGAGTTTCACCTGCATGCTAGGTTTTGATCACATCAGAAATCTGAAACAGAAAGAAACTGTAGGGTTCTCAATCCTCGTTTGCACTGGTTGGTTTTGTTATTATTTTCACTCAAAATATCCATCACATCCAAAATCTAACTCAGTGAATGTTAACCCCTAGTTTCACATGCAGAATCAATGAAACTGGCCCCTATATCAAGGTTTTTTTGCACTTAGAAATCCGTCTTGGCAAGAAAACCTGAAGTCGCCCACCCTCATTTATGCCAGGTCCAATTTGTCATGAATTTTTGCTCAAAATATACATCACATCTGAAAAATAACTTGGCGACAGAAACAATAAGATCGTACGCTTTTCATTTAAAAGCAGCATTGAAGATAACATTTTTTTGTGTAGCAAAAAATGCTACACAACAACTATTTTGTGTAGCAATTCCAAAATTTTGTGTAGCATTTTTTGTTTCAATATATATTAAGTAATAAATGTGCGAGTGACAGAAAATAAAGACCTGAGTCTTATGACAAGTTTACAGCAATGTTTTATTGCAGTGAGCCTTGATATCATTATCCTAATATGCAAATATAATGGTAGAACTACTACAGCAAGCTTTAAGAAACATTTTTGGTCATTACACATTATTCATATCCAGCTAGGAATGTCATCTATTTGAGCCCTCATTTTAAAGCTAATTTTGTGATCAAGAGTTCTGAGTAATGTTAAAAAAAGGTTTTGGTGTACTTCTAAATTTCATGAATAATTTCGTGCACCTCCCTCTTCCCATGTCCTCATGAACCAGCATGAGCACCGCCCGGTAGGACCGCACCTCAGGACATTATTCGCCCCGACGTGAGCTCACCTCCGCGCCTTTAGTTTCCATATGATTCATTGATCCAGCCGGCCTTTAAAAATTCATAACTTGGACACCGGAGGTCCCAGCGAAGCCAGATTTTGCGTGCACCTCCCTCTACACGATCCCCTATGAACCAGCACAGGCATGGCCTGCTAGGACCGCACTTCAGGACGTTATTCGCCACAGCATGAGCTCCAATCCACACCATGCACTTGAATGCGAGCCACAGCTCCAGGCGGACTTTAAAAATTCATAACTCGCCCAGGGAAGCTTGCAGTTGGCCAACTTTTTGCTTCACATTTCTGTGTGATACACTGGGGAAATTGATTAGCAAATCTTCAAAATTGGGTCGTATTTTGCAATGCGATACTGGCTATCTTGAATGCTGTTTATAAGCATGCTTTTCGTCGATGCTGTCAAATAAGTTTAGAAAGAGTGGATTTTACTCACCTACAGTGGTGCTTGAAAGTTTGTGAACCCTTTAGAATTTTCTATATTTCTGCATAAATATGACCTAAAACAACATCAGATTTTCACACAAGTCCTAAAAGTAGATAAAGAGAACCCAGTTAAACAAATGAGACAAAACTATGATACTTGGTCATTTATTTATTCAGGAAAATGATCCAATATTACATATCTGTGAGTGGCAAAAGTATGTGAACCTTTGCTTTCAGTATCTGGTGTGACCCCCTTGTGCAGCAATAACTGCAACTAAACGTTTCCAGTAACTGTTGATCAGTCCTGCACACCGGCTTGGAGGAATTTTAGCCCAATCCTCCATACAGAACAGCTTCAATTCTGGGATGTTGATGGGTTTCCTCACATGAACTACTCACTTCAGGTCCTTCCACAACATTTTGATTGGATTAAGGTCAGGACTTTGACTTGAACATTCCAAAACATTAACTTTATTCTTCTTTAACCATTCTTTGGTAGAATGACTTGTGTGCTTAGGGTCGTTGTCTTGCTGCATGACCCACCTTCTGTTGAGAGTCAGTTCATGGACAGATGTCCTGACATTTTCCTTTAGAATTTGCTGGTATAATTCAGAATTCATTGTTCCATCAATGATGGCAAGCTGTCCTGGCCCAGATGCAGCAAAACAGGCCCAAACCATGATACTACCACCACCATGTTTCACAGATGGGATAAGGTTTTTATGTTGGAATGCAGTGTTTTCCTTTCTTCAAACATACTGCTTCTCATTTCAACCAAAAAGTTCTATTTTGGTCTCATCAGTCCCAAATCATTTTTCCAATAGCCTTCTGGCTTGTCCATGTGATCTTTAGCAAACTGCAGACGAGCAGCAATGTTATTTTTGGAGAGCAGTGGCTTTCTCCTTGCAACCCTGCCATGCACACCATTGTTGTTCAGTGTTCTCCTGATGGTGGACTCATGAACATTAACATTAGCCAATGTGAGAGAGGCCTTCAGTTGCTGAGAAGTTACCCTGGAGTCCTTTGTGACCTTGCCGACTATTACACGCCTTGCTCTTGGAGTGATCTTTGTTGGTCGACCGCTTCTGGGGAGGGTAACGATGGTCTTGAATTTCCTCCATTTGTACACAATCTGTCTGACTGTGGATTGGTGGAGTCCAAACTCTTTAGAGATGGTTTTGTAACCTTTTCCAGCCTGATGAGCATCAACAACGCTTTTTCTGAGGTCCTCAGAAATCTCCTTTGTTCATCCCATGGTACACTTCCACAAACATGTGCTGTGAAGATCAGACTTTGATAGGGTGCCCACTCACACCTGATTGTCATCCCATTGATTGAAAACACCTGACTCTTATTTCACCTTCAAATTAACTGCTAATCCTAGAGGTTCACGTACTTTTGCCACTCACAGATATGTAATATTGGATCATTTTCCTCAATAAATAAATGACCAATATAATATTTTGTCTCATTTGTTTAACTGGGTTCTCTTTATCTACTTTTAGGACTTGTGTGGAAATCTGATGATGTTTTAGGTCATATTTATGCAGAAAAATAGAAAATTCTAAAGGGTTCACAAACTTTCAAGCACAACTGTACAGACCAGGGGGTAGGTAGTGGACAGAGTTCAGCATCCTAGCAGCTTGGTGGATGAAGCTATTCCGTAGTCTGGCACTATTTATGGCACAAAATGAGATAATCACTTGCCTAATGGAGTTAAATTTAATTAAAATGTGGTGATAATGTGACGTTACAATATCCATACGTAATTCCATAACATTGATATTCATAATGTTTTCTGTATATTTAATAATTAACTCAATGTACTTGCAATGCACAAGAAAAATAATTGAACCCTGGCAGCAGATTCAACACCAGTTTCCCCCGTTAACTGTGGAAGTCCCTCGGAGGCGCAACGCATTATATGTATTCGGCTGTGAGGAGTCGCTCTTTGTTTTGAACGAGTGGTCTGGGTCTCTCGTAAATTCAGAGCAAACTAAAGGACTACTTGGGCTATGCTTTTGGTCGGGAAAACCACGTTATCTTGACGATGGATCTTAGGAGGTAATTAAAGACCCTCTTAGCCTTAAGAGGCTTTTGAGAAACTCACCCCAGTCCATCACAGTCATACAAATGATGCTGTGTATGACACAATTTATGTTTTGCTTTTCCTTTCCTTCAAGGAATCATTTTATGCAAATAATGTACAGTGGCGCTTGAAAGTTTGTGAACCCTTTAGAATTTTCCATATTTCTGCATAAATATGACCTAAAACATCATCAGATTTTCACACAAGTCCTAAAAGTAGATAAAGAGAACCCAGTTAAACAAATGAGATAAAAAATATTATACTTGGTCATTTATTTATTGAGGAAAATGATCCAATATTACATCTCTGTGAGTGGCAAAAGTATGTGAACCTCTAGGATTAGCAGTTAATTTGAAGGTGAAATTCGAGTCAGGTGTTTTCAATCAATGGGATGACAATCATGTGTGAGTGGGCATCCTTGTTTTATTTAAAGAACAGAGATCTATCAAAGTCTGAGCTTCACAACACACGTTTGGGGAAGTGTATCATGGCACAAACAAAAGAGATTTCTGAGGACCTCAGAAAAAGTGTTGTTGATGCTCATCAGGCTGGAAAAGGTTACAAAACCATCTCTAAAAAGAGTTTGGACTCCACCAATCCACAATCAGACAGATTGTGTACAAATGGAGGAAATTCAAGACCATTGTTACCCTCCCCAGGAGTGGTTGACCAACAAAGATCACTCCAAGAGCAAGGCATGTAATAGTTGGCAAGATCACAAAGGACCGCACGGTAACTTCTAAGCAACTGAAGGCCTCTCTCACATTGGCTAATATTAATGTTCATGAGTCCACCATCAGGAGGACACTGAACAACAATGGTGTGCATGGCAGGGTTGCAAGGAGAAATCCAGTGCTCTCCAAAAAAGAACATTGCTGCTCATCTGGTTCGCTAAAGATCACATGGACAAGCCAGAAGGCTATTGGAAAAATGTTTTGTGGATGGATGAGACCAAACTAGAACTTTTTGGTTTAAATGAGGAGTGTTATGTTTGGAGAAAGGAAAACATTGCATTCCAACATAAGAACCTTATCCCATCTGTGAAACATGGTGGTGGGAGTATCATGGTTTGGGCCTGTTTTGCTGCATCTGGGCCAGGGCGGCTTGCCATCATTGATGGAACAATGAATTCTGAATTATACCAGCAAATTCTAAAGGAAAATGTCAGGACATCTGTCCATGAACTGAATCTCAAGAAAAGGTGGGTCATGCAGCAAGACAATGACCCTAAGCACATAAGTCATTCTACCAAAAATGGTTAAAGAAGAATAAAGGTAATGTTTTGTAATGGCCAAGTCAAAGTCCTGACCTTAATCCAATGGAAATGTTGTGGAAGGACCTGAAGCGAGCAGTTCATGTGAGGAAACCCACCAACATCCCAGAGTTGAAGCTGTTCTGTATGGAGGAACGGGCTAAAATTCCTCCACGCCGGTGTGCAGGACTGATCAACAGTTACCAGAAATGTGTAGTTGCAATTATTGCTGTACAAGGGGGTCACACCAGATATTGAAAGCAAAGGTTCACATACTTTTGCCACTCACAGATATGTAATATTGGATCATTGTCCTCAATAAATAAATGACCAAGTATAATATTTTTGTCTCATTTGTTTAACTGGGTTCTCTTTATCTACTTTTAGGACTTGTGTGAAAATCTGATGATGTTTTAGGTCATATTTATGCAGAAATATAGAAAATTCTAAAGGGTTCACAAACTTTCAAGCACCACTGTAGTTTAAAACTGACCAAGCCTCAACTGCTCCTGTTCTTTCATAATGTGCTTCGACTACTGTTTGAGGAAGACCATCAATATCAGCTTGTTCATCCATATTGTTATGTTGGTCTTGCTCATCACGAGTGGTTCGTCTTCATATGGTTTGTATCGGTAGGGACGATGATTTTCCATTATTATGGAATAACTGTGGAAATCGCAGAATCCCTTGTCTGAAATGGAACAGCCATTCTGACACAGATAATGGGTTTTTGTCAGCATCCCGTTTCAAAACCTGAGGAATTCGATCCACACAGCTATATGGCGAGGTTTTTTTTGGCCAAAAGAAATTGAATTTTGATGTAAACTGGGTTGTTAACAAACTATCAACTTCCTGCCATGTTGTAAATGATGCAAGGGCTGATGTTCAGTGTGTACACTGATTTTTTTATATTTTTTTTTTATCCAAAGACATCTGTGGATTATAAGCAGGAACGCCTCACCCTGGAAAATACAAAGAGGCTCACAATGCTGATGTACAGTGGTGGTATTGAGGCTCGGTTTGGGTGAATCCTGCTGAAGCAGTCTCCTGTCTGTTTCTTCATCAGTTATCAGTTCATATTCATTCCTATTTCTGTGACTGGAGCCCTTTGTGAATTTATGGTGACATTTCATCATGCACATGCAGGGTTCGACATTACAGTATGTGTGTGTAAAAATAACTACATCCTAATATCGAATTAGATTATCAATAAAATATCTGTGGGGAATCTTAATTTCATTTGGACATTCATTGTATTTTTCTTTTGTATGGTTCACGTTGACCATCAGAATTGCTGCAAAACATTTCACGGGAATTTTACGACAGTGCCAAAATCACTTATGGCTTATTTTCATTCTGTCCCCCTTATCATGTCCAACTCATTTTCTTTTGATTTCATTTCTTTAAATTAATTTATACTTCCAGTTTTACTGGATTAATCAAGATTTCACTTTATGTCCTCCAGCTTTGAATTTGGGTGAATCTGACTCTTAAAATTGCAAAAATAGAATAGAGTGCAAGAGTGTGTCGGCTACAATTCGACACCTTTGCAGATTTACCAATAAAAAAAAACAATTTTACAAAAGGTGAGTTTCAGTTACAACAGTTATTATTGGCTAATCAATCAACACTAAGACTCCCCCCCCCCTCGCCCTTTGTCAGATTTTTCAAGCAGATGAAGTAATTAAAAACAAAAAAAATCTAGCACATATTACAATATCAGTAGACATTTTATATTTTTAGATGTGAATTTAAAAGCTCAACTTAAAAAAAAGCACCTTTGACCTGGATTTACATGTGGTTACAATGTCAGTTACCTATTGACATTTATTGTTAAACTACAAAAACTACCCAGATAGCAGAGGGACGTTGAAACGGCGCCGATTCTTGGTCAGAATGGTCGGTTTCCGTCGTAAGTCAGAAAATCAATGCTGAAACGGCGCCGTGAAATGTCAATTTCTCCGCCGTCGGAGAAGGTTGATTTATCACTGTTGAATCACCGTGGGTAAAGGTTGATCTGTCAACCGTCAGAGAAGGTCGAATATACGATGTTGAACCATCGTCACTTTTGCCGGCCAGTTTTCAACATTGGTAGGATGAGCAACTAATTGTTCAGAATATAAATTGCCACTGTTTGTCTTATCCTGCTTACACATAGATACGAGTAAATGATATAAGTATAAGTGATAATGATAAGTAAATGATAAAAAAAAGAACAAAAACCAGTTTACTTTCTTAACTCCGCAATGGATTTGACCTATCTTTGAAAGTTTTTTTGCAAATAACTTAACATTTCCAAGATGATCATAAATTAATTCTAATTTATAATTATAATTTATAATTATAATTATTTAATTCATAATGTCCCATAATGCAGTGCGATTACCACTGCTGTTTACTGGATGACTTCATTTTCGTTATATACCTGGGTGCACGTGAAACTCCCACACCACTCGGTTGAATCGCGACTCTCTTGTGGATCGGCCTGCTGTTACACTTGGACCATTGAAACAACATTGAGAAAAACACTGGACCACGCTACATTTTCATTCATCCCTGGACATCTGGTACGTACCATTATTCAGTCACTATTAATAAAGGGAATTTCGAATACAATTTCAAGCAGTTTAAGAAGTTATGATGAACTTCAGTCATATCACGCGTTGGAGAAATTTCCCTCAACTAGTATCCATTTGAAACAACAACAATGCAGATGCATTATTCAATCGAAAAACGAGTCGAAGTACTTGTCTTGTTGGAGTGAAAACTTAGCGTTGGAGTGAAAACTTAGCGTTTAAATCGAGCATGTAGGCCTAGGTCGCATGTCGTTTTGAGCTGACCTGTTCTTTTGTGTAGCCATGGGTCGCGCCTCGCGGCCATGAACTTTAAAGATTATCCAGCTACCAACGCTTCTGTAGTGACCACTTTGTTTGAGGTACCACGAACGAAATTGCTTATATTCCCTCAACTAATACAATAAACATGCAGATGCATTGTTTAGTCGAAAACTAGTCAAAGTAGTTGTCTTGATGGAGTGAAAACAAAGCATTTCAATTGAGTATATAGGCCGTGGTTATAACCGGTAGCTATACCCGGCTTGAGGGGGCTGGGCTTTGTAACGCTGTAGGCCTATACTGCCCTACAAAGCCAAAAGACCTTAACTCATCAGACTCCTGCCTTGGTTTTCCCTTTGCTTTTGGAAGTTACGGTAAAAACGACGTCTTAGTGTTACCAGAAAAAAACAGAAATGACTCGAAATAATTCATCACATGATACAACTGATGTCCTCTGTTCCAAAAATGGCAATAACTCATGTTGACCTTAAGTGATATTAAGGTCTTTTGGCTTTGTAGGGCAGTATGGGTCGCAGCCATTAGAACATGACTCCAGACATTGTTAAAACATTGTTGGTATTAAAACAGAACTTTCTATAAAACAATTGTTTGAACTGTGTAAGGTTATTTCAAATGTAATGACGTAAATGTTGTTGTCTTTGTTCCCCCCATGTTTACCTCAATGGAACCTGAAGACCACTACCCCGTCATTCCCTCAAAAGGTACTGCAGACATTTATTTCTTTAGGGGAGAGAACATGGCTTCTTATTGGTCAAAAAGAAGACATGTTGTGACAGCTACTGAAATGTCAGAAAGGCAGATTCTGTCCGATTTTGAGTCAGCTCTGGGTAATCCTGCTGCTCAAGTCTCTCCTTTAATTGCATCACCCAGGCCTGCATCATCAATGGGTTTAGATGAGGATGGTGGGGATTCTGTTGAGTTGGGAGGGTGCAGTGATGCAGAGTCTGACAGCAGTAGCATGTCTTCAGAGGGTGACAGTGACAGTCATATTGATGGTGACTCTTTTGAAGAGTCAGGGCTTCACCAAAAATTAAAACACTGGGCTGCATCATTCTCTGTGCCTTTGATTGCCATTACTGCTCTGTTGACCATTTTGAGAACAAGCCACCCTGAACTGCCCAAGGATGCTAGGACCTTATTGGGCACTAAGCCTGCAGTACCATTACAGACCGTAGGTAATGGGGAATACTTCCATTTTGGCTTGGCAAAGGGAATTTTGTCCAAATTAAGCACCATCCATTTACCAGATGTTATTCAAACAATAAGAGTTCAATTTAACATCGATGGTCTCCCTATTTTCAAAAGCACCAGGCTTCAGTTTTGGCCTATTTTGGCGCTGATTGATTGCGATTACACCAGAACACCGTTTTTAGTTGGCATCTTTTGTGGCCCTGGAAAACCCTCCAATGTGTTTGATTATCTGACGCAGTTTGTTAAAGACCTCTCTGATCTGCTTTGCAATGGGGTAACATTTGGAGGTAGAAAGCTGAGGGTGGCCATTTCATCCTTCATTTGTGATGCTCCTGCTTGAGCATTTGTAAAACAAATTAAATGCCAGAATGGGTACTCCGGATGCGATAAATGCCATCAGACTGGTATTTGGCAGAAAAAAATGACGTATCCTGAGACTGATGTTAGGCTAAGGTCAGACGAGGAGTTTGAAAATATGGTAGATGAGGACCACCACATCAACAGAAGTCCTCTGATGGGTCTGGTGAAAATGGTGTCTGCCTTCCCAATAGATTATATGCATTTATGTTGCCTTGGCGTTATGAAAAAGTTGATACATTTTTGGATGAGGGGGAAAAACTCTACAAGGCAGCCTACAAGAGCCATTAAAGCCATCTCCGAAAAGTTAATACAGCTTCGTCCCTATACTCCAGCTGAATTTGCACGGAAACCCCGTGAACTCGCCGAAACTGATAGGTGGAAAGCGGCAGAGCTGCGCCAATTTATGATTTACAGTGGGCCATTAGTTCTGAGGGACATTCTTCCACAAGATCTCTATGAAAACTTCATGTTGTTTTCTGTGGCCATGTTTTTGCTACTCACACCAAACATTTCTGAAAGTATGGTTTGTTTTTCCGAAAAATTGTTAATGGCTTTTGTAAAGCATTTTGGAGAGGTGTATGGTAAAGACGAGATTGTGTTTAGCGTACATCAAACAATACATCTGACACATGAGTACCGCCAGTATGGTTCCCTAGACAACATCTCATCCTTTCCTTACGAGAATTATTTGGGTAAACTAAAAAAAATGCTACGCAAGCCATCTCAACCTTTACAACAGGTTGTCAAACGCCTTTCAGAGGAGCCAGTTTGTTTATTTCCACCACCACCTACACAACCACAGTTGTTACACCCACACCAGGAGGGCCCATTACCCCAACACTTAAGTTCTGGCCAGCAATTTAAAAAAGTGCATTTGAATGATTTCTGTTTTTCTTCAAAGCAGGGCGATGATTGCCTAGTGATTAAAAATGAAATCGTAATGGTGAAAAACATAATTAAACATGGTGACTCTGTCTTTGTGGTTTACATGAAATTCAAGAGGAGGGAGTCATATTTCCACTATCCTTGCCCCTCCACAAGCATTGGCTGCTACAGAGTATTTGGCATAGACAGCTGCCTTAACGTTGACCGGCTTGAGGTTGTCCAGGGCAAATGTGTGTTGTTCCCAGATGGAGAGAGCTTTGTGGCAATCCCTCTTCATCACCATTCGTAAACCTATATGGGAAGAAAAAAAAAAAAACACACAAAAAAAACCCACACACACACACACAAAGAAACACATCTTTACTTATGCATTAGAAGGAATCTGGACAGTTGGAGTGCTCCAGCTGGATGGCAGGCACTAACAATCCTTTCCATGGAGTACTTTTTATTTTATTTTTTTTTATTATAGATTGCACAGATTTGGAAAGTTGTGGAATTCCAAGACCGGAGTGCAGCAGTTGTGTCGTCCAGCTGGGTGGTAGATGTTGACGGAGAAGTGGGATGCTACTGGCCACCCTTTGGCGGAAACAAAGCTGTGAAGGCCGCCATGAACTGCACCCCCCCGGGACAAGGATGGCGATTCCATCAAAAAATAAGGGTGCTGGCAACCTGTGGTTCCACAATTATTCCACAACTTCCACAATTATTATATTTTAAATAGGAAATGGATTAAAATGTCATAAATTAGGTAGTTTTCTATGTACAACACTATTATTTATTTTATATATTATAAACAAGCACAGACAAATAATTGATCTATTATTGCAGACATGGATCTAAAGTGACTCACATTAGGAACTAAAATATATTTGCAACTGTTTCCAGTCAGGAACACAAATACTGCGGACCACTGTTGATCACTGTTGACCTGTTGATTGTGAAGAATCAGAACTTCAAAACTCCAAAATGACATGCCAGAGGTCATACAGTACTACAATAAAACCAAAGGAGGCGTGGATCTCATGGACCAAATGGTCCAAACATACACATCAAAGCGGCGAACAAGGAGGTGGCCTATGGTGCTCTGGCAAAATGTGGTCGATGTTGCTGCTCTGAATGCATTCACTGTTTTTACAGCACATCACCCTGATTATATGGGTGGTGTGCCAAATGCCCGGCGCCTCTTCATCAAGGAATTGGCTCAAGAGCTAATCATGCCTCACATGAGGAGGCGACTGGAGACCAGTCTCCATCTGCAGAAGCATGTCATTCAGGCAATGGAGATGTGTGGCTTACAGAGGCAGTTCATCCAGCCACAGGAGCCAAACCGTGTCTTGCAGAGTAAGAGAAAGAGGTGCAGCCTGTGTCCCTATGCGCGAGACAAAAAAAGTGTCTCACTCATGCTCCCGATGTGCACGGCCTGTGTGCAAAGAACACAAATTCACTCAGGTGATTTGTGAAATGTGCAAGAACTGAGAAAGCTGTAACAATGTAGGTCAATACTGACCTTTTCCCATGATTATATGCAGTTTTACTTAGTGTATTTACATACCAGGTCCGTTTTATAGTGGTTCACTGACATTATCAATTTACTGTTTAGTATTCATATTTTACAATCTCAGTCACAGTCATTTTACTGTTTTACATGTTTTATGTAAAACATTCAGAATTCATTCAGAATTCATTCAGAATTATAGAATCAGAATTATATTCATTCAGAATTATTTCTGAATATGTCATTCAGAAAATAAGTTCTTGTTACAGTAAGTCTTTGAATAAACTCTTTTCATGCAATGCTCCGAATCAATGTATTGTTTTATACTTTTAAATAATTTAAATATCATAAGTCAGATATGAAATAATTGTAATTTTGAATGATTTAGAAGTCCCAGACAGGGGCCATTTGGCCTTTTTACCTAGAAAACCCACAAGAGGGCCAATTGGCCCCAAGTCCTCCCTGTAGACATTCATTTTGTTATGGAAATGTGGCTGTTAGTTACCTTACAGCTTAGAAATGAAATCTTACAATGCCTGTTGAATGTTGAATCTCTGCATCTTCGTTCCTTGGAGAGGAGCTTCTTTCACCACAAAATTCTTGAGGGAACTGAAGCGATAGTCCATGTGCACTGAGTTATTTATCCATCAAACAATTGTCTGGTTGCAGTCACATGAGTCGTTATGGTCACATGGGACATTCACATGTTCACATTTTAGAATAGAATGTGTTTTTATTCCTCATTCTCACATTCACACAGAAGTAGCCAACATGACTTCACCACTGAAGTGTGAAGTGTGTGAAATGTGACCTCCTCACCCCACAAACTGCCACTAACAGCCTCATTACCATAACAAAATGAGTGATTAGTGTATTGGGGAAAAGCGGTCGGGCCAAATGGCCCCTATGTGGGTCTTCTAGGTAGACAGAAACATGCTGGGACTGCTATACATTTTTGCCAAAGAAAATACTGCAAAGAACTGATCCTTGAACAGTATTACATAGAAAATGAAAGCGGGTCTTTTTAGATCCATGTGTCTAAATAATACATAATTATGTAAAATGTCTTCTACTTCAAAGAGTAACCATAAAGTATGAAAATTAAGTATTGGTGCTGGGAATAAATACTCCATAAATCATAAAAAGATGCATTATTGCATGAGGAATCAAGATCATTTTACAATATAGCTAAGAAAAACTAAGCCTTTGGTGAAATTGCATAGAAAATGAATACGGGTCTTTTTAGACCCATGTTATGCATTAAAGGGGTATTAACAAAAAAGGTATTTTTACGTAAAATGCAATGATGCCAAAAATGAAATGAAGCTTTCTAAGGGACATAAACAAGTCAATTGAGGAATTATTGGAGTATTGAGCAAAAAAAATGTATTATGATAAAGATATAGAAAATTTTAAACTCTGCCGGGTCTATTTAGACCCATCTTATGCACTATTATGACCCATCTTATGCCGTAGGGGGAGGAGGCCACCATCTATTGACGCCACTCAGCTGGACAGCGAGTGGCAATTCTCCTCCCTTAATGAAGGTGACTATCTGTACCACTTGTTGTTGTTGTTCTACTAAAGACCTAGAAGTTGTCTGAAATAATAATGCTTTCATTTCCGTCTTCAGACACCCAGCCAGGCCTGTTTCTTCACAGCCAGCCATTAACTCATGGTAACTATGCATTTCCTTTATTTATGCCAGAAATTAAAATACCAATGAGTAAGTGAAGATATGTTTTGATCAACTGACTGCTTACTATTTTTCAGATTCACCGTCGTCAGAAACCCCGCCAGGCCCTTTCCTTCACAGCCAGCCACTAACCCATGGTAACTATGCATTGCCTTTATTTATGCCAAAAACGACAAAAAAACAACAAAACGACAAACAAATATCTAGTATGTAGATGCATTTTGATCAACTGACTATACAATTTTTCAGATTCACCCCAGCCACGTCACCGCTTCCATGGTAAGTCAAAGAGGAAATCAATCAATCAACATGAAAATTGTGAATTTAGAACAGAAATTAAATTAAGGCGCACCTTGAAGTGAACTAAATTGTACTCTCTGATATTTCAGCCACACCTCTGCCATTGCAACAGGGGAACAATCAGTTGCTGCGTGGTGAGTCATCAACTGTAATCACTGTTCAAAAATGACCAGCAATATGAAATAAAAGTCCTAATGTTTGGTGTTACTTAACAGACATGGGCATCAGCACAGTCATCGCTCTCCTTGGCCAGCTGAGGGAGGAAAACAGGGAGCTGAAGGGGGAAGTAGGAAGGCTGGCGCAAGAGGTCAGGGCCCTAAGGAGAGAGATGGGGAGACAAGACACACCCCAGACATCGCCCCTGGACAAAGGTGCCGATAATTGTGGAACAGTGTCACGTGATCTGATACGCTAAGTAATCGGGAATCAACTTTTTTTTTCGAGTGGAAGTCTGAATAATTATTCATGCACAATTTCCAGGTTGAAAGTCTTTTCTACTTTTGCAATGGCCAAAAGATCGTTATGGTGTCGAGAATTGGAGCCGCCGCACTAGTTTTTAATAAAGCTTTCTTTTGTTTTTATGGATTTTTCACTTACAATTGTTTTATTTGCTTATTGCACAGTAAGTAAAAATGAAAAAAAAAAAGTTTCATATGCGCCTTAATGTCATCCTTATAAATTTTTTGGGAGACAGTCTCCTGTCAGCGCTCTGTTCTTTGTTATTCCTTTGCATATTACCCTGGGAACAGATATTATCTCCATATCTGCTCCTTGTCAGAGTTGTGTTTTGGCAGTGATGCAGTCATTATCTCCAGGAAATTCAAGGTAACAACAAAAAAAAAAAGCTGGAACTAATTTGAATAAATGACAGGTGTGTGTGTGTGAGCTGTGCGTGTTTACAGACTGTAAGAGATGGGTTGGTAGACAGATGAAAGTGCAAAAGCATTTTATTAATAAAAGAAACAACAGGCAAACAGTCCAAATTGGCAGGCAGAATCAGAAACGAGAAAATGTGCAAAAGGTCAAGTAAGGCACAAACAGAATATCACAGGCAGAATCAAAAAATGAGGAAAAAGGAAATCAGGAAAGTGGGAATACAAACAAAGAACGAAGGCTCGGTAAAGCATCCAAAACGTAACGCAATACTTCGCAGTGAGCGTGTGTTTACATAGTGTTTATATAGTGGCGCTGACTGCGCCTTAATTCTGTGCAGGTGAGCATCGTTAACAGAGCGTGCCCAAGAGTCCATCTGATGCACGTGTGACGCGCCACAGCATGCAGGTGTGACACAGATTAGTGATTGCGTTTTTTTTTTCCCCATGAACTCGAAACAGGTGTCGAGGAAAATATACATATGGCCGAGTTAAAGTTTGAGCATTTCCAGTGAAGCTTACATTCATCAGGAAAGCAACAGGAGACTATTCAAAGTAAATACTTTTTTTTTTCTTTTCTTTAAAGTTTACCGGTACAGCATTTAAACATGATCAATATCGATAGTACAAACCTTCATTATAATAATGTACACAAGTGCAGCCACTGTTAGGTTCAGTTCAATGGTCTGACATGGTCTATTTTTCAAACACAGTCCTCAGTTTGTGCCACTTTAACACGACTGATTCCACAGGACACAAAAGTGCATATCCTGGACCAATTTCATTTTTTTTTTTTTATATGAAAGTATGTCCCTTTACACACTCATCCAGAAGGGTAGTTTTGCACAAGGCCATCTGTCTACAGCAAAAAACAAACAAACAAAAAAAACAACATAAAATAACAAAACACGTCTGGAAAAATCCCAAGGGAGTCTGGAGCCAAATTCGTGACGTTACCTGCGGAACCGCCAGCAGGCTGCAAGAGCTTGCACGGTTTCAGTGGACATCCTGTGTAGACTAAGTTTAGCAGCTAGTGATTTTGCATTGAAATATGGAATTGTCACCTGAGTGCAATGTTTGGATGAAGAGTATTTGGATGAAGAGTATAATGAGATGTAAGAATTATTTCTTACCCTGGCAACAGTCAACTTGTGAATTGCCAATTTTCTTGGTCTTTTTCTTGGCTCTGCTTCCAGGTGCCTCGCATGAAGTGTTCCCATTTCTCTCTCATTGTCCGGTCTTTTGGAAAACGATGAGTACTAATCCCATCAAGATTGGTGTTGCTATACCCTCCTACGATACATCTGTTAACCATTTTAATAATTATGTGATAACATTGAAGAAATTTGTAGAAAACCACCAGGTCATTTTCTCATAAACAAACCAGCGCTGACATCCTGCACGCGACGTCACGAAAATCAATGTTTGCCGGGAAATCCAAATGCCAAGTTTTTTCAGAGGCGGACCAATTCGCCTCAAATGGCTTGATTTTAACTGAATTTTTCTGGCATTGTGCAAGGTAAAAAAAATTGCACAAAATGCAAAATATGACACATATTTGACCAAAGTTTAATATAAAATAGGAGAATTACATTCATCTTGCTCCTGAATTTACCTGTGATATGCACTTTGATGTCAGACTCATCCAGTTGCCTCAAAAAATTATTCCTCCAGTCCTAAAATCCTTTAACATCAACATTTACCTTCTCTGTTGCATCGTCTGCTGCATGGCTGACCGAATCTTCAGACATAAGCTGCTCCTTCTCGAGGCCACACTGTGGAAATGATGCAAAGAAAGAATTAACTTGATTGAATCTATGTGACTGACAGTACAGTCAAATGGTTCACTGTGTATTCACTTGAGTAGAAGGACACTAAAACTACTGAAGTACAATATTCACTTTAGAGTTTAGTAACATGTAAAGATCTTAATAGTCAACTATCAACTGTCTATTTCATCAGATAAAAGTACATACAGTGTCTTGCAAAAGTATTCATCCCCCTTGGTGTTTGTCATGTTTTGTTGTAGTATAAGCTGGAATTAAAATGGACTTTTGGGAGGTTAGTACCATTTGATTTACACAACATGCCTACCACTTTAAAGGTGAAAATTATTGTTTTGTTGTGACACAAACAATAATTGGGGCAGCACGGTGGTGTAGTGGTTAGCGCTGTCGCCTCACAGCAAGAAGGTCCTGGGTTCGAGCCCCGGGGCCGGCGAGGGCCTTTCTGTGTGGAGTTTGCATGTTCTCCCCGTGTCCGCGTGGGTTTCCTCCGGGTGCTCCGGTTTCCCCCACAGTCCAAAGACATGCAGGTTAGGTTAACTGGTGACTCTAAATTGACCGTAGGTGTGAATGTGAGTGTGAATGATTGTCTGTGTCTATGTGTCAGCCCTGTGATGACCTGGCGACTTGTCCAGGGTGTACCCCGCCTTTCGCCCGTAGTCAGCTGGGATAGGCTCCAGCTTGCCTGCGACCCTGTAGAAGGATAAAGCGGCTAGAGATAATGAGATGAGATGAGACAAACAATAATTAAGATGAAAAAAACCCAAATCTGGAGTATGCATAGGTATTCACCCCCCAAAGTCAATGCTTTGTAGAGCTACCTTTTGCTGCAATTACAGCTGCAAATCTCTTGGGGTGTGTCTCTATTAGCTTAGCACATCGAGCCACTGGGATTTTTGCCCATTCCTCAAGGCAAAACTGCTCCAACTCCTTCAAGTTAAGTGGGTTGCGTTGGTGTTCAGCAATCTTCAAGTCATGCCAAAGATTGTCAATTGGATTGAGGTCTGGGCTTTGACGAGGCCATTCCAAGACATTTAAATGTTTCCCTTTAAACCACTCCAGTGTAGCTTTAGCAGTATGTTTAGGGTCATTGTCCTGCTTTTAATGTGAACCTTAATCCCAGTCTCAAACCTCAGGTTGATAAAATTTTATAAAATATCTGAAAATATTCTTGGTTTAGATGCCATGACGCAAGAATTTATGATATGGAGAGATGTAATACAGCCAAGAAGAGAAACTTCTCTCACCCTCGAAATAGAAACTCTAACATCACAAACCCATTTGAGTGAATTATTTCTATTGGGGGGGTTGTTGTTTTAAGAATTTTGACTTTTCCATGTTTTACCCCCCTAGAAATATGGAGATGGTCCATCTATGTGGGGAAAATGTCAAATTTTATTAAATTGATCCTTGCTAACCCCCCTGTACATACCCTCTGAAAGTTTCCATTCTTACAATATGACAAAATACATTACAGTGCTGTTTGATATTAGAATGCTGCTTTTTTTTATGTGTTTTAAAGTTATCGATGAATGCGAACCTCTTCAGGTATGTCACTAGGTACGACTACAACATTTTCAGTGCAGATGATCATTATTTTAAGGTAATAAGCTTAGTGGTAAGTAGCCTTACATTCAAGTAAATTATGGTAATTCTGCTCTTTTTCAGCAAGTTTTAAAGTTATTGATGAATGTCACACTCTTCAGTAACACCTCAAATATGAACTATTTTTAAGCACAGAGGATCATTACTTAAGATTACTAATTTAGTTTTAAGAACCAGTATGCACAAATGATTCATATCTGAATTATATCTCCCAATGTATTAAATAGTCATTATTTGTATTCTTGCAGGTAAATAATGGCTTCTGTTGCAACACGGTCAAAAGCTAAGAAGATACTAGGTGTAGTAGAGTACATAGAGCAGGCTGAGTTCCCTTCTGGGATGCTTCCAACAGGGAAGGACATCATTCAGAATATGCTCTATCTGCTGCGGCCGAAGCGTGCTGGTCAAGCACAGAGATCCAGGGATGCTGCTGCTCAGTTGCTGGCAGAACTTGTTCAAGAGCACTGGTTATTTTGTAACTTGTACACCATCCACACCAGACATATAAAGAAGCATATCTTGAAACTTTATGGAGAATTTGTTACTCTGATTCAAACCCATAAACAGAGACAAAATGAGGGTTTCTAACAACTCTTTTTGTGAGAAATAAATGTTAGTACTGTGATTTTTTGATGTTATATTTAAGAGTTATTTCCATTAAGGAATGCTTATATTAGTGAAAGGCAGTTTTTGACTATTTGGAGGGGTTATTAACTTCAGAGGGTATGCACAGGGGGGTTAGCATTTTTCAGTTGGCCAAATATTGGTATTTCCATACTTAGATAGATCATCTCCATATTTTGGAGGGGGTAGAAAAAATTTTTTGGTCTAACCCCCTCCATTTCTATTTGGCAGCCTGAAAAGTAGCATCATAGAAAGTCAGAAAAATGCAGTCTGGAAATAAATCACTCCTGTAGTCAACAGTGTTGCGATCGACAATCAAACTCCAGCAGTCTGAACAATTAATTTATACATCCATGATATGTATAGCCGATATAGTGTAGATAACAGTAATATAAGAGCTTATATTGCAAAGCTTTACATGTAGGTGAATAGACCACAATGCGATCAGCAGAAAGAGATTAGTTTTTGATTCTGTCACCACTTGGTGGCAACTACTTGAATTTTTGCACAAATGCAGATAAAAATATAGTGAATAAGAACACAAAATTGTCAAATTTAAAAATTGCACAATTAATCATCCATCCATCCACTATCTGTAACCACTTATCCTGTGCAGGGTCATGGGCAAGCTGGTGCCTATCCCATCTGACTATGGGCAAGAGGTGGGGTACACCCTGGACAAGTCACCAGATCATCACAGGGCTGACAGTCACACCTACAGTTAATTTAGATCCACCAATTAACCTAACCTGCATGTCCTTGGACTGTGGGGGGAAAACGGAGCACTCGGAGGAAACTCATGCAGATATGGAGAGAACATGCAAACTCCACACAGAAAGGCCCTTGTCAGCTACTGGGCTTGAACCCAGCACCTTCTTGCTGTGAGGTGGCAGTGCTAACCACTGTGCCAGCCACACATTAACTGGGTATATTATATTGTATTTGATGAAGCGCTTTCTTGTGTCTGAAATTGGAAACGTAATTTTCTATATATTTCTTATGCTTTGTAGACACCATATGCAAGGATTTTGTGTGTATATACAGTGGCATGAAAAAGTTTGGGTGCCCTTTCTGAAAATGTCTGTTACTGTGAATAGTTAAGTGGGCAGAAGATGAACTGATCACCAAAAGGCATAAAGGTAAAGACGACACATTTCTTTTCAGCATTTTCTGCAAGATTTGCGTATTATTTTTGTTTTGTACAATTGGAGAGTGAAAAAAGAAAAGGAACACCATGCGAAAGTTTGGGCACCCCAATACATTTGAGTTCTCAGGTAACTAGCACTCAAGGTAGGTCACCAGATGAAGCAGACTACTAAGTTTTTAACGGTAGTCCCCCCACACACACACATTTTCTGGAATAAGAGATGAGAATTTCCATGTACAAATGATACAGTTTTGGAGTTCTGAAATCCATAAAAACAAAACTTGAGCAATAAATGTTTTATTCAGTTTCAGTTTTTATTCAAATATATTTATAAATATATAAAAAGGAAACGTGATGTATATGAAGTTAAGTCTGAATATGTGGAATGAAATTGAATCTGACGTTGTCAAGGAACTTGCACCATCTTGATTTTATGATGCGCAGCCTACCGCATTTCTTATGGATGTTGCTGCAAGAAGGCAGTATGAGTGAGTCAGCAAGAGATTTAGGTGCTCCAATACTAAATAATGAAGACATCAACACCTTGGCCAGTGCATGCACGGGCCAAAATGATACTGGTAAGCGTGCTCAATACCGTTCTACCGATGAAGAAATGTTTTCATTGTTTCATTGCGGGAGACAGAGTGCAGTGAACCTCACAGGCCAGCCAGTTCTTACTCCAGAGAGAAACATGCCTCCCACCTCACAGGAGCCCTCCTCAACAGCCCTGATCTATAATCTTCACCCATTCACTCGAAAGGGCCCAAGACCCAAGAGGTAAAATTAGATGCATTTCGACTGCGGGTATGAATTAATTGTCATGAACTCATCCCAGCAAACCCAGAAATATCAGAGAGATATTACTGTGGCTGATTGTGAAGACTATACTGGCAATGACACAACAGTTATCATGTTTAATAGGCTATGTAGATTATTTAAAATTTTGAGTCCCATAGACTCCATGTTATGATGTCCGGGTCTACCCAGAAAATATCCGGGGTTTGGGTTAATCATCAAAGCAGTGTTCTCAGTAAGTTATTAATAACTTACAGACACGTGTGTAATAACCCACCACCCGTTCCCTGCTCTTTTGTCTCTCTCTCTCTCTCACACACACACACACACGCTGACTGTAGCGGTGCGCACAGCAACCAGCACATCCACTGCACACTTTCAGTTCAGCTGATCGGTGCTCAAAGTGCATCAGGTTAATCCTGGAACTGTGAACTTTAAAATTTTTTTTTTTTAATAACATTGCAGTAAATCATGATGTACTCTAACACAGTAATAGTATACCATGGTAAGGCAAATGTTGACTGTTAACCACAAAAATAAATAAATAAATAAATAAATAAATAGTTCAAAAAATAAATTCAGTTTCCACAGGTGGCTGTTTGTAAACAGAAAAGATAAATAAATATACAGCACATGCATGAATATTTAATGTAAGTGAATATAGTTTGATTTTCTTGAATGTTACTCAGGTTTCAGGCACAGTTAAACTGTTCACGTCCTGTGGCTCAGACTTTCATCAAACAGGTCATTCTCCTGCCAGACCATACATCTGCACATGTGCCAAGACGTGCCAAGAAAGCTTGGCTTTTTGAAAATGGACACATAAAATCTGCCTTGGAATTTGGCTGTGATTGGGACTCCAACAGAGTAATGCAGGAAATAACAGCAGCCTTCCATCCAATTGTGGAGGGATGCAGGTAAGCGTTTGATCTGTTTTGTCACATTTACCTGGTTGTGTGTGCTTTGTGTTTTTGCAAAAACAACATGATATACTATGAAAGGTTAATTTTGAGTGTTTATTTTGAATTGAAATATTTTTGAAATTCCCTTTCGCCTACTCATCACTCAGTTCTGTCCTCCCTCTCTTCTGCCAGCCTGGTTGTGCCACTGGTCGTTCCTCTTCAGACAAAGCCATCTAGATGCTGTCTCAGCCCACCTGGAGATGTCTGGGCGGGCTGAGACAGCATTGAGATGTCTTTGTCTGAAGAAGAACGACCAATAGTAAAACTAGGCTGGCAGAAGAGAGGGAGGACAGAGCTGAGTGATGAGTAGTCTTGAGAGGACATAATGGTTGTAAATATCTCATGACTAGTCCTTTTAAATTTATATTCAACTAAATGGAGTTAGTTTAACTAACTGAAAAACTGACGGAATGTAAATTTTTGTGTGCACACTTGAGCCCTGCACTCCCGCGGGAGTCCCGCGGGACCCGCCGCAAAGCAGTGCAGCGCGGGACAAATTTTGAAAGCTCATTGCGGGCGCGGGCGGGACCAGAAGTGCACATATGCGGCGCGGGCGGGAGCGATGATAAGCTGCAGTCCCGCTAACTAAAAACGTGTTTAAAATAAAATTTATAAATTATTAATTTATGTCTATCACATATAATTTGTGCTGAATATTTTATTTGGCATTAATAAAAACATTTTAAGATGCCTAAATTTGCAGAGAGAGTCAGATTGCGTGAGGAAATCCTTTGATGACTCTAATGACTTGCCGTTAACACCCAGCTAGCAAGAGAACCATGAGTGAAGTGATTTACTGCTTGAGTTAGTCTACAACTCTAATCAGAGAGACAGGTTACACAGTGACGGTAGGCTTGACTCAATGCTATCCCAGAAATCCTTCCTGTAATATGCAAATTTGGCTGTCCAATCAGAGGCGGCCAAATTTGCATATTACAGGAAGGATTTCTGGGATAGCATTGAGTCAAGCCTACCGTCACTGTGTAACCTGTCTCTCTGATTAGAGTTGTTCACTCATGGTTCTCTTGCTAGCTCTGCTTTGCAATAAAAAAAAAAAAACATTGGTACAAAGCAAGCCCATTCACTTTTTTCTACAATGGTTTCTCATGTGACAAAAATGTGCGATTAAATATTAAATATTTAATATTATATTAATAATAATATAATATAAATATTAAATATTAAATATTTTAATCGCTTGACAGCACTAATTATTATTATTAGAGACACTACATGCTGAATTCAGAAACAAGGTAAATAATAACAAACGTGAACGTGAGCTGTAGATATTTATGCTCAAATCCACTCAAAGTAGGGGGCGGGGCACCATCACGCTGTGTCAAGACAAGAACTTTCCTGAGAAATAACGCGAACGTCTGCATCATGCGGGATTTGCGGGCGGGAGCGGAACAAAATATGGCAGGCGCGGGCGGGAGCGGGACTGAAAATCATAATTCTTTGCGGACTGGGCGGGAGTGGGACTGCACAATGCGGGCGCGGGCGGGACTGAAAAATCCGACCCGCGCAGACCTCTAGTGCACACACATGATGTACTGAAACTAAAACCTTTCCATGTACTGTAGTGCAGTCCTTTTACTTTAACAGAAGTTTCATATACAATGTGTTATTCATTCTCTCAGGCTACAAATCTTGCTGCCATGCCACAACAAATTAGCTGAGCCATCCCTTACCTCCAAACAGACGTTGAGTGGAGACCTTGTGAAAAAAACTGTTCCATCAGAAGTCCATTTATGTCAGGCCTGACAAGGTCATTTTAACTGAGGACAAAAAAAAAATCTGTAAGTCATGAAGATTTCACGAAATGTCTGGCAGTGACAATTGCAATACTATGCGTTTAAACACTGTTACTTGTAGTTTACTCTGATCTAATACCAATTGTTGTCAGTGTAGTACAGTGGATCCACAATTTGTTGTGTTTATCAACTTCAACAGTCATGTTCTGATGAATACAGTAGCCATACAAACAGCTGTGATTCCGCAGAAATATTAGACACCAACAAATGTGCTCAGTAATTTTATCTCCATGCCTCTACAGTACAAAGAAACTTGAATGATACTGGTTCTGTTTTTTTTTAAGTAATATTTTGTGCAGAAAAAATACAAATGAGTTTTTAAAAAATTCTAACTGATGTTAATTCGCATATAATTTAAGTGTCACTCAACAGTTAAATGATAAGCTACTACTTTATCATGTTCTTAGTCATTGGAAGTGTCCCTGACATTTTGAAAGAAGTTGTCTCAGCCATCTCCACTATAGAGGGCCAGTCCCTCTCTAGTAATACTCCTGTCACCAGTGGTGATGTTACTTTGTACATTGCCATCCAAGGTATTTGCACAGATGCCAGCTCAGCTTCTCAGCTCACACCCTCACCATGTCCACTAATGCTGCTGTTATCACTACTGGTGATAAAATCAGTTTGTCCATTGGAACTTCTGCCATCTCCAGTGGCAACACCCATAGCTTGTGAGCTGGTTGCTGTGTCAATGCTGGAGATGACACACATTGCTTCTCTGCTATGTCCCATGGTTCCACCCAACCCAGTGCATCTGGCAATAATTCATCCAGCACATCCTACAGGTTCATCTTTTGTACTTTTTTTTGTCTCTTTGCAAACAGTATTTTCATGGTCTAGCTTTCATAACAATGGGTCTTATTTAAAGTTTTTCCTGAGAATGATTATTAGATTGATACTACATGATTGTCTCTATTTTTTACACATTTAAATCATGCCCTGTGCAAGAACATGCAAGTTATTAGACCACCAAGGAAGTTCTTAGTCAAGGAGTTCTTCCGGCTTTGTCTACATGAAATCCAGGACAAGATTGGCATCTTTGAGGGTCCACCTAATACTAAAGTCCTCACATGCTTTCGTTACCTCCAGGTTGGATTATTGTAATGCCTTGCTGTCTGGATGTTCCAATAAGTGCATAAACAAGCTCCAGTTAGTTCAAAATGCAGCAGCAAGAGTCCTTACTAGAACTAGAAAATATGACCACATCGCCCCTGTCTTATCCACACTGCATTGGCTCCCAATCAAATTTCGTATTGATTATAAAGTACTCTTATTGACCTTTAAAGCATTGAATGGTCTCGCACCACAGTACCTGAGTGAACTTCTGCTCCTCTATGACCCGCCACGCCTACTTAGATCAAAAGGTGCAGGCTATCTGCTGGTACCTCGTATAGTGAAGGCTACATCAGGGGGCAGAGCCTTTTCTTCCAAAGCCCCACAGTTATGGAACAGCCTTCCAAGTAGTGTCCAGGAATCAGACACAGTCTCAGTGTTTAAGTCTAGGCTGAAAACATATCTGTTTAGTCAAGCCTTTTGTTAATGGTGTTTATGAGGTAAAGGTGTAGATCTGGAGGGTCCTCAGACAGAGTGTTTTGGTAAACTGGGATGTATGGATGCTGTCAGTCCCCACTCGCTTGCTCACTCGAGTTTGTTGACTGTGTAGTGGCTGGCTGCTTTATGTCCCGGGGCTCTCTCATGCCTGTGTTACCTTCTGGCTCTCCCCTTTTAGTTATACTGTCATAGTTAGTTGCCGGAGCCCCTACTTGTACTCAGTGCAATATGTATACTGTTCCTACTTATTCAGGTGATATTGGGCGGGGGCAGGGAAGAGAGAGAAAACACAGGTTGTTCGGTATGAACAACCTGTGTTTTCTCTCTCTTCCCCACCCACCCCCAAATCTGTCCCTCTGAGTTACATGTTTGTCCTGGGATCGAGATGCTGACCTCTTCTGCTCCTCAGACCTGCCTGATCCATCCTGGTGCCCTGTGTCTGGTTGGAGTCTCATCGCATTGCTCCTGTGGAGGGCGGTCCCATGTGGACAGTTGGGGGTCGCGCCTGAAGGATGCTCTGGACTCTTGCAGTGGTGCTTTTGTGGCTGGGGACTGCAGTTGACTTGCTGACTTTGGGACTGCGGTTGTCGTGAACGTTTTTGCGCTTGGGTTTCCATCGGTGGGGGGTTTATAGCATCAACAAAGCTGACTTTGTTAGGACTGTTATTGTTATAGTCATGTTGTCTGTTGTTGCTCGGATGGGGATGGGTTCCCTTTTAAGTCTGGTTCCTCTCAAGGTTTCTTCCTCATGTCATCTGAGGGAGTTTTTCCTTGCCACCGTCGCCACAGGCGTGCTCGTTGGGGATAGATTACGGATAAAATTAGCTCATATTTTAAGTCGTTCAAATTCTGTAAAGCTGCTTTGCGACAATGTTTATTGTTAAAAGTGCTATAGAAATAAACTTGACTTGACATGCAACTCCAAAGGTATTTATAATTAAATGTACTCATATACATTTATATATGAATACATGCGATGACCTGGCAACTTAAGTTACCCTGGGGTCCTTTGTGACCTCACAGACTATTACACACCTTGCTTTTGGAGTGATCTTTGTTGATCGACCACTCCTGGGGAGGGTAACAATGGTCTTTCATTTCCTCCATTTGTACACAATCTGTCTGACTGTCGATTGGTGGAGTCCAAACTCTTTAGAGATGGTTTTGTAACCTTTTCCAGCCTGATGAGCATCAATAGTGCTTTTTCTGAGGTCCTCAGAAATCTTCTTTGTTCATGCCATGATACACTTCCACAAACATGTTGTGAAGATCAGACTTTGATAGATCCATTCTTTAAATAAAACAGGGTGCCCACTCACACCTGATTGTCATCCCATTGAATGAAAACACCTGACTCTAATTTCACCTTCAAATTAACTGCTAATCCTCGAGTTTCACATACTTTTGCCACTGACACATGTAATATTGGATCATTGTCCTCAATAAATAAATGACCAAGTATAATATTTTTTGTCTCATTTGTTTAAGTGGGTTCTCTTTATCTACTTTTAGGACCTGTGTGAAAATCTGAGGATGTTTTAAGTCATATTTATGCAGAAATATAGAAAATTCTAAAGGGTTCACAAACTTTCAAGCACCACTGTATGACTTTAACTTCACTACATTTGAAAGCCAAATATTGTACTTTTCACTCCACTCCATTTCTATCAAGGTCCTTGTTACTCATTACTGTGAAGTGGCTCTGAAAGTGGATGTGTTTTTCTCTTCTTTTCTAAAACATGTTTGGTTTATCATTAATCTCTGCCAGTGTGGGCTCGACGTAGTCTTGATCAAAACAAAGTTCTCCAAAGTATTCGTTCAAACCACATTTAAATTCCTGATCTAGATTGGAGTTTTTCTCATCTTTCCTTAGCATCAGTAGATTGGTTCTTCTGCACCAGACCCACGAGCCAAGCTTCCCACATGCCAAAGCTCAGTGATTCTCAGCAATAATTCATCCAGTCTTCCCTGACAAATCATTCACGTTTCTTCATTTGTGATCTAGCTTTTTTCTTTAAAACAATTTCACCAAAGGACTCATCCATAGGGGATCTCTCAAAGACATCTGCACAGTTTTACTGGGAAAACATTACTCCATTAAACATTTGATGGTCGAATGCAGAAAGTCCACCACAGTTTCCAAATCAGTACTACGAACAGCATGATGCCAGATTTGTTCAAGAAGGATCCGATGGAATGTAATTTTACAGTGTTCCCTTTAATCACACATTGTATATTTCAGACCCCGTCCACACGTAGCCGGGTATCTGCTAAATCGAAGATATTTTTCTACGTTTTGGCCTGTCATCCACATGAAAACACATCAAAAACGAATATTTAAAAAAACTCCGGGCAAAGTGAAGATTTTTGAAAACTCCGTGTATGCCTTTTCGTGTAGACAGAGATAACCGGAGGTTTGCGTTTTAGAATGTCACAATTTGCGCCAAAAAAATGACAACAAATCTGCCCTGACGTCAAACGTGCGACCTTTGTTTACTGCAGAAGCCAGATTAAGCATGGACTTAAGCTAGCCGCACACCACGGCGATCCACGCGGTACCGAACCAACCCATTTCAGAGCCGACTCCCGACAGGGCACGCACATATCCCCCGACTGTTGACGAGTGCAGTCGCGATTGAGGCGACACGTGACAACTTAATAGCTTTGTGATTGGCTATTGGATATAGTTACTGTTAAATCCAACACTTGAAGATGCTACAGGCTGAATTACAAATGACACAACACGGAATATGTAGCGCACTATCTAGGCTGCATGAGCTATTATTCCCAACCTTAAATAGTGCACTTATATAGGGGACTTAAAGCGATTTGGAATTCAGCCACACAACTTGAGCAGAGTGGCTTTCCAGCCCACTGTGTCTATGGATAAAGCTTCAGTCTATGGAATTACAGTATATACCTGCATTAGGTGCTACCAACACGTATTTCTCGCGCTAGAAATTGTGTTTAATGAGGTCACGTGTTATATGCGAAAGATATGATTGGCTATTGCTAGCGACTCTCGCCGATCAGTCTGGCTCCCGATTAGTTTTTCGAATCGGCTGTGAGATGAGTCGGTACCATCGAAAACTAGTCTTTACGCCTGACTCGCAACTTCAGTTGGCTCGGTACGCTGAAAATCGGCGTAGTGTGCGGCTAGCTAAAGAGTAATGGATCAGAGTAGTGCCTTGAAAGTGTTAATTATTGTGCAGGTGCTATTTACATATTTAATTTTAGAAGCCCAACTACTGCTCCAAGAGCACAGGCGATGTGATTAGGGGGTAGGATTTGGGGAAATAATGCCATCTACAGGTTTGGAATGCTTATGAATGTGATTGAAAACGCAGATGTTCGGTTATGTGTGGAAGGGATTTTTTTCGAAGACGAGGTGGTGTGGATAAAACATTTTTATAAACGGGGGGGGGGGGGGGGGAATGTTCGGTTTTAAAAATACCCGGCTACGTGTGTACATGGCATCAGTCTTAAGGGTTTTAATTTTAAACCAGCAGGTAAAATGAAGCCTTTATGATCTGTTTTCATTTGTGCAACAAAAGGGTAGCACTTACAGAAAAGGCCTTCATTGTTTGGTAAACAGTTATTTAAAACTGAATTGCCTTGAGTTGGAAAATCAACCAGGACCTTTAAAACTGACAAAGTTGATCATTTTTGTAGATTAAGTCAATTGAGGTCTCTGCCACATACCACTAATCCATCAGGGTGGTGTTCAAGGAACACATCCATAAAATCAGTCACATATTCTATTAAATCGTCTTCTGAATATCTTGGTTTGGGAGGATGATAAATTCCACACATCAACATATGATGACCTGATGGTAATCCTATTTTCAAACTGATATAATCCGAGCTCTGTGAGTCGAACACACGCTTAACATTGATGTCGTTTCTAGCATACATTGCTATCCCTTCCTTTTCTCACTTGTCATTGTCAAACTGGTTCTGCTCTCTCCTGTAAAGGGTATAGTTTGATATACTAACAACGGAATCTGGTACAACTTTTTCAGATGAGTTTCGGAAACAGCACAAATGCCAGTGTCAGCTGTGAATAAATCAGCTTCGAGGGCCACTCGAAACAGCAAAAGCATGCAAAAAGGTAAACATTGCTTTTCTGTGAGAAAACAGTATGGATACATCACCTGACATTTCTATATTTCCATGTTACGCCTCACAGTGTGAAACTACACACTGACTGAACAAACCTATCTAATAATCAAACAGAATTTTTTTTTTCATACTTCCATCCATCCATTATATGTAGCCACTTATCCTGTGCAGGGTTGTGGGCAAGCTGGAGCCTATCCCAGCTGACTATGGGCGAGAGGCAGGGTACAACCTGGACAAGTTGACAGATCATCACAGGGCTGACACAAAGAGACAAACAACCATTCACATTCACACATACGGTCAATTTAGAGCCACCAATTAGCCTAAGCTGCATGTCCTTGGACTGTGGGGGGAACCGGAGCACCCAGAGGGAACCCATACAGATACAGAGAGAACATGCAAACTCCACACAGAAAGGCCCCTGTCGGCCACTGGGCTCAAACCCAGAACCTTGCTGTGAGGTGACAGTGCTAACCACTACACCACTGTGCCACCCACACATTAATTGGGTATATTTTATTTTATGAAGCGCTTTCTTGTGTCTGAAATTGGAAACATGTAATTTTCTATATATTTCTTATGCTTTGTAGACACCATATGCAAAGATTTTGTAAGTGTATGCACACACGTGTGCACGCACACACACACACAGTGGATATAAAAAAAAGTGTACACACCCTGTTAAAATATTTTTTTTTACATCAGAAAAACCTGAGACCATGATAAATAATTTCAAAACTTTTCCCACCTTTAACATGACCTATAACCTGTACAATTCAATGGAAGTAATTACCAACAGCTTAGATGATACTGCTGCTAGGCCGTCAAGTGGTGTAGCACGGTGGTGTAGCACGGTGGTGTAGTGGTTAGCATGGTCGCCTCACAGCAAGAAGGTTCTGGGTTTGAACTTAGCGGCTGGCGAGGGCCTTTCTGTGTGGAGTTTGCATGTTCTCCCAGTGTCTGGGTGGGTTTTCTCCGGGTGCTTGGATTTCCCCCCACAGTCCAAAGACATGCAGTTAGGTTAACGTGGGGTGGCCTTGGGCTGAAGTGCCCTTGAGCAAGGTACTTAACCCCTAACTGCTCCCCAGGCGCTCTAGTGTGGCTGCCCACTGCTCTGGGTGTGCGCGCGCACGCATTCACTGCTTCAGATGGGTTAAATGCAGAGGATGAATTTCACTGTGCTTGAAGTGTGCATGTGACAAATAAAGGTTTCTTCTTCTTGTTCATCAGCAGAGTCCATCCGCCTGCAGATGTTTCATCCCTTAACTTGGAACATCCTCAGGATGGTGGGACAGCAGAAGTTGATCAGGCTTCCAGCTACTATCGTTCCTTTGCAGCCAAAGCCAACTGGACGCTCTCTCTGCTGCCTGAGCAATGGCATTCATGGCTCTTTTCCTATTTCCTCCTTGCACTCCTAGGGCTGCTAACATCTTCCAGCATGACACCGCTGGAAATCCACATGCTCCTACCTCGATAGGGAAGTTCCATGATTGCCAGCCTTGATGTCTGCAGTCTTCTACTAATTTGTTACGGTATACTTCACCAGCTTCCTCTCCTGGGCCTCTTGGCATTGGGTCTCCCATGGTACTGTTAAATCTATAATGAGCAACTTCTTTGTGTTCTCTGACAAAAGCAAAACATCTGGTCAGAGTGTTGTTCCTACTATTGGTGGGAACACCAGCTTCTTTCCAAGGTCGACCTTCATCTCCCAGTCTTTTGCCATGCTCAGGATACCATGTCTGGGCTTGTGGATACTTTTGGCTGCGGCATGTTCCACACTTCTGACGAATGAGACCATGACACATAATTTCAAAACTTTTCTCACCTCTAATGTGACCTATAACCTGTACAATTCAATTGAAAAACAAACAAATCTGTTGGGGGGGGGAACATAAAAAAATGAAAAATGTACAATAAGCTGGTTGCACAAGTGTGCACACCCTTAAACTAATAATTTGTTGAAGCACCTTTTGATTTAATTACAGCATTCAGTCTTTTTGGGTACACACCTGCCATCAATTAAAAGGACTCTGATTAACCCCAGATAAAGTTCAGACATTTGCTCAGTTGCATCCTCCAGCAAAAGCCGTGGCTCGCAGAGAGCTTACAAAGCATCAACAGGATCTCACTGTTGAAAGGTATCAGTCAGGAGAAGGGTACAAAAAAAATTCCATGGCATTACAGTGGCATGCAAAAGTTTGGGCACCCTTACTGAAAATGTCTGTTACTGTGAATAGTTAAGTGAGCAGAAGATGAACTGATCACCAAAAGGCATAAAGATAAAGACGACACATTTCTTTTCAGCGTTTTCTGCAATATTTGTGTATTATTTTTGTTTTGTACAATTGGAGACTGAAAAAAGAAAAGGAACACCATGCGAAAGTTTGGGCACCCCAATACATTTGAGTTCTCAGGTAACTTTTACCAAGGTTCCAGACCTTAATTAGCTTATTGAGCTGTGGCTTGTTCAAATTCTTCGTTAGGAAAGGTCAGATGATGCAGATTTCAAAACTGTATAAATTCTCTGACTCCTCAAACTTGTCCCTAAAATCAACAGCCATGGGCTTCTCTAAGCAACTCCCTTGCATTCTGAATTATAAAATAATTGATGCTCACAAAGCAGGAGAATGCTACAAGAACATAGCAGTGTTTTAAGGTCACTGTTTCCTCAGATTGTAATGTTATTAAGAAGTGGCAGTTAACAGGAACAGTGGAGATCAAGGTGAGGTCTGGAAGATGAAAACTTTCTGAAAGAACAGCTCATTGGATTGCTAGAAAGGCAAATAAAAACCTCTGTTTGATTGCAAAAGACCTTCAGAAAGATTTAGCAGACCCTGGAGTGGTGGCAGACCAGGGGTACCAAAACCTTTGCATAACCAAAACCTTTGTTTTTTTTGCTCCTCCTACTCAAGCGAGTAGGACGCTTCTTTGCTTTGCTCCTGCTTTCTTAATCTTTATTTCTATACTTTACTTTCTCATTGAATTTCCACTATTTTATTTTATTATTTTTTTATTTTTTATCTTTATAAGCTTTTAATTTAATTTTAATTTATTTTCCACTATTTTTTTTTTTTAAATGCCAGGAAGCAAAAAATCCTGCAGAAAATGCATGGAATTAGAACAGAGGATTTCTATTCTGGAATCAAAGATTAATGCTCTGCCAAAGACGGACGAATTAAAAGCGATATCTCAGGAAAGGAGTACTGAAACAGTGGCTGAGAATGCAGAGATTGCACTCCGACAGACTGAGGACATTGCAGACCAAGTGGAAGAATTCATAACTCAACCTGTAAGTACTGAAAACTGGCAAATTTTGAGTGCTAAGCCAAAAAACAAAAACAGAAGAGTAATTACTTCAACACCAGCTCGTTCTACAAATTACAATAGGATCTACAATCCTATGGAAAATCCACAGCCCATAAGGCTTCAGAACAAATTTGAATGCCTCAGGGATGTGGAAGAGGATTTGTCAAGCGGACAAACACATAGTAAAAAGAGATCACACCAAGATCGAAGAGCTGTGAGAAGAGGCAAAAAGCAGCTCGTAACACCACCTGATCCCACAACCCTTGTTCTTGGTGATTCCACTGTAAGACAATTAAAAGGTTATGAGATGATTATTTGTTGTCTTCCAAATGCATCCATCTCTGACACCAAAGACAGCATTTTGAAACTCATGTCCAAGCATAAAACTATAAAACGTATCGTTGTGCATGTGGGAGCAAATGATGTTTTCAGAGAACAGCTGTTTGTCCAAGATGATTTCAGAAAACTTTTTTCTGAGCTCTATAAGACTGGAATTCAATCTTTTATCAGTGGCCCACTCCCAGCGAGAGGAAGTTTTGCTTTTTCTCGACTCTTCAGTCTTAACACCTGGCTTGGAAAAACTTGTTCTTCATTTGGTATGAATTTCATAGACAATTTTAACCTTTTTTGGAATCGCAAAGAATTTTACAAGCCAAATAGCACTGAACTCAGCTGGATTGGAGCCAAAGTCTTAGCAGACCACTACAAACTTGCAATCTTTTCTCAGCCAGCACCGAGGAAAACAGTTGATAAGATGTCGCAGACTGACATAGTTACAAAGCCTAAACAATCATCTTTGCAAGTCGTCATCAAGGACACACAAACATCTGACTTGCAGGCCTCCTAACATTCAAGGACAGACGACTCCACTTCTCCTCGGATGGATTTCCCAAATAGCATGAAAAAATTGCTCCCAATGGCTACACTTTCCTTTTCCAGCCCAAATCTGTCACGACAAGCAGTGTATCCAGTATACATCAAAATTGTGTTCGTCCAGGACTTTCAGCTGGCTACAAATCTTTTTCACCATCCAAAAGATACATGTCATCTCCAGTCCTTTCACCCTCAAACCAAATGGAACATTTAGAAAGTCTTGTTTGATGTAGTCTGGGTCCCTGCAAATGGATGTAATGTTGAAAAAAAGCTGGGACCCGTTGACACTATTCCTGTGTTGATAAGAAACAGAAAACATAGAGCACATTTAACCCTAGGGGTGAACCAATCTAATCTCCTTCCTGTTTTAAAACAGCATCAGAATGCACCACCAAATATTGCTTCTAGAAATTCTGTAAAGCTAGCTCTTCTGAACATTAGATCACTTTTAAACAAGTCATTTTTAATTAATGATCTTATTTGTAAACACAATCTTGATTTTTTGCTTCTAACTGAAACCTGGCTGGATCAAGCAAATAGTGCTACCACCCTTATCGAAGCAGCTCCCCCAAATTTTAATTTTTTGAATGTTACCCGACAAGGGAAAGGTGGAGGGATCGCAAATATATTCAAAGTCTCTTTTCAATGTAAACAATCCTCACTTGGTGATTTTACGTCCTTTGAACACTTATGTGCACTTGTTACATGCTGTCCTAACATATTATTATTAACTATTTATAGGCCTCCGAGACATTCAGCCAAAGTCTTTCTTGAAGAGTTTGGTGAACTGTTATCAGTCATTTGCTTAGAGTTTGATTGTCTTATTATATCTGGGGATTTTAACTTGCATGTAGATAATACTGATAACATTTATGCCAAAGAACTATTTGCAATTATTGATAACTTTAACCTGGTACAACATGTACAGGGACCGACCCACTCTTGTGGTCATACTCTTGACCTCGTCATCACAAAGGGTCTTACTGTTTCTTATACTGTTGTTGACCTGGCCTTATCTGATCATTTCTGTGTTTTCTTTGAAGTTTCTATGTCTCCTCACATTCAGAATAGCTCAACGACTATAGGTAGGAGAGTCATAAATGACAACACGTGTTCTTTTTGAGCAAGCTCTCTCACAGAACTCAACCAAAATGTCAGACTCTGTAGATGATTTACTGGAATTTTTTAATTTAAATATGACCTAAATTATGGATGACATTGCTCCATTCAAAATAAAAAGAGTCAATGATAAGCAGAAAGCACCATGGAAGCAGTACCCAGCTGTTAAACTGCTAAAGAGAGAATGTAGAAAGACTGAAAGAAAATGGCGCAAATCTAAACTTCACATCCATTATCAAATCCATAAAGAGATGCTTTGTAATTATAACTATGAAATTCGTAAAGCAAGACAGTCTTTCTTCTCCAACATCATCAGCAGGAATATGAACAATGCCCGTGTGCTATTTTCAACAGTAGAGAAGCTAACTAATGCCCCACCACAATTAGCACCTGAACTTCTATCAGTTAATAAATGCAATGAGTTTGCATCTTTTTTCAAAGGTAAAATTGATAAAATAAGGCAGAATATTTCTCATAATATATCTCAGTTGCAAAAAATTGAAAAACTGCAATCACCAATGACACAGATAGATAACTTTAACACAATGTCAGAATTTTGTTTAATTGATTATGAGACTCTTGAAAAAACTGTACAAAATCTCAGTTCTTCAACATCTGAACTGGACATTCTGCCCACCAACTTTTTTAAGTCTGTTCTTCATCTTATAATTACAGATGTGCTTCAAATTATAAATACATCCTTGGAGACTGGCGTTGTTCCTGTGTCCCTAAAAAAAGCTGTTGTAAAGCCCCTTCTTAAAAAAAAATAATCTGGATCCTT